>NW_011494740.1:2780629-2817306 GCF_000754665.1 Bison bison bison | reverse complement strand
CATGGAGATCCAACCAGTCCATTCTGAAGGAGATCAGCCCTGGGATTTCTTTGGAAGGACTGATGCTAAAGCTGAAACTCCAGTACTTTGGCCACCTCATGCGAAGAGTTGACTCATTGGAAAAGACTCTGATGCTGGGAAGGATTGGGGGCAGGAGGAGAAGGGGATGACAGAGGATGAGATGGCTGGATGGCATCACTGACTCGATGGACGTGAGACTCAGTGAACTCTGGGAGTTGGTGATGGACAGGGAGCCCTGGCGTGCTGCGATTCATGGGTCGCAAAGAGTCGGACACGACTGAGTGACTGATCTGATGATTATATTGAGCCCACCTGGATAATCTAGGCTACTCTCCATATTTTAAATGGATCTACATTCTTCATTGTACCTGAAACCCTAATTCTCCTTTATCATGTAACCTAAGATATTCACAGGTTCTGAAGAGGAGGATGTGGGCAATCCTGGAGGGCCATTATTCTCCATGGCACAAACTGTATGTTTCAAATTTGTTTCTCTATTCCCTTTCTGTTACCATTTTAGAGTATGATCTTTCTCAATTCTGCTCATCTGTAAAACAGTAATGAAGTCTATTTTTCACAGATGTGCTGTGGGCATGTTAGTAGATTAATGATCATAAAGAGATGAGTTGAAATCCCTTGGGTGCAAGTTGCATGAGCAAAGAATTTTTATTTCTTTGTGTAAAAAAAGCACCACTTACATCCCCTCTTCTTACTTTATTCTGTAAGAGGATAGTAGTATTTCTTCAGTTGCACCAACTATACCCAAACATTGTAACTTACTTTTGTTTTCAAAACAAATATTACATGCCATTTTGTCTGACCCGTTCCGCTTCTTGAAGTGTTTAAGATCTCACCACTGAAATGAGAAATGGTTGATTATTCAGAAATATTGAAGTTAACATTTAATGATATGTGGACTAAATAATCATCTTTAACCATTTCTACTTTTATTTTAATATGTATCTAGTATTGACAAAGGTATTTTCAAAGTAATGTTCTGGTCTTATATGTAAAACTAAAAAACATAAAAAAAATTCCCTTTTGCTATTTATGAAACTTCTGTAAAACTTGTACTTCTGTAGGATCTTCTAAGATTTTTGTAGACTAATTGGAGCAGAAGAAAAAGGAGTGTTTTCCCAGATGAATATTAATAACTATTACTGGCTTTGAGTCTTGCAATGATGTGATAAAACATGATTCTCATATAATAGATATGAGGTTCCCATATCCTTTTTTCCCACATCATCAATGCTCTCATTCTGGCTTACATATCCAGTTTTCGCTTTGTTACTTTGTGTTCAGCTGTTGGTAATTTTGCAAATGTCCAAAAATGTAAAAATCAGAATGTTTTTACATTGAATCTTTATAGACTCATACTTTATGATGTTCTCTTGACCTCTGAAAATATGTTAATCAGTGTCACCTGGCAAGGAAAAAGTTATATTCCACCAATCTTGTAGAGCAGGTTAAGGAGTTATTTCAGTGTCCTTACTACAAAAAATAAAAAGCTTAAATTGAAAAAAAAATCACATATTTATCACTACTAGGAATTCTGATTAAAAGATTTCTTTCAACTAGGTGTTAGGACTCCAAAGGGATTTGAGGGCAAATTTCTTAACCCCCGCTATTCTCACAGCTGCTAACCCTTACATTAACTTCCCTAAAGAGAATGAGTTTTTCATGCTCAGACTCACAGTCTTGCCTGTAGCCCCTCAGAGTGATTCCTGCACCAGGGTGGATGCGCTGAGACGGTCTGCCTTGGAAGGAGCCTGCACCAAAATGCTAACATCTGCATTTAAGGAAAGATCCTTCTCTGCCTGGAGAGGCAGCATGATGTGGGGAAAGAATAGGTATGTTTTCAGTGAGACAGGCCTGGGTTCAAACTCAACCCAGTTACTTACTATGGAGTAGTTCTGGCTAAGCCACTTAATTTGTCTCAGTCAGTTCATTTTTTTCATCTATAAAATACGTTATGAATACTTCAGAATTGGTGATGGACAGGGAAGCCTGGCATGCTGTGATTTGTGGGGTCGCAAAGAGTCGGACATGACTGAGTGACTGAACTGAACATAAAGGTATGTTTTATAATTGTTTATAATTGTCGGTTGCTGTTACAACAAACTGAGTGGTCTTGGATAATTTACCTAACCTTTTTGGGCTTTGTATAAGATCTCTGGGGTAGATTGCTTTAGCAGACTGTCAGTGACTTAAAAGAAGTAACCATACTCATCCGTTTAACTGCAACGAAGTGTTTCCTTGGAAGGGATAGATCCCCAAATGGACTAAGAAACACAATAGGCAGCAAAATCTAGGACTGTGGCACAGAACACTTGGAGCACACATGACTGTCTTCCGTAGTCAGGTCATCTTTTAGTCATTACTGGGGGGAGTTCCTATTCAGTGACTTTGAGTCCTCAGGTAACTCTCAAGAGTTTCACAGCTGTGGCCTCTCAAGGAGAAGGTAAATCCTCACAAGATACAGTTGAAAGGGTTTGGTATTCCAAGATTTCAATTTTCTAATCTGTCTTACTCTAAGAAAGCAATTTTAAGCAGGAAAGTAGAAAGAATTTTGACCCGTCTTACTAAATATAGATCAAATTAAGAGCCTATCCCTGTTTCGTTTACTTTAACTGATGGTAGTTTTATCTTAAGTTTTATCAGTTCCTTATTTTGACATTTCTTTCTTGCTTTTATTTCACTGGGGAAATTTTTGTTTAAATTTTTGAATAAAATTTATTTACAGTGGTTCAGAAATGAATATCAATTATATGTTTATATGTGTAATTTATATTCCTGGAGATATTAACACCCTTTACAAGTTTTACCTTTAATTTTTACGTTTGTATAGAAAGCAAGAGAAAATGCACAATTTTCTGTCATCATTGCAACCCTTAGAACTTTAGTTGTCTTTTTTTCTCTGTATAAAAATATTAACATGTGGTCTATTCATTTTTATGGAAGTGGGATGAAATACAAAATAATAGAGATTGCTACTATTCATTATATGGAAGGATAAATACTGCTGCTGCTGCTAAGTCGCTTTAGCCCTGTCCGACTCTGTGTGACCCCATAGACGGCAGCCCATCAGGCTCCCCCATACCTGGGTAAATGGAAGGATAAATACTACCTAATGACAAAAAAGAAGTGAATATTTATTGTGGAAAGTGCCACCAGAAAGTTGATGGTGGATTCACTGAAGAAAAATACCTGGAGGTTGAAAATAATTGAAGGAATTATTTAAGGACTTAATTAAGCTGAAAAATAGCTAGTGAAAGGAGCAAGGTAAACTAACCAGAGGAAAAGATACACGGTCTGCCATTGGAACCAGCTCAGTTCCTATCTTCTCTGGCAGAATCCTTAGAGAATTAGCAAGAAGGTTGAGCAGAGAGCACAGCATAGCAACAGCAGTGAATACAAGATAGTCCCAAAATACAGATGAAAGATATGATAGTTGTGGAGGAGTAGGTAATGGTATTAATGTCCTTTTACACATAAGGAAACTGAACCTCTAAGAGCTTCAAGTAAACTTTCAAATGCATCAAAGCTGGTAAATGGCACCAGTGTTTGAATTCAGGAAGTCTGGTTTGAGAACCTGAGCTCTGAAGCACTGTAGTTTTATCTGTTGTTCTACAGTGGAAAGTCTACATAAGAACCTGATTTGTTCCTTCTATAATGCTCTTTATTTATTAGAATGTTCTTTAAACAGTAAGGGCTTCCCTGGTGGCTCAGACAGTAAAGAATCTGCCTGCAAGGCAGGAGACGGGGATTCGATTCCTGGGGCAAGAAGATTCCCTGTAGAAGGAAATGGCAACCCACTCCACTATTCTTGTCTGGAGAATTACATGGACATGGAGAGGAACCTGGCAATCTACAGTCCATGGTGTCACAAAGAGTTAGACACAACTGAGCAGCTAACACTGTAAACAGTAAGCAGAAATGTCTTGTATCGTGGAAGGAGCCATTAGATCCTTAAGGCTCATTAAGATTTAAATGAGTTAAAATCTGTGAAGTAGTTGCTACGTCCACAAAACTTGTTCTTTTCTACCCATTCCACCGCCACCATCACCATCTTTCTTTATTGTGAGTTGCCCATCTGTGAAGCCCTACTGCCTCTACTCTCCACAAGGCCATATCTGCCCGAGGAAGTCAATATTTTTGTCTCTCTCCATGAATATCCTAGAGGCTAAGCATTTTCCTTGACCGTTATTCTTAATAAACTGCTATTTGTTTTTATTTTGGGGAGTCTTGTCTATTCCCAGACCCTTCCCAAATAGAAAATTCTGAAGAGGTAAGGACACTGGAAGCCTCAGATTTCTTTCTCACATCCAATGGGTTGTCATAATTTAGAAGCACAGTGAATGAATGAATTGGTGAGAGGAAAGGGAGAGACCCAGGAATCTGAAATAGCTATGGGTCTCATTTAGATGGATTTTTCTCTTTTGTTTAAACTGTTTTCAAAATGTCATCTAATTCTCATTTGGTTCTTTCTCTGGAAATGATTTTTACCACTGGGAAGTATTTGGCTTTAAATCGTCAAGATTAACCCAGATTTTTCATTAAAACAATAGGAATCTCAGAATCACTTGATTTTCCTCCAAGGTGCAAAATTTAGCAGAACTTGAGTAAGCTTCAAAGGGGAATTTTTTAAAGAGGTTGGCCTAGTGGGTACCAATTTCTTAATAAATTTTATGGCACCACCAAAATAATTCACCATGAGTTCATACCAGAAAAGCCTTGTTTGAGAATAGATGCCCATTTCACCTGTTTTGATAAAGATAACATCTTTTCAAGGTTCTGTTTTTTCTATTGGATTCAGTGTTTCCATGGTCTTCCTGGCCTCACCAAACAGTAGATAAACTGTCTCCAAATTTATCTTTTCTTGGAAATACAATAAAAGAAACTCAATATTCCAATATAAAGCACAATTTTTTCCCAATGTATTGCATAATGCACTGAGACCAAAATCTAACTTTTACTTAGTTTATTCTTAATTATATCTAGAAGGGTTCTGCAAAACAGCTTATGGCCCTTTGGCATGAGTCAAAGTTATGCACTGTCCCAGACTTACTGCAAAAGGCTTGTTGATGAGAAGTGGATTTAATTAGAAAGACAGCTGCTAATAGGGTAAATTAACAGGTTATCTGGAACAGATATAAGATAATATTTAGACTTTATAATTTATTTTTCCTAAATTTCCATATTTTCCATTATAATTTCCATCTCAAAACCAAAGACTGCCATCAAATCCTAATTTCCTAACTACTCCTAATTTTACTATCCCAGGACACAATACTCTCTGTCACATGCCTGTCTTGTCTGAAGCACTATGCTGTGAACACCAGCATTTAGTCACATTCAGGTCTAGGTTGTTCCATTTTCATTATTTTGCTTTTGTTTGCACTAGTCATATTTTAGCAGCTAACTAGGAGAAGGCAGTGGCACCCCACTCCAGTATTCTTGCCTGGAAAATCCCATGGACGGAGGAGCCTTGTAGGCTGCAGTCCATGGGGTCACTAAGAGTCAGACACGACTGAGCGACTTCACTTTCACTTTTCACTTTCCTGCATTGGAGAAGGAAATGGCAACCCACTCCAGTGTTCTTGCCTGGTGAATCCTAGGGACGGGGGAGCCTGGTGGGCTGCCGTATATGGGGTCGCACACAGTCGGACACGACTGAAGCGACTTAGCAGCAGCAGCAGCAGCAGCAGCAGTGAATAGCTCAGGGTGAGAGCTGACTCTCACCATCCCCCATGTACTCCATGATCAGGGTCAGTAGATCCGTGGGTGTAACAGCTGACTGTCCAGAGTCTGCTGGGAGTTTGCTGGGCAGGTCTCCCAGTTAACACAGTACAGTAAACTCTCTTTGCCTAGGGTGGAAATCTCTAGGAGAAAAATGAAATTATTCAACTGGCTTACAGTGTTGACTCTACCCTATTTCTCAGACCAGGTTATGGCTTACATCTGCTTTTGTGGCCTAAGTATTAATAGTGCTCCCGTTTCTTTCAAAAGTGTCCCAGTTTAGTTGAAAAGTTATAGCTTAGTACACATGTGGGTGAAAGCCTTGAACTCATAGCATCATCCCCTAGTCTTTTATTGCCTGATTCCAAGCTAATAGGTCTGCCTTTTCTCTACCACTGGGGATACTCCTCAAGATGAAGATACTCCCCCAGACTGGCATTCATTTCATTTATCAGGCTGAGTGCACAGTAGCTGCTCACCAAATGCTGGATTGGAAGTTCTCACCAACCCATGAGCTTATACTTTAATGTCGTTGGGGAGCTACAATGTGTTGGGCCAAGGGCTTTACAGAAAGAGTCATTGACTCCTCACCGCAGCCCCTTGATGCAGGTACTATTAGCATCCTCTTCTTCCCATTGAAGAGTAAATCCCTGAGAAGTGAAGAAAGCTACATGTGGCAGGCTGGCTGCAGAGCCCCTGCATTTGACTACCATGCCGTACTGCCTTCCCCCACGACACTTAAGTATTCTGTGACCTTTGAACTCTATGTACAAACTTATCTCCTGGGAATTATTCCTGACCCCTCACCCTCACATGATGATGCTGACTAGAGCATTTGAAAAGAAAGAAGACACCTTGCTGATTTGATGGCCCTGGCTTCCATCTGATAGTGAACGTGACCTAGCTTTGTTATTTGAAAGGACAATATCCAAATAAAGTTGTGATTATTTGGTCATATTTCCTGTAGAGATGATATGAGCAAAGTGATGAATTCACTGGAAAGTGTGTGTGTGCAGGATGTCCATCCAGGGCAAGTCCTTGCTAAACATTAAATGAGTTCACAGACAACACCCTACACTAAATTTCTCTGTGGGGTGCACGTATAAAGCACAGGCAGGAAAAAACTACTGGCGATGAAGTCAGCAATGTTAATGTCTAACAGGTCTCTAAACTGGGATGCGTGCTCGCTGTGGTGGCAAATAGTACGAGAAATGGTCTAAGTATTTGTTTCCAGTGTCAGGGTGAGAATTTGTCAGAGCTTGCAAGTGAGGCAGGGTTAGCCTGGGACATGCTGAATGAGCAGCTCCAGACTGAAAGCTGTGACGACAGGAAATGCAGGACTGCTTGGTCCATCCAGGCTGTGGTGCGAATTGAGGGTGGAGGGGGAGGGGAGACCTGGCTTTCCGGGCATGTGACCAGTGGACTATGAGGAGCCCTGCATTGAAGTTTAGTGCTTTGCTGTCACGGAAATTTTAGTAGGTTTACCTTTTGTTTGATTTTGTCAGTCAGGTGGGATGGGACAATGGAATGTGTGCTGAGGGCTTGGTGCCTGGGCTCTTCTCTTGCCTCCTACTCCCTCCCCTAATTTGGTTCTCAGCTGCCTGGTCCCCCTGCAGCCCTGCCTCTTCCCAACTCCACTCAGCAACTACTGCTGCCTCCGCCTTCTTCTTCGGGCACTTGGGTGTGGATGTGGGGCCTGGTAGACACCCTCTCTTGGTGACATCTGGCAGGGCAGGCTGGCAACAGTCCTGGCTGGCAGTGCCACAGTGCATCAGTGGGTGCTTTCACTTCTGTCAGCTTCCTTCCCACCCCCATCCAGGACTGAGGTCACAGTCCCTTGGGGTCTGTGGGTTCCGATGGCAGCCCTGCAGGAAAGGGAGATTGGCTGTCTTGCCCTGGGGGCTGATTGGGGAAGCAATAAGGTGCTCTGATGCTGAGGCTGCCTCTGTTTGGAAAAGATCCCAGGCAGTCAGGAGAGAGGGGATAGGGGAGGTGAGGGCCTGCACTCCTTTGCAGAGCAACATTAAATAACCAATAAATACCATGAACGGTCGAGGCAGAGTATATGAGAGAAAGGAAATGTTTTATATTTCAGTGTGTTTAATGTTTTATATTTTGGTGTGTTTAATGTCTTTAACAGGGAGTCCTACCTTTTGATTTTGCATTGAATGGGGCCATAGAGTATATAGTCAACTCTGGGCAAAGTGTGTATTTTCAATAGCTTTGCCTCCCCAAACTCACAGAGAAACTGGAAGAAAAAGTTTCCAGGAATGTCTTCCATGTTGAAGTGTGTCTTTGAAATGTTTGCAAAAAGGGTGCATCTTTACATCCAGGCAAAAAACTGAAGAGCGAAGGAGCGTGGTGGAGCCTTTGGGGTCCACATTTCAATGTTTAGGAAAAGCTCTCTTTCTCCCTCAAACCTCTTCCTTCCCCCTACTCCTTCTCCACATCCTCTCTTCCCATCAAAGCTGATCTCTCTTATTTAGAGGCTTCACTCTGCAGCACAGAGATGAGGGGCTGCTGCTTACTGCTGCTATCATTTCTGAACAATTCCTCTTGTAATGTACATGTCAACATGAGCTGTCAGCTCCCTTCTATGGTCTTTGACGGAACATTATAGAATCCCACCAGTGGTGGATGCTCCTAGTCGTTTTGCCTTGGTAGTTGCTCTGTGATCCAGAGTGGCTGAGCCTTTTATGGATCATTTAACCATCACCATTGCGCCCCCTGCTTGGGTGCCAAGGCCCTTGGACTGTCTCTTTAGGGCCAAAAGGAGCCAAAACTGCCTCGGAGCAGGCAGTTTGTTTTGCAGAATACAAGGCATAACAGAATGTTTTGTCAATATGGGTACTGGCTTATTTTCCAACTGATTCCCAACATTTAACAGGAATAATGACTGAACAGTAATTAGTAGAATTTGCTTTAAATTTTGGCTTAGATTATTTTTCAGGTGAAAGAAAGATAAGGATTATTATTACACACAAAGCCATGTGCTTTTTATAGCAAAGAACTTCAAAGGAAAAAGTCAGTTCTACGGATAGATTCATCAAAGACAAATTCAGCAATTGGGAGTTTACCAGCTTTTCAAAAGATAATTTGCTTTTGCTGATAGCTATTCCCCAGACTTATAATTGCTTTTCCTTTCTTCCCAAAAAGCAGAAACTTCCATCTTTACTCTAGCCCCAGGCAATAAAGGGATAGAGAAATAGATTCATTCATTTGCTCAGAAAATATTTGCTGTGCCATTGCTATGTTTCCAGGTACAGAAATGAACAAAGTATAAACTGAGTCTTGAGGCAGATCCCACGTGATCCTCAGCCCATGTTTTCTCACAGAGGCTTTGTAGCAGTGGTGGTTTAGTCGCTGTCCGTGTCTGACTCTTAACAGAGGCTTAGAAATGCTCTAAAAGATGGACGACTTCTATCTGTGATGATTCATATTTCTATAGATGTTCATTTTTATGGGCCTCTCTGGTGGCTCAGATAGTAAAGCATCTGCCTGCAATGCAGGAGACACAGGTTCAATTTCTGGGTTGAGAAGATCCCCTGGAGAAAGGAATGGTGACTCACTCTAGTATTCTTGCCTGGGAAATCCCATGGACACAGGAGCCTGGTGGGCTACAGTCCATGGGGTCCCAAAGAGTTGAACACAACTGAGCAGCTAACACACACAAGGGCAAGGTGCTAGTAATCTACTTAGTGACTTATTAAAAATAGCTAAACTTCTGTGTTCATAATCTCAGTAAGCATAGTAGATTTAAAGCAGTACTGACATTACTTATAAGTACTGTCTTCTATGTGGATTTCTGGTTTCCATGAGGCTTTGCGAAGCTGTGACTTAGTATGTGCCCAAGAAGACACTGTGTTAAGTTGCTTCAGTCATGTCCGAGTATTTGCAACCCATGGAATGTAGCCCGCCAGGCTCTTCTGTCCATGGGATTCTCCACTGGAGAATACTGCAGTGGGTTGCCATTTCCTTCTCCAGGGGATCTTCCCGACCCTGGGATCAAATCTGAGTCTCTTTTGTCTCCTGCAGAATTTCCCCAATGTTCCAGAAAAAAATGTCCCATTAGTGTTTTTCCAGAAGGGACACTGAACTTCCTGAAAGAACATCAGTGATACTCCTGAGTTGGTCAAGACTATTAATGGCCACTGCTATAGCTTGTTGCTGCTGCTGCTGCTGCTAAGTCGCTTCAGTTGTGTCCGACTCTGTGCGACCCCATAGACAGCAGCCCACCAGGCTCTGCCGTCCCTGAGATTCTCCAGGCAAGAACACTGGAGTGGGTTACCATTTCCTTCTCTAATGCAGGAAAGTGAAAAGTGAAAGTGAAGTCGCTCATTATTTTAGGGTTACTTAATAATCACGAGTGTGTTTTGTGGCCAGCTTCCTTCACATTACTCTTTGGAAAGACACATCTGTTACATCAGTGATATTTGAGCTTCTCATTTTCTAGTATCCAGGCTTCAGGATGGATATGGACTTTGGCTCACATGCAAATCATTTGTACCCCATTGCTGAAAGCTGTAGGCTAGTGTGGTATCAATTTGCTATTGTTATTTTGTCCCAGGAATGTGAGGATGGGTGGGGAGAGAAGCAAGGTTAGTAACAGAACTGAAATTTACAACTGCTGATAGTGACCTTACAAGGACTGAGTAGACAAGTAGCATTTTACTATCTTTCTACCCTCTACCCCCTCACCAAACTACACCCCTTTTTCAATGAGACTGCCCTCTTCCAGCCCCCCTTTAAGGACCAATAGGTGAGGGAACAGTGTCTGCAGCCGAGACAGAACCACAGTGCCAGGGCCCCCCTTGAAGCTCAGTTTGCTTCTTCCCAGCATGAGCACACTTAAGATTGCTTTGTTTCAGATCTGACTAGTAGTGCTTGAGTGGAACTCTCTGCCTGAACTTAAAACACAGGGAGGCTTTTCAAGGGCATTTTTCAAGTAGACATTACTCAGTGTTGATGAAAGAAGGCATGGGAGCTGTCTGCCAAATTTTAAAAGCTAAAGGGAATACTTAAATTTGGGTTGTACCCACCCAGGTCAGATTACAGCTAAGTGTGGCATGTAGACACTTGCAGATGTGGAGAAAAACTGATAATATTTCTTTATGGAGAGTTCCATGACTGTAGATTTTTTTTTTCCCAGGTTTTGTGGATGAAGTTATTCTTAATAGGAGTCTTAGGATGTGCCACATTGATTTCTTATAAAATAGTTACTTTGTTTCATCAAATTCTAAATTACTTCTAACCATAAATGATAGCACTGTTTTATATAAATGGACTGCAGTCTACCAGGCTCCTCCATCCACGGGATTTTCCAGGCAAGAATACTGGAATGGGGTGCCATTGCCTTCTCCGAATAAAGAATGAAGCTGCTGATTAATGACACTGCTTTTGCATCCCTTGAGGCTTATGAAGGAGCTTCCTTTTACCAGGATACATAAAGGTTTACTTTTTGTAAAAAGAGATGATTTTGTTTTTTAATAAATTCTTTGTTAGAATAGCTTTAAATTAAAGAAAAGTTACAAATGTAATAGAATTTCTGTTTACTTGACATCCAGTTTCTCCTATTCTTCACATATTGTATTAGCATGGTGCATTTGTCACAACTAATCAACCAATATTGATACATAATTAGCGTACGTCCCCACATGATCTGATCTCCTTTGTTTTAACCAAAGACCTTGCTCCGTTCCAAGGTCCCATGCAGGATACCACACTACGTCTAGTCAAGTCTACCATAGGCTCAGTCTCCCAGGCTTTCCTTGGTTTTGATGACCTTAATGGTTCGGAGGAGTTGTGGTTAGGTGTTTTGTAGAATATCTTTCATTTTAGTTTCATCTAATGTTTTTTCTCATGTTTAGACTGGGTCTTGGGGGAGAAAGATCTATTATTGAAAAAATTAAAAGGAAAATAAGCA
Source organism: Bison bison bison (assembly GCF_000754665.1). NCBI lineage: Eukaryota > Metazoa > Chordata > Mammalia > Artiodactyla > Bovidae > Bison > Bison bison. The sequence goes on along the minus strand of NW_011494740.1, from coordinate 2,805,623 downwards.
AGAGAAAAGTTAAATTCCTGCTAAATATTCTTCACCTTGGGAGTCCAAGTCTTCTGCCTCACCCTTCAATTCAGAGGTATCTGTAGCTTTGTTTTTCCACTACAGGACTCCATGCCAGCATCAATAGTGATAAGATTGTGTCTTGTAAACACTGTACCCTTGCTTTCCTTATGAATTACTGACCCTCTTCTGCCATTTTGGAAGCTGTCACTTTCTTGACTTTCCTGGAAGGTGTCAGGCAGTGACAGCAAGGACCCAACTGTCCCTGGTCAATGTCCCATGCCACTGACTGTAAAATGCATTTGAGAGATTTTAAAAGTAGAGGAGTGGAGGAGAGGATTACGTGTTAGAATGAAAGAAGTTCTGGTATTCCGAACTTTTAATATGCCTGCAAAAACTGTTGTATATTGAATATGGTCAAATTGCCATTTGGGGTTCAGATACCGTCTCCAAGTCAAATTTAAACCAGTCAACTCCCACTTGCTAGATTAGGAAGAAATGGAATATATTTTCCTCAGGACTCTATTGCTGCTCCCACAGGTTTCAGAATCCCAAGGAGCTGGTATAGTCCCACTGGTGGCCCATCCATCACCCACATGCCATGTAGCTTCATTCCATTCATGGCCACCTCGCCTGTAGTAAGCCCTGCTGGGGCTGCTCTCCCACTGGCATGTCAGGAGTCTGCTGGCCAAAACTCCCACATGGGGGCGCACAGCTGCTCAGAGGAGACCCCTCTGTGAACAAGCCTCTGGATCAGTGCCTCGGATACTCCTTGGTGGGTTTCCAGGGCAGCAGCTCAAGGGTCTCATTCTCCAGGCAGAAGCATTCCTAAGACTCCATCTCTCTCAGGGGAGCACGAGAAGATTTCAGCCTCCACTGGGGACGCAGAAGAAGTTGTCTCTCCCCATCTCTGGGGATGAAATGAGGATTAAGCCTTGGTGTTCTTTTTATACCTCCAAATCACATTAGAAACAATCTGCCTCTCTTTGATTTGCTAATCAAAAATTTAGTTACTGACAAAAGGTGTTTATGGACTGTCTCTAACAGCCTCAGAGTTACTTGGAAATTCATTTTGATCTTGAAACTTCTCTCTGGGCCTTGAAGAATGCCTGACATGATGTCTACCTTCCCTGAGTGGTTCCCAAGGGACCCAGATCTTTAAAGCATATTAGTGACAGCAGCAGGTCCTGGGCCTCTCCTGCCAGAGTAAAGCCTGCTTACCCTCCATGGATCAGGACTCTCACAGGAGGCTTGCCAGCCAGCTGCCACTAGCTTAGAGAGAAGGTAGCTCTCTGTACCTTATGATTTCAGGGACAGAGGACAGGATTTCAGTTAGTAAGGGCACTGGGCCGAAAGATTCCCCCCATTGGTTGTGGACGCCCTGTGTGTATTTAGTAGAGGACATACACGTGTCTTTTATGTAATTAAAACAGAACAGGTCATAAGTGGGGGTACTGTGTTAATATGAATTCACTCATGCTAAGTTGTAAATAGTTGCTTTGTGATCCTCTCAAGAACAAATGAAAATATGATGAGGACAAGCACATTCGCTAAAGACATCTTGAAGTGGGACGTGGACATAGACATTTGTGTCTGGGGTCTTCATGAGCAAGTTTGTTCTAACTCACAATTCTTGTTGGTTTTAGGTGTAACTATGCCAGTAATTCTTCTAATCCACTGACTCGTTTTGTTTATTCCTACGTCACTGGAGTAAAAGAACATGAAATATAGTTGGTTACATCATTCTTTGTTTGTTTACCTCATCCACGTCTCAGGTACTCAGTAAAAATACTGAAGCAGGTTATAAAAATAAAATCATGGTGTAATACTTAAAAATATTTAGTAATAAAAGGGACAATAATGAGGGTTGAATGTTCTGATAAGGCTCAGGAGAGTTAATCAACAGAAATGTATGTTTAGGGTCCTGTGTATTTAAAAAATGTGGTTCAGATATTTTATTATAATTTATCATATTGAAGAGGTATTCCATTGAATCCATATTCATCAAGAATTGATGTCAAATTTTGTCAAATGTCTTTTCTGCACTTGTGGAAATCGATGCTTTTTTTCTCTTTACATTACATTCCTGGAATAAACTACACTTGGCTATAACGTATTATTGTATTATATGCTGCCAGCTTCTGCTTGTCAACATCTTTTATAGGATTTTTTTGCATTGATATTTGTGGGCAAATATTGTTAAAGAAAAACTATTCAGTGACACTTGTTCAAGATGTTAAGGAAGACTTTATTGACAGGGGAGGGGGCTCTCATGATAGATGTAGGGACCACCACAGTGGGGTCTTGTAGTGAGGGACAGAGGTTGGGCTCAACTCCAAATATAACAAGGGCAGCACAGGAATTCTAGCTACAGAGCTTCCCGGGTGGGACTAGTGATAAAGAACCTGCCTGCCAATGCAAGAGAGGTAAAGAGACCTAGATTCTATCCCTGGGTCAGGAAGATCCCCTGGAGGAGGCCATGGCAATTCTCTCCAGTATTACTGCCTGAAAAATCCCACGGACAGAAGGAACCTGGCGGGCTACAGTCTATGGGATCACAAAGGGTCAGACACAACTGAAGTAACAGTGCGTACATATTCTAGCTACTAAGCAGAGTGGGAGGAAATGGACGGAAAGTTACTAAAAAGAAGCATAAGCAGTCAGGAAGGATTCTGGCTCAACTGACCTCCCAGGGTTCTTGACGAAGGCAGGCCAGGGTGACCAGATATCATCTATAAGATGGTGGAGGATGAGGAATTTGGATACCAAGTGTGATGAACCATGGAAGATGGGGCATTCTGGCTAAACTATCTCAGGATTCCTGCTCAAATTGGACAATGTATAAATGAACACAGAAGCCCAAAAGTCAGAGCCTAGTGGAGCAAGAGCTCATAAGAGTCTGATTAGAGTTTAGTCGAGCAAGAGAATCTTTGCCAGGATAGTGTGTAGTTTTATTTTTGTGAAATTTTTATTTTAAAACTTTTCCTTGTTTTAAAAACTTAGTTTTGAACTTCTTGCTTTTAAAATATGTTCTCAGAACTCTTTGGACACAAAATTCACCTTTTAAGAAATCATCATCATGATTTGTTTTTGTTTAGTCGCTAAGTCGTGTCTGACTCTTTTGTGACCCCATGGACTATAGCACGCCAGGCTTCTCTGACCATGGAATTTTCCAGGCAAGAATACTGGAATGGTTGCCATTTCCTTCTCCAGGGGATCGTCCCAGACCAGGGGTCGAACCTATGTCTCCTGCATTGGCAGGCAGATTCTTTGCCACTGAGCCACCTGGAAAGCCCACCATCATCATAATAGCTAACATTAAATTAGGACTTTGTGTGCATAAACATAACTAAAAACTCTATGAGCCCAGGTACTATGATTTTTCCCATTTTGTACATGATGAACTGGGTGCACTGATGTTAAATATTTTTCCTTGTGCTAGCAATTAGCTGAGCAGGATTTGATTGCAGGCTCCAGGGTCCATGCTGTTATGCTCAAAAATTTAGTTTGTCATGAAACTGAATTGTTTACCAAAAAGAGGCAGGGGTAAATATACTATTTTGTTCAGGTCCATTACCTGATTTCCTTTAGGATCACCCTGGTTTATTTTATGTTTCTTTTGTGGAAACTTGCATGGCAGGGAAAAACTCACTATAACAGCATTCTAAAGCAGTGTGGCTTGCAGTGCTGCTGCTGCTGCTAAGTCGCTTCAGTCGTGTCCGACTCTGTGCGACCCCATAGATGGCAGCCCACCAGGCTCCCCCGTCCCTGGGATTCTCCAGGCAAGAACACTGGAGTGGGCTTGCAGTGCAGATGTCCCTAAATAAAAATGTGAGAATTAGGATGTTTTAAGTAGAGTGATTATGGAAGGGGTATTTGCATTACCAAAAAATCTAGGACTTTATAAAAGATTTCAATAATAGATTTCCTTAAGCAGGAAGCTGTCCTTATCCTCTACCACAAGGCATTCAAAATATGAAGCAAATTAGATTTAATTAGTCTGCAGCATGGTATAGACTTAAAAATCATCAGAAATGGAAAGTTTGTCAAGTTAACTGCACTCTATACAAATTAAAATGTCTTAATAATGTGTATTCTCTAAATAAGGAAGTAGTTGATTTGGGGCATGTGTTGCCAAAATTTCTGATCAGGGTACAGTGTATGTATTTCCAGACTGCTGCATATCCATAAAGAACTTCATAGTGAGGAACAGAAACAGAAATCTTGTTTTCCAGTTGTTCTGTTTTTCCATGTCTGTATTCCCAACTGATTGCAAAGACTGCTGAAATACATGGATTTGGAAGTTTCTTATGAGCAGCGAGAGCCAGCCTATGCACCCAAGTCCCAACATCTGTTCTAATTTGTAACTGGCTGTGACAGCCTATGCTTTATGCAGAATGACTGTGATCATAACCAAAATTACTTTTAAATTGCTCATGTAACCATATGGCTTCTCTGCATGTTGTTTTTCTAGTATTTCAGGTCTCTTTTAAAATGACTGAGGCATAGTTGAACTAACATGTATCAAAGAAGGAAATTAAAGGCTAACTCTAACAGACTCTGTCACGTTGAGAACAGTTTAAGAAAAATGGGATTTAGCTTTCTTTTCCTAGAAGTGAGTTCAGTGACTTATTAAAAGGACATTTTGTGGACAAGATTAAGAGAGCTACATAATTTGCAGGGCCAAGTACAAAATAAAAACACAGGGTCCATGGTTCAAAAATCAGAAAAAAAAATATCATTAAAGGTACTAAAATATAAAGTTTTTTTCCTTCCTTCTACAGTTTCTCTCTCTACTTGTTTTGATGCTATTTTATTTGCTACTTCAGGTCATTTAAGTCAAGAAAAATTAAGAGTTTAAATTACTAGCCTTTCTTTATATAATGCAAAGCTAGTTTTAAAGGCAGACGTAAGAGCCTTCAGGCTTCCCAGGCGGTGTTAGTGGTAAGGAACTTGTCTGCCAATGCAAAAGTCATAAGAGACACAAGTTCAATCCCTCTGTCAGGAAGGTCCCCTGGAGGAGGACGTGGCAACCCACTCCAATATTCTTGCCTGGAGAATGCCATGGACAGAGGAGCCTGGCAGGCTACAGTCCATGGGGTCGCAAAGAGTCAGCCATGGCTGAAGTGACCTAGCACTTCACGCATGTGAGAACCTTTAACTCCTGAGCAGAATCACTGAAGTGACAGAGTACGTATCTTGTAATTCCTATATGCATGTGTACTTTATTCTTGCCACAGTAGTGGAAATGCACAGAGCTCAACTTTTGATACATGCACATTTTACTAATACTCTCTTCCTTCCAGTTACTGCTGAGTGAAGGAGAACTGAGAAGAAGAGGAAGCGGAGGTTTCTCCAGCTTTCCCTTTCCCTCTGTCTTCTAACTTTCATTGTCAGTGGGTGGTTCATACAGGGAAGGAACATGAATAAGTAAGCACGTGATAGGATTCCTTGGTCAGTTTTGTTTCTTAAAATGTCGTTCCCTTCTTTCTGCATTTGAAGCAAGTTCTGGTTCAAATGGACAGTGTAACCTCACAAGGCCGTGAGTGTCCCTTCCACAGTCCCTTACTGAGTCGTAGATGTAATACGCTTAACCTTATTTGGCCTTTGGCTCTCAATGGACTCCCACATGTCATGGGCCCTTTGGAATGCTAATGGTCACCTAGAATGCTCTGTGTGGATAGAAAGAAGTGCAGACAGGCATTATTGTTTGTCTTCTCTGCTCATGCTCTATTATCCCATTGGACGACTTACGAAAGATGAATTCAAAGATAAAAGTATTAAGAATTCCAAGACAGCGAAAGCAGGATATTAAACCAAGCAAGGGATCCTTCTGAGCTTGGTTCCCTATGTGACTGTACATGTTGCCCATGAGGCTGACCCAGCCCCAGTGACCTCATCTACAAACTGAGGTGAGAATGGTGCTTGTTCCGGTAGCATTGCCATGATGAGTAATTAAATTGTGAATATAACAGCACATAGAAAGTACTCAATACTCAGTAGTTTCTTAATACTCATATTGTGCACTATGGACCATAGCCTGCCAGGCTCCTCTGTTCATGGGATTCTCCAGGCAAGAATACTGGAGTAGGTTGCCATGCCCTCCTCCAGGCCATCTTCCCGACTCAGGGATCAAACCCAGGTCTCGTATGTCTCCTGTATTGGCAGGTGGATTCTTTTGGCAATGGTGGTTCCCATTTGGCAGTGGGCCTGGGAAGACCACTTATATTGCTGTATGTCACAAATAAAAATCAGGAAATGGTTATTATATTCCTACTAGAAACCTTGACTTAGGTTGAACTTTCTTTATATAAGTTCCACTAAGCAAGATATGCTTTCAAACACATGAGACTCTGAAACCCTGCTTTGTCTGTGAATGCTCGTTTATCTGTGTTGCAGTCTTTAGGCACCAATGTGATCAATGAGCAAAGCCCTGAGGTCAGTTCAAGAGGTTATCTGGTTAACCTATTTGCGGTGGTAATTACTGCAGCAGGTTATAGCAAATAGAGCCATGTGAGACGTCCAGGAAAAAGACAAAGGCTTGAGTTATTGAATGTGATTGAATGCCAGGTTGTCTCTGGCTGAAAATGAGGTCAGCCCCATAAAGCCTTGGGCAGAGAAGGCCTCTGTTCCAAACACATGGAGAGGAGATGTTTGAATGAAAACAAACCAAGACTGACGATAGCATCCCGATGAAGTTCAGTGTAGAATGAGTTCCAGGATCCAAAGTTACTGAAGAACTATTGTAGATAATACCCATCAATCAATCAATTAATCCAATAGAGCTGCTTATAAAACGCTAATTTTTAAATGCCTGAAGTGTATTTGGCTTATGTATACACTGTATAAACCAACCATTCATCTTGGAAACATTAATTTAAAAAATTATTTGATAAATTTTCAAATGTGTTGGTTGATTGAGTTCAACCTTGATTGAGTTAGCACTTATTTATTGTCTAAATATCATTTTACTTCAAAACCAATTTTTTTTTTATTTGTTTACTGTCCACATTTTTCAGTGTTAAAAAAAATTGTTCAAATGTAGTTGGTTTACAATGTTGTGTTTAATTTCTGCTATACAGCAAAGTGACTCAGTTATACATATATATTCTTTTTAATATTCTTTTCTATATGGTTTATCATAGGATATTGAATATAATTCCCTGTACTATCTGGTAGGACCCTTTTGTTACTGTTCAGTAAGTTTCAACAAATATACCTGTGTAACCTAAAATTATCAAGATACTAGCCCACAAATTCCCTGCAACAAAACCTAAATATTTTAAAGAGATTTTCTATTTCCCATCAGTATATTTATGTGGTAATTATACCAACTTAAATTGCGACTTTGTTTTAAAATTTTTTGTGAAAATGATTGGCTGTGATAACAGGTTGAAAAATTATGCAAACAGGATAAAAAAAATAGGTAGGATATTATGGAGAATATTCAGATACCCAGGAAATGAGTAGTTTCAGATCAGTCAACAGTTGAGACTCGTGTGTCCTGTGCGAGTATGATTTTCCTTCTCTGATTTTGAAGCACCATTCTGATCCTCTAAGAGTAGGATTACAGATGAGACATGATCTGATTTAAAAAAAAAATCTTTGCAGAGAAAAGGACTATCGAAAATGTGGCATGAAATCTGTGTCCCTAACATGATTCTTTTAAGACTTCTCCCCCATTCCTGTCCATGAGGTTTTGAAAATCTGGATTTAATTTTCACTTTAAATACTTAATGGCCTGAACTATCAGAAGAAGTATGAACTTTCCGAATGCCTGAGCCCTCTCACCCGGTGGTTCTGTGGTTACAGTGACTAAGGCTGGGGAACAATGAGTCAGGAATGGGTGTGCTGTCATGAAGGCTGCTTGTTCACAAAGAATCTTACTGATAAATAATCTTACCATTTCCAGATGCTGAGCCTAAATATCTGATCGTCGTTCGGCCAGCTCCTCCCCCCAGTCAAAAGAAGTCATGCTCAGGTATTTTTGTTGATTCATTATTATTGTTAACTTTAAACCATGCCTTTTCATCTCTTTTCTACCCATGGAGACCACGTGTCTTGGGGATGCCTCCGGAAGGTAGGTTAGAAGATGTATGATGCAGTCCCCTGAAAACAGATAACCCTGCTTGGGAAGTAGCATAGCCTGGTTGGGAGAGGCTCCTTGGGTCTTATCCGCCCCACTGCATACAAACAGCAGAGGGTTGAGGCAAATTATTGAACCTCTCTATGCCTCTGTTCTGCTGCATGGGAGGGTCTGGGTGAGGATGAGATGAGTTCACAGCTACATAGGACTGGCCTAGCCCAGAGTAAGTGCTTATTTAGAGTTTAGCTCCTGTTGACTCCTTCTATGTTGCAATGTGTGAACTAAAGCCTGCTCTTGTGTCTTTCAGACTCTTAGGGCAAAATGTGAGATCTAAACTTTGCTGAAGGAAACTTGACATTTCAAAAGCATAACTCATTTACATGTGTGTTAAATGAGTTGGGACTTGGATTTTATTTATGCCTCCAAACCACTTGTATTTAGTCAGATGCAGAAAACAAGACTTCTTTCATAAAACATCAGTGTGACACCCATCTTCCCAGGGCTAGGGAGATGTAAAACAGGCAACTATATACCATGTGTGTAAAAAAGTAGAAATGTTTCTATATGACTAAGGAAGACATTGTCCCAATTTCACTGCTAAAATTTCTTCTCAGATCAAATAAGCCAGACCTTGCTATTAGGAAGGACTAATAAAGCTGTGAATATGCTTTTAATATCTTATGTCACATCTTCCTAGTCTGTAGGTAGAGTTGATCATGGTGCTTTTCTTTTTCACGTTCTAATGTGAACTGTTCTCAAAATAATTATTCCCTAATCATATTTGCCTTTTATGGTACACTGGATGCCACACAGAAAGAAGGATCTTTCTCAAAGGGATAAGAAGCGTTGGGGGACGTACAGATATTGAGCAAATGGGCCCTTGGCAGCTAGGTATTCTGTCTCCTCAGTGTATCAGCCATGCCTGGTCACCAAAAGCTGGTTGCTGCAATCCTCTCCCCTCGAGGCTTCTGTTGCTTTCCTCTTTTTTTTTTTTAAGAGAAGCAATAAATGGTTAATTATTTTGAGAACTACAGATCCTTTTACTTGACCTCTTATAATATCCCAATGCACAAGGGAGATTTCAATCAGTACTTAAAACTTACTAGTGATCATTGTCCAAGAAGCTTTCCATATACTTGTAAAGAAAAGTACTCCTGTATTTGAGGACTCTATTTCAAAATATCTAACAATAAAGTCAGGAAGCATGAGTATGGTTCTATGGGATTCTGGCTTCATAGTCACTGAACTTTTTCTTAGTATGGTTATAAAACAAATATGCAAAAATAAGTAAGAAAAATCAAGAGAGTGATTATATCTTAATAGCAGTTTATAACTTCATTTCATTTGTGGGCTTCTGTGACATTGGCCTTAGATTATTTTTCACTACGTGATGACCAACTCAGGAAATAGTTTCATCCTGATCAGAAACCCCACCTTTCCTTTCAGGCAATGGATATAATTTTTTTTTTTTTTTTGTAATCTGCATTGAAGAGTGATGTAATGAGTAATGGATTAGCTTCCATTCATTTTATATTTGTATCTGCCACATAATTTAAAAATGATTAAATAATTAAAATTGAAGATCCAAACAGTGAACTTAGTCATATAAACTTTAGATTCCTTGAGGAAAGAAAAATGTAGTTTTTCTAAATGGCATTACTTTCATACATTGTGAGTTAAACTAGTGAGGTAATAAAAAGAAAACTAGAAACGATTACAATTCAGGAGACCTGGATTTGAGTCTTAAGCGTGCTCTCTTTGTGACCTTGGACAACCTTGAAATTACTCCAGACCTTATTTTTCATCTATAAAATAAGACAATTATATTACATGAGTGAAAATCAATTCAGGGATAGAAAAAACAACTCATCAGAATCACATTATCTCAGATTCTAACCTGCCCTGTTTGGGGACCAGACCTGAACCCTTTGAATCATAGTCAGATAAGGTCCTATTACAGGTAAACTGGAAAAATTTATAGAGAAGTATAACTGCATGTTTTCAACCAACTAAATAATAACCATCCTTGAAAATTATTTAAGATATCTTTAAAAAATTCATCTATGTCACAATGAAGTAACTTACCACCTCTAGATTATGTATATTATGGTCTCAGAGGGCTTTTCTGCCAGAATAACAATTAATATAACTCAAACCTAACAGAAGTAATAGGCACTCCTCCTTTTCACTGTCCTCCTGTTCCTAAAGTTTCAAATATTTTTGAAAAAGCAAATAGCTGCCCCTCACATATACTTGAAAAGAATCTAGAGTGGTTTATCAGAATCACACTTGGCATTGCTGAAATCCAATTAGTCTTGTTGGAATAACTGCTTCCTATATTATTCCTACTCTCCCAGCAATATTAAGAATGTGTGTACCTTGTCTGTTTCAATAGTTACTGTAAAAAAAAGAAGAAAAAAAAAAGAGAGGTCATTGAAATGCTCTAACAAGAGATTTTACACTTCCAAATAGTTTAAAAAAAAAATATATATATATATATAGCATTCAACCTTGATGGTAAGTTGTCTAAGATATTTCTAAATGTGAAACTATTTCACAGTTTCAGGGAAAAAATAAGCATACATTTTATCTTGTCTGTAAAAGAAAAGTAAATGTATATATACCTATATGTGTATGTGTGTGTGTTTGTTTATTTCACTGGTAACAGCCAAGACCTCCATGTTCATCCTTGACCCACAAGAAAATAAAAACTAGGAATGGATATAGTTTATATGCATAGACACATACATGTAAATCTCAAAAGGGTATTTCATTTGATTCTTGCTTAAATTCATGGGCAAAGCATTATTAATATTTGTGCACTGTATAAAAAGAAAAGGAACTTAATGCTTTCACATTCTTCATCATCTTGCTAAATTATCTTTGTATATTTTACCCAAATCATGAAAATATGCTAAATGTTACAAGAATTAACCTGTCTATTCCCTTTGTAGGTAAAAAACGAGCTCGTAAACCTCTCCAGCTGGTAGTTGGCACTCTGTCACCAAGCTCAGTCTTCCTGTCCTGGGGCTTCCTCATCAACCCTCACCATGATTGGACATTGCCAAGTCAGTGTCCCAATGACAGGTAATTCACCATTATGGAAAATTTTATTTTTCATCTGAAAATTGACACTTGCTCTCAACAGTGTCTGCACATGCTTTAGAAGGATGTGTAAATATCAGGGCATCAGTGTCTGCAGATCAGCTATTTGCTGGAGAGTCTGTTCTCGGTTTGAGGAAAATGAAGACACACTCATCAAAGCCCCTACCCTTCAGGAATTACCATCTACCTGAATGGAAAACACATGCACATATTTTTTTCTTTCCAAAGAAAAAAACAGAAGGAAAAATAAGCCAAATAGTAAGTGGGGTTATCAGTGATAAGTCTAATAAAAACTCAGAGCATAAGGTTGAAAGCAATTAGGGGAGACCATTAAAAGTTGCAGCATTTGATCCTTGGTTTGAGAAAGATGGATCTTTGGTCTGCCAATTGATGAAGTGCTAAAAACACTAGTTCTCTCACTTTGGTCCCTAACCAAGCAGCATCAGCACCAGCATCACTTGGGAACTTATCAAAAATGGAAATTCTCAGATCTCCAGACTTACTGAATCAGAAACTTAAAGGGTGGGGCCAAGTCATTTGTGTTTTAACAAGCCCTCCAGTAGATTCTGGTCCCCACCTAAGTTTAGGGATCACCGGCTTAGAAAATTGGGGAGAGGGACACATGGAGAAATGTAGGTCAAGGAAAAGCACCCTTGGAAATGAAGCCACCATCTTCTTTGGTAGAACAAAGTAAGAAAAACCTAAGTTTATTTTTAAATCACTGCCATTTATCCATCCAACACATAGAGCTGGCATTGTCTATGTATTGGGCACTGTACTAAATGCTGAACCATGATTCTAAATTGGGTATAAGGTGATATTCGCTTGTCATAAATATTCACTGCAGTAGCTTCAAAATTCAAAACTTTGCATCTGACAATCAAAATTTTCAAGCTTCAACCAAAAGGAACATTTATTTTAAAAGGTATTTATTTTAAATACTCAAAGTGACTTTAAGATTTTTAAAATTTGTTTCATCCCTTCTTTAAAATAAAAGACTTAATTATTAAAATATAATTTAAACCCAGTAAAATGCACAGATCTTATGTGTAGAGTTTAATCAGTTACAGAAAAAGTGTGTAACCATGTACTGTACAATCCATTAAAAATTTTTCTTTCATCACCCTAGAATGTGCTAGAGAGTTGGTCTGCTCTAAAATTCCATGTAAACAAAATCATAAGTATGTTCTCTTTTTATGTCTATCAGCATGTTTTTTGAGATTCATTCATGACATTGTAAGTAACAATAGTTCATTCCTTTTTTATTTCTGAGTATTACTCCATTATGTGAGTATTTCAGAATTTTTTGATCCATTTTTCTTGCTGGTAGACACCTGAATTGTGTCTTATTTTTGGGTATTTTGAAGATAAATTTTATAAACATTTTTGTATAAGATTCTTATAGACATACCTTTTAATTTATCTTAGATAAATACCTCTGGAGAAGGAAATGGCAACCTACTCTAGTATTCTTGCCTGAAGAATCCCATGGACACAGGAGCCTGGTGGGCTACAACCCAAGGGGTCGCAAAGAGCTGGACATGATTAAGAGACTAACACTACACTACTAACACTAGATAAATACCTAAAAGTAGAATTGCTATGTCACAGGGAAGATGTATATTTTTTTGGCCTAATTTTCCGTTTAAATTCCCACAGGCAGTGTATGAGAGTTCTGGTTGCTCCATATCCTCACCAGCATTTCATGTCGTCAACATTTTTCACTTTAGGTATCCTAGTGTAGTTCTATCTCATTACCATTTTAATATGTATTTTTCCCCTGTACTAAATATATTGAAAACTTTTTAATATACTTTTTGGCCAAATGTCTATTTTTTGTATTGCTTTCTTTCTTTTTATTTGTCTAAATTGGACAGAAAATAAAGAGCTTTAAAATGTTTAAGTTCCCAAAACCACCATTCATATAACTTTGACTAGGAAATCTAAACTAAGAACGAAAGAAATTTTCTTTCACATGCTCATAGTTCTGAAGGAAAAAGTTCTTTGAAAAAAGCATGTAGAAGATAATGCCAAAGCTAAAGTTTTTGAAAAATAATTTTGACCTGTTTCGAAGAATCTGAAATATTCCTTATCTTACCCACGCTAAACCTGAAACTTAATTTTGTTTGGAAACAGACTCCTAAAAGAACTCACTTGCTTGAGGTAACTTCGGTTTCTAATGAGTTGGTGCAGGATGCTAGTGCTGAGAAAACAAACATCTGTGGGTCAGTTTCTTTTTCCTTTTCCTTTTTTTAAGTCTCTTATTAAGAAAGAAGAAAAAAAGAAGGGAGGGAAGGACTGGGCAAGAAGAAAGGAAGAAGGGAAGAAATATTTGATACACTTGGAACAAAACATAGCTGATTTTAATGGTTACTGAACTTGCTTGATAAATCCATGAGGTTCAATAAATTGCCAATTCCTAGAGCAGGATTTGATATGATTTCCTCCTTGTCCTCAAGCCTCCCTGTCTTCAATTTCACTTGGTTCTCCTGACCCCTCCACAAAACAGCTTATCTGATGATTGATTCTAATTGACAAATGTTGTCATGGTACGACAGCAAAAGTCGATAATAAATATGCAGAAGATAGAGGAACAGATACTCGATGGAGCTAGAATTTTTATCCAAAGTAGTTGACTTGAAGGCCCCAAGCTATTCAGACCACATGTGCACCTCACCCTCTCATTTCCTCACCCATGAACCCTGGTTGTGGTCTTCTTATCAAATAGGTGGAGTCATGCCCATCAAATCACAATATTTAAAATAAATAATTCTGCCTAGAATGAAGTTTTATAAAAGATGCAGTAATGACATGTCAAGATGCTTGCCAACTTTCAAACCTGAGTGCGAGGATCAAAGTATCCTTGACAGAAATAGGGAATTGTTGCCTCTGCTGCTGCTGCTAAGTCGCTTCAGTCGTGTCCAACTCTGTGCCACCCCAGAGACGGCAGCCCACCAGGCTCCCCGTCCCTGGGATTCTCCAGGCAAGAACACTGGAGTGGGTTGCCATTTACTTCTCCAATGCATGACTGAAGTGGCTCAGTCATGTCCGACTCCTAGCGACCCCATGGACTACAGCCTACCAGGCTCCTCTGTCCATATGATTTGCCAGGCAAGAGTACTGGAGTGGATTGCCATTGCCTTCTCCAGGGAATTGTTAGGACATGACTAAGAATTAAGAGGAAAGAATTAAATGTAATGACAAAAAGGAGCATTTGGAGAATTTTATTTACCCATGTGAATTTTATTTACCCACGCCTCCTTTCTCCCTAATTAGAACAGTTAATAAAGAGTTGACATTTTAAAGTCTTTGTAACTATTTGAGAAAAAATAATGGTCCTTATTTAAAAGCTCTGGAATTACTATACATATTATAAACACCCAAATAAATCCACCAGAACAACTCAGTTAGTGTAATTAGAAGCAGACTTGGAGAAATCCACCCTCATATGATTATGTTGTTTTTTTGTTTTTTTGTTTTTAGACTTTAGACTAATCCAGTAGGTTAAAATAAGCAATAATAGTTATAGGGAATGATTCCTTCTTGAAAATTAGATTAAGACAGGTCAAGTTTTCCTTCAAGAGTGTTTTTTGACAAAGCCATTGGAACCTGAATTCCCTCAGCTTGCTATAGGAACATCAACTGGTGTCATTTTAATCCACTAGCTCTAATATTTGGCACCATGTGTAAAGTCTCTGAGTTTTTAGAAACAATCATTTCACATTGATTTGTGTCACTTCATTTATCCTATGCAAGGGCAGATAATTTATTGGAAAAATTTTTTATTATACTTTGATTTTTGACTTTACATATCAAAGCTCTAGTATAGTGAGTTTCCAATGAGAACATCCCTGTTTTTTATTTTATTTGTTTTAAACTTGGAAATATTAATTCAGTGTCACTTTATTCTTGGTGGTATGTTTCCACTCCTATTCCCATAGGGTCCATTTGGGTCTCCCATATTTTTAGAGCCTTTTCTGAGTTCACATTCATTGGAGAGTAGATATGCTTAATTTACATGTTTTATTCTTAAAGGGCTTTGAAAGGAAGAATGCACACATTTGTCCTTAATATATCTGAGGTCAAAAGAAAGCTTTCCAGTTGGCCCAGATGAGAAGTTAAAACCACAATTTATTTCACCATTAATAGCATATTTTTTCCTTCCCATGTTTCCAGCTTGTTAAAGTGTTTAAGATTGCCTTAGTTCTCACTCCTTTGCCAATTTGTAAAGCTTTATGATTTGTTTAGAAATCATTTTCACATTTTCTAATGCTTTCACGTTGTACTTACTTGCTCTTAATGTAGAATGAGGGTCCTCCTTGTTGGCTGGTTCAGAGCTGACTCTTGCCTCTTTTTCTTTATCCCAAGTTGTTAAGTGAATATTTTTGAGGTCTAAGAATTCTCACTTGATTGAGCCCAGTGCCTCATTACCCATTCATCTTGCCATGTAAATTTTAAGCTCAGAGAAGACTGGGACCATAGGTATCATAGCCATCATTGTTTTCCCAGTACCCAAGCCAGTACCAGCTTGGCACCAGTGCCAGCATGGCACCCACTTCAGTACTCTTGCCTGGAAAATCCCATGGGCGGAGGAGCCTGGTAGGCTGCAGTCCATGGGGTCGCTGAGGGTCGGACACGGCTAAGCGACTTCACTTTCACTTTTCACTTTCCTGCATTGGAGAAGGAAATGGCAACCCACTCCAGTGTTCTTGCCTGGAGAATCCCAGGGATGGGGGAGCCTGGTGGGCTGCTGTCTATGGGGTCGCACAGAGTCGGACACGACTAAAGTGACTTAGCAGCAGCAGCAAGTAGACCTTCAGTAAATATATACTGAATGAATAAATAGTGAAATGTCAACATTTTCACTTTTATGCCTTACTATTACTTCAAACTTAGGACAAAATTGAATTTGTACTTTTCTCATGAAATATCAATTCCCTGCCTTTTTATTTTCTGAACTATCATAATTCTTTTACTCTCCCTAATATGAAACTCCATAAATTTTAACATTCCTCATTTCCTATAGGTATTGAGGCTCTGGGTTACACTGGTTTTGCCTTTGATAAGTCCCCATATTAGTATCTTTATCTCCTACTTTTCCATTTCTATTTCCATGTCAACAATTTCAGTCTAGGCACCTTACCCTGAATCTTGGGAATGGCATCTTGGCTACTGACTCTGACTCTTTTCATGTTCCAGTCCATCCTGGTTTCTGTAATACTGAAGAAAATGTAGGCAGTCTGCCATTGGCTCACTTTTTCTTCATCCTAGATTTAGCCTTAAATCTCTTCTGTTCTTACCAAGGAGCATGTTTCTGCCTTCAGAACATGCTCATCATTCTGTTCCTTCCATATTCTTTGCTGTTCTGCGTTTTCCTCTTCACTGATATTTGTGCCCTGCCTCTTGCTTACAAACATGCTCAAGATTTCCCTACCCCCAAACAACATATTTTCTGTTGACCCTGTTATAGCTTCCAGGCTATTTTTCAGTTTCTCTTCTTAATTCCAGAATTTCTCAGATTAATGTGCTCTCATATTCTTGATTTCTCAACCACATTCACAGTCTTCATTCCTTTTCACTGGCTCCCACCCTCTTTCCGTTCCGCTGAAACTTCTCTAGGTGATCATCAGTGATCAATTAATTGCTAGATCCCATAGTTTTATTTTTTTCTCAGTTCTTATTCTTTTAAATCTCTTTGTGGAATTTTTGGCCATCCTCCCATTCTTGAACTCTTTCTTCCTTTGAAATTTTATTTAGATTTTGCTCTTACTCCCTTTCTCTTCTCTTTTGCTTATTATCCTGGCTCTCAAATATGGAATAGAGATCTATCCTTGGATATCTCACCTATGTATCCTCCTTATCTCAGCTGTAAGCCATGTCTTTAATGATAATGTCTATATAGAACAGTGATACTCAAACTTTGATATACTTGCAAATCATGTGGTTCAGTTCAGTTTAGTCGCTCAGTCGTGTCCAACTCTGCGACCCCACGGACAGCAGCATGCCAGGCTTCCCTGTTCCTTCCCTGTCACCAACTCCCAGAGCTAGCTCAAACTCATGTCCATTGAGTCAGTGATGCCATCCAACCATCTCATCCTCTGTCGTCCCCTTCTCCTCCCACCTTCAATCTTTCCCAGCATCAGGGTCTTTTCCAATGAGTTGGTTTTTCACATCAGGTGGGCAAAGTATTGGAGTTTCAGCTTCAGCATCAGTCCTTCCAATGAATACTCAGGACTGATTTCCTTTAGGATGGACTGGTTGGATCTCCTTGCAGTCCAAGGGACTCTCAAGAGTCTTCTTCAACACCATAGTTCAAAAACATCAATTCTTTAGCACTCAGCTTTCTTTATAGTTCAACTCTCACATCCATACATGACTACTGGAAAAAGCATAGCTTTGACTAATGACCTTTGTCAGCAAAGTGATATCTCTTGCTTTTTAATATGCTGTCTAGGTTGGTCATAACTTTTCTTCCAAGGAGCAAGCATCTTTTAATTTTATGGCTGCAGTCACTATCTGCAGTGATTTTGGAGCCTCCCTAAAATAAAGTCTGTCACTGTTTCCATTGTTTCCCCACCTATTTGCCACGAAGTGATGGGACCAGATGCCATGATCTTAGTCTTTTGAATATTGAGTTTAAGCCAACTTTTTCACTGTCCTCTTTCACTTTCATCAAGAGGCTCTTTAGTTCTTTGCTAAGAGTGGTTTCATCTGTATATCTGAGGTTACTGATATTTCTCCCAGCTATCTTGATTCTAGCTTGTGCTTCATCCAGCCCAGCATTTCACATGATGTACTCTACATATAAGTTAAATAAGCAGGGTGACAATATGTAGCCTTGACATACTCAATCATGTGGAAGATATTGTTAAAATGCAGGTTCTGATTCCATAAACCTGAGGAAGAGCCTGAGATTGTTCATTTTCAAAAGTTCGCAGGACTTTCTGATGTTGCTATTCTACAAGGAATATTAGGAGTGGTGTAAGGATATAAATGACCTCCAATGCTGAACCTCTGATTTTGGCCCAGTTTTAAGAGTGTATTTCTCATTGTCCATTGAATATTTTCATTAGGATGACCAGATAACAGTATTCAGTACCTCAAACTCAAACTAAATTAATGTTGTCTATACTTCCAAAATCACTGCAGATGGTGACTGCAGCCATGAAATTAAAAGACGCTTACTCCTTGGAAGGAAAGTTATGACCAACATAGATAGCATATTCAAAAGCAGAGACATTACTTTGCCCACAAAGGTCCATCTAGTCAAGGCTATGGTTTTTCCTGTGGTCATGTATGGATGTGAGAGTTGGACTGTGAAGAAGGCTGAGCGCTGAAGAATTGATGTTTTTGAACTGTGTTGTTGGAGAAGACTCTTAAGAGTCACTTGGACTGCAAGGAGATCCAACCAGTCCATTCTGAAGGAGATCAGCCCTGGGATTTCTTTGAAAGGAATGATGCGAAAGCTGAAACTCCAGTACTTTGGCCACCTCATGCGAAGAGTTGACTCATTGGAAAAGACTCTGATGCTGGGAGGGATTGGGGGCAGGAGGAGAAGGGGATGACGGAGGATGAGATGGCTGGATGGCATCACTGACTCAATGGACGTGAGTCTGGGTGAACTCTGGGAGTTGGTGATGGACAGGAAGGCCTGACATGCTGTGATTCATGGGGTCGCAGAGAGTCGGACATGACTGAGTGACTGAACTAAACTGAACTGATACCACTAAAAAAATCTCCTTTTCTATCACTTTAACTTCCCTCTTCTTAAGTTTGAAAATTGAGTTTTGAATATTATTTACACTTTCCTTGGTACCCATATCCTATAAGGAGTCTAGTCTCATCAATTATTTTGTAGAAATATAACTTTGATCTGTTTATTTTCCTCTGCTCCATTGTATTTCTTCCATCATTCACTCCTTTGTTATTGCATCTGCTGCTGCTAAGTCACTCAGTCGTGTGCGACTTTTTGCAACCCCATGGACTGTAGCCCATCAGGCTCCTTTGTCCATGGGACTCTCCTGCATTGGCAGGCAGATTTTTTTACCACTAGCGCCACGTAGGAAGCCTGATTATCTCATCTGGATTATAGCAAGTTGAGATTCCTCCCTCCAGTTTTTCTCTAATTCTTCCACTGCTGATAAATCTAGCTTCCTTAATTACTGCTCAAGTTTATTTACCCGTCTAAGAATTTCCCCCAGGTTCCCACTACCTGGCTAAAGAAAAAAATCACAAAATTTCCCTAAGACTCTGTCTCAAGGAATCTGTGAGTCATTCTCCTGACATGAGGCTTAGATTTGGTGTTGCGCTTTCCATGGATCTGGGTAGGATGTCATGCTCTCAGTCTCCCACTGGGATGGGATTTGCAGTGTAACCATTTTATAAGTTCAGGCTGCAGAGTGCCATACCCAACCACCCTCAGATGCTCTGCTTTTCATCCTGCCTCCTTTAGTCGTGTTCAGATGTACATCTACCACCCTCCCTATTCTGTGAGCTCATATTTGAATTAATGCCTGGTGTCGTACTTGTCTCCCATCACACACAACATAGAATCACACTTTACAGAAGTAATTCCTAACAAATGTACAAACAAATAGGCAAGTAGAAGGTCCAAAACTAGCTTTAAAAATCATCTAGCCAGTCCCTTCAATCCTTGAACTTTATCTGAAATCTGTATAATGGGAGTAATAATAGTAATATCTCATAGAGATGTCAGAATTAAATGAGATGACACATGTTAAATGTGTGGAGTGGGCCAGGGGAGGCACAGGCTGTGGGCAGGAGTCAGAGATGAAGGTCCTTGTCCACATAGTAGGGGGACTGTCCAGACATCAAGGGCGAGGACCTCAGAGAGATGAGGTTGCAGGCAAACCAAGGTGGGGGCCAGTGGAGGGTACAGAGACACAACTCTTAGAAAGATGCTCTCTGTTGGGCCACACCACAACCTACCCTAGAAGGCATGGATAGAATCAGGTAAAAAATTCTTGCATAAGAGGTTGCAAAAAATGATACTGCATTTGCTGCTAATCTTCTGAGTGTGTGGGATTTTAGTTACCTTATATTATGTGATAATTGCCAATTCAGATAAACTGTTCCATTTTAGATAGCACTAAAATAACTAGAGATGTCTTTCTTTTGTTGAACTTACATCAGGAAACAGTAAGTGATAAAGAGATTTTGGAAATGGTTTCCAGTTTGAAAATTATTCCAAGAGTCCAGAGATAGTAAGGACCTGGACTGGGCCTGTAACTACTATTCAGGAGTAGAGACAAGATAAGTGTGAGAGGTTTCACACAGGGAAACATAACTGGACTTGAAAACAGAGTGGGCACAGGCAAGAAGGAACGTGAAGACAACGGGAATAGGAGCACATTTGAGAATGACGAGTAGATTTTAAGGTAGTTGTGAAACTCACAGATGATTAAATCATTGGATTTGATCATGAGGTTTTATTACACTAATAGGTCAGACACAAGATTGCAAAGAGATTTGGGCATTATGAGCAGTAAAAAAAACAGAAAAAAAATAGATTGCTTTGGAGAAATTTGTGTTAAAAGGTAATGACAGGAATAAGAAGTAAATATTAGTTTTAGTCTAGCTTTGATATAATGGAAAATAGTTGAACAACTTTTTGACTCAGAGAAAATCTTGAAGAATCAGGAAAAAGGATGCAGAGTGGATGGAATAATAAAATGGAATAAAATTACCAAGACAGTTATTTTTAGAAGGGAGAACCCTAAAATTGGAGATGGATAAAAGAGAGTGAAGGAGGAGAGGGAGATTTTGAGAGAAAGAGGGTGAGGGCAGATTTTGTATCAGCAGTCAGAGTCTAAGACTGGCAGTAAGGATGTTGACAATGGGGCATCCGGACGTGTCCTTTGGTGTGAAGAGAGCAAAAAAAAAAAAAAAAAAAGTGATAGATGTTGTAGGAAATATAGGGATTAATCACATAGAGATAAAAGAATTGCTAAAAAAAAAAAGTATAGAAAGTCCTAAAATGACCAACCATGTGTATCAATCCAGACTAGTTCGTAAAAGGACTAGACTTATTTTGACATTATGCAATTTCTTCACTTAGAAGAACTCAATGCCAGTTACATCATAAATTTTATTTATGATATTTCTACCTCTGGCGTGTCTAGCCTGAATTCTGCCTCTGAATTTCATTAGAATAGAATGTCTTATTTGTAGCTAGAATAAAATTTTAGAAACAGAAAGGATTCAATGATTGTCTACTCCAACCCCCATTTTTCAAAGTAGAAAATTGATGTGTAAGTGGTCAAAGGGACTCTCTTGAGGGCATGCTACTATCTTGCAGCTGAAAGAGATCCAAGCCAAGCCACTGTCTGCCTTCTCCATTACATTCGGAGGAATTATGGTATTTTTTAAGTTATAATAAAGACTATTGTCAGTTTTGGACTCTTAGGGAGATCCAAGCACAGAATATTGCCAGCTGAATCAAACACCGCCCTCAAAAGTTCCTAACCACTTATTTGGGATGTGAGATATCCTTGTTTCTAAGGTCCAGTTGCTGGTCAGGCTTTCCAGAGGTCTGCTCTGACGACATTCACTGGCTGCTACCTCTATCTTTAATAGACTTGTTGCCTCTCCAAGCACTTGTGACCAAATTTGATTAACCACAGAAAAAAAGTGCAGTCAACTTTTGATCCTGGGTATCCTCAGGCAATAATGGGAAGTCTCTGATTATATGGAAGCCTTAAGTAATGCTAAAAGAACTTCTGATTCCTTGAAATTCTCTTCCATGCGGATTCATTTTACCTTCTCTTTGCATCTCCTTTTGCAAGCCCTGCAGTAGATAGTCCAATGTAGTACACATAGTGTTAGTTTATGGGTCAGGAAATAACCCTTTTCCTGGCTCTGCCACTCATTCTCAGGCTTTAGACACTTCCCAGCCTCTCTCTTTCTTCTATAATAATTTTGGCTCTGCTAATTTCAGAATTTATTGTACAGAAACACGGAAATAAATTTAAAAATATCTGTAAGCCCTCTGCAAGTGTACCACATAGACATTGCTTGAACTTTCCTTCCATTTACATTGACTCTATGAGAATGCTGAGATCTGCTAAGTGAAGCCTTATGCAATGATATATTACAAAATCCAACTATAGATATAATGGCTTAAATCAGTATTTTTTGGTGATTGAGTCATTGGCCATTTAGAGCAACTATATTCTAATTATAAAATGACCCTACAAGTACCAAAGTATCCATTCTATTTGTTTTGTCACATCAGTCTATTTCTCTCCCTCAGTTCTTGTCTCATCATAACAAAGATTTGGAATGACAGACTACAGCTCAAGCAAGCGGGATTTCTTAGTTCCTGTCTCAGCTCCTGTCTCATCGAAGCAGGGATTCAAAACAACAGACTGGTTACAGCTCAAGCAGACAGATATTTTATTAAATAGACAGCAGATAGTACACTCCCAAGACATGAGAGTTGGTTGACACTGAAGGAGTGGCCATGATCCTGCCTGGCTTCCCTTTTTTACTCCGTCTTCTCCTCTTGGCTCTGCCCTGTGCAAAATGCAAATGGGCATACACTCAAGGCCAATCAGGGAAGGTGGCATGTCTGGGCACATGCGAAATGGGGCTGTCACATATTCATCTACATGAGAGTTTTGATTGGCAGTTGCAAGTTACATTACAACAGGCGTTATTGTGCATGTCTTTCCCATAATTCAGTCTGTTATCATCAGATATCTGTACGTATAGAATATTTATGAACCCTTAATGGACTCCTGGTTGCCTAAGGTTACTTCAGGACAGAGCTGTGCATCAAGGGTGTATGTGCCAGAGCTGGAGAAGCCCCTGTGGTTAATTTGTACCCACTGTGTGCCTAGGGTCTGCAGGGGTTGGAAAAGTCTCTGTGGTTATTTTTGTAGCATATCTCTGAACTCTCCTGGGTGTGTCTGGGGTGGGGTTTAGAGATCAGCTTGCATCCTTTTCTGCCAGGCCACGGCTGGTTACTCATGCCTAACTTCCTGCTTAACAGTTTCATAACATATACGGAGTACCTACGCCATGCTAGGTTGTGCAGTATTTTTATCATAAGGCCTATATTTTGCTTTAAAATCAAGAAAATATGCTTCACCACTTTATAGCTAAGTAGCCTTGTTTATGATCTTTTAAAATTTAGAACTTGCCTATATTATACAATTACCAATTAAGCCAGTATTGATGAGGGAACCTAACTGAAGCCAAGGAGAAGGCCTAGCTGCCTGCACTTTTATTTTTTCTGCCAAACTTGGTACAAGAGAGGTTATTTAGAATGCTTTGTGATCAAAATAGAAAAAAATGTACAGGCTAGATTTTTTTAAAACGTAGTCTTAGGATATTTCTGTCTGATTTTATTCCTAGGAAGAGGATATAAAATCAAATTTACTGGGAACCCTGGAATCCCCAGATTACCTTTGGTAATTCTGTAGGCATTGCCCTCTGCCTCCACCAGATCATGCAAGCAGCTGAGAAATGTATCCAAACTGGAGATGCGAAACTGTGGGGGCCCATCTGCTCTAATTTTAGTTTTCTCTGCACTTCTCTGAAGTCTTGAATAGCCAAGGCAGGGGTAAAAAAGCAACAGAAATTCCATAGGATGTACTTGTCAACAAATATGTTTCATAAATTGCTGTTGATGGTTCAACTCGCAGGACTCAGAGGACTAGTATTCTATAACGTTTGTTCCCAGTAGCAGTTAGTGTTTTGGCTGAAACTGCCTCCTCCACTTGTTTTGTCGTCTTGACTTTGGAATGGGGTATGGAGTCCAGAGACTAGGGAGAAGCAAGCTAGTGAATGATTTCAAGCATTTCAGTAGTTTGTAACTAGTAAGAAAGAAAACTGAATGTATACACCTACTCTGTGTACTTACAAAACTATAACCCGCTTGCTGACATCATGGGTGTGCAACCCATACAGGTACACAGGTTCTCCATTTAGAAGGACCCATACTTGGTTTAATGCTCTGTTGTCACTGTCTTAAAACTCTTAATAATTCTTGAATAAGGGGCCCCATGTTTTCATTTTGCAAAGAGGTCCACAATTTATGCAGACAGTCCTGGCCCTTATTTCTAGAGATTCTGGGTAATTTTTTTTTTTTTTTCATATTAAGAACTTGTGTCTGGTGCTTAGAGGGGATACAATAAACAATTTTAGCCTGGGTAAATAAGGGACTTTAGGGCTTTAAAAGCAATTGATGTAAATCTTAGTCCATTTAATTTTGGGGGATGAGAAGTAGGGGAAAGATACTAAATTTTTGAGAGACAATTGAAAACATGCAACATTTTGTAATTTTCTTTTTCATAATCTGCTTATAAAACCTATTGGTATTGATACACGTAGCCCTTCTCATTGCTGTGTCCAAGAGCAATATACCGCCTGTCCTGATCTGTCCAGCCTCCCCGCTTAGGGAGGCTGTTTAGATCAGAGCCAGAGGAGCTTTTCCTTCTTTTCTGTTTCTGCCACTGCTGCTAGATCACTGCCGCCATCACTGGCTAGATGACACTGGGCTGGCAAACAGATGGGGAAACAGTGGAAACAGTGGCTGACTTTATTTTGGGGGGCTTCAAAATCACTGCAGATGGTGATTGTAGCCATACAATTAAAAGATGCTTACTCCTTGGAAGGAAAGTTATGACCAACCTAGACAGCATATTAAAAAGCAGAGACATTACTTTGCCAACAAAGGTCTGTCTAGTCAAGGCTATGATTTTTCCAGTGGTCATGTATGGATGTGAGGGTTGGACTATAAAGAAAGCTGAGTGCAGAAGAATTGATGCTTTTGAACTG
>NW_011494740.1:2759527-2780529 GCF_000754665.1 Bison bison bison | reverse complement strand
AGGAGATCCATCCTAAAGGAGATCAGTCCTGGGTGTTCTTTGGAAGGACTGATGTTGGAGCTGAAACTCCAATATTTGGCCACCTGATACGATGAGCTGACTCATCTGAAAAGACCCTGATGTTGGGAAAGATCGAAGGCAGGAGGAGAAGGGGACGACAGAGGATGAGATGGTTAGATGACATCACCAACTCAATGGACATGAGTTTGGGTTAACTCCGGGAGTTGGTGATGGACAGGGAGGCCTGGTGTGCTGTGGTTCATGGGGTCGCAAAGAGTCGGACAAGACTGAGCGACTGACCTGAACTGAACTGAACTGATCTTTCTGAAACATCGTTTTCACATGGAATTAATGATTCCTATCACTTAAGATGTTTCTGTGACAATTAAATGTATCGCCTGGTGAGTCATTAAATGAGATAATATATGCAAAGCCTACTATGTGATAAAGATGAAAAAAAAAAAAAAACAAAACCAGTAGTGAGGATTATCATCACTTTGCCATACATGTTTCTGAATATTATGAAGCCCATAGCAAATATGTAACAGTGATCTTGAATATGCATTGTTTGGTCTTTCTCACTGTGTTCTTCACTTGACTATTGGTGTTGATTTTTTTTTTTAATAATAAGAAAATTTTACCCCTGAAATGCAGTCTTGGATGCATTAGAGTCTGAGGTTCCTCTTTTACAAAATTGGACAATATTACCTTTACCATACCTCCGTGGGATTAAAAGGCTTAAAGCCATACAGTTATAAAGCTATAATATTAAGTATTTGTAAAAATATGCCTGTATTCTTTTCTATTCATTTAGAAAAAGATGAATGCTTAGTGTTCTCAAACTTTCATTTTGCAAAATAGCAAATAATAGAATTATATGTGCTACGTGCTAAGTTGCTTCAATCTTGTCCGACTCTGTGACACTATGAACTGTAGCCTGTCAGACTCCTCTGTCCATTTGATTCTTCAGGCAAGAATACTGGCGTGGGTTGCCATTTCCTTCTCCAAATAGAACTGAGAGAGCTGGAATTCTGTCAGACCATGATTGTGCTCCTTCCTGGTCCCTGAACTCACTGTTAGAAATGAAAAGCTCAAGCATACATTGAGCAATTTTTTCACGTTCTTTGCAAATAAAAAAATCTTAAGAGAAGCCAATATTAAATCTTAAGAGTAGATGGGGGTCTGTGATATATTAAGAAACAAAATACATTCTGAATCTCCCTGTGGTTTTACAGCATGCTTTGATTATTTGACAGATACTATACAATTCGCTATAGAGAAAAGGATAAGGAAAAGAAATGGATTTTTCAGCTCTGTCCAGCCACTGAAACAATTGTGGAAAATCTAAAGCCTGACACAGTCTATGAATTCGGAGTGAAAGACAATGTAGAAGGCGGAATTTGGAGTAAGATTTTTAATCACAAGACTATTGTTGGAAGTAAGTACTGGAAATTTTGAGTGAGCTTTCTGTACTATTTTTTCTAATTATAAATTTTTATTTAAATTAGTTGTGTAATATGAGCTAATTCTCATTTTCTATATTTATGAAAATATAAAAGTAAACAGTTTGAGCATTAATAATTCGGTATCTTCCATAGTGAGTGTTTCTTTGAAAAATGATTAACATTTGACAGTAACAAGTCATTCCAAATTTATTTGGCCATTGGTCTTGTTTTAAATCAATCTCTGAACTGAGCCAAAACACAATACCGTGTGTGAATATTCAGTGAAACAGCTGGGCCAGTGGAAATGAACACGCAAAGACTATGGGGCCTGAGGCTTGTTCATCCTTTGTTTCAAACATCATTAGGATCAGTGTTGGAATGATAGCAAATAAAATAATATGCCCAAGTTACAGCAGTAGTTGTAGTTGTCTTCATAATGACTAATAAGAATTGATTTAGGATAAAGAAGAATGAAATGAATGTCATTTTCTTTTTGTTTTTGTCAGGTAAAAGCAAAGTAAATGGGAAAATCCAAAGTACCTATGACCAAGTCCACTCTGTGGTATGTACCACGTTATTTTCAAGAACAGTCTTTTAAAAATATCTGTGTTATACTTTTATTTAAATAAGGAAGTGGTCCTTTTATGAGGTACTGAAACTGGATTACCTGCCTAGCTATCAAGTACATTTTAGGAATTAGTTTCTTTCTCAGAAAATGGAGGTAGAAGCGTGAGACCAAATTATCTTTAATTTGTTTAAAGCTCTAAAATTCTGATATTCAACATAGTTAACCTAGTATTTCAGTATTCCATTTATTTTGAGGTTATTCTTATTATCTTCTGTCCCATGAGTTGTTTTCCACCATAAGATGTTTCAAGAGTGAATTAGTAGATGCTGTCCTTACCCTGCCATTGTTCAAATCTTTCCTCTATTTTCTAACATTTCCTACTTAAAAGAGCCAGCCCTTTTCAAAATGAAGAAGCAACTGGTTTGGTTTGTAACACGTCCAGCTTCTGTTCAGGGCAGTCAGTGTCTGTATATTTCATGTGCCTGCCATTTTCCAGTCTAGAATCCTGTTCACATTTCTGATTTCTTCCTTAAAGTAGATATGTAGGCACTTAGACCAGGAATTAGTAATTTAGATTTTTAACAATTTTTAAACTTTCTAATATGTCTGGTCAACTTTTTTTTTTTTTTTTTTTACCAATTTGCAGTCTTGCTGGCAATGGATCAGAGTTGTCTTGATGTAGTTCCCTGATTCTCAACATTATGTATTTCCATCACTAAATTTTTGGCTAGTGTAATAATGTAAAATGGCTTGTAAATTTCTATTTCTGATTGCTGATGAAGCAGCACTTAGTTCATTTATTTATTAGTCATTTGTATTTTCCATTTAACGACCTTTAGTTTCAGTTCTTTGTTTATTGGGCATCTTTTTTTTTTTATTGAATCGTCTAAAGACACTAAAGAACAAAGACTTTGTGATATCATCTAGAAACATTACTGTCACATTTATTATCAATTTTGTTTATGGGAATTTGTGAAATAAGCAAGTCTTAATTTGCTTAATGAAGTTATTTGTCTTTCCATTGTCATAGCTTCAATTGCCTGATATTTTAGTAAGCTCTTCCTTATCCAGAGATGAGATAAATAATTCTCTATTTTTTTTTTTTAGTTTTAGTGGTTTGATTTTGTAATAATTTAAACGATGTGGGTTTTATCTTGCTATCTTATATGCAGTAAGGTCCTGCTTTGTTGAGGGTATGTACTTTTCCCAAATACTTAACTAATCAGCTTAGTACCAAGTATTGAATTCTGCCATTCAAGGGACCATTGCTAACGTTCCTTCTGTGGTAGCTCAGTGGTAAAATAATCCACCTGCAATGCAGGAGACCTGGTTTCAGTTCCTGGCTTGGGAAGATCCCCTGCAGAAGGGAATGGCAACCCACTCCAGTATTCTTGCCTGGGAAATCCCATGGAAAGAGGAGCCTGGTGGGCTACAGTCCATCGAGTCACAAAGAGTTGGATAAGATTGAGCGACTAACTCACTTCACTTCCAAGTCCCTTTGGCTTTGGCTTTCAAATCCAGTCACAAGGAATAGAGCTGCTCTTCCATTCTCTTCTAGAACAATCCTCACTGTTGTGAATGGTTTCCTAGGAAGCACATCTTATTTCCCACCCTCTTGGCTGTCGTGCTTTAGCTTACGTGAGACTCGATGTTGTTTCTTTCATTCCTTCTTCACAGCAATCATATACCAATAATTTGGGTTTCTTTTGGCAGAATATTTCATTTAGGGTTAGTTACTCAGCAAGATTGGGAAAGATGATTGACATTTTATTCCCAAGAAATTTTATATCTTTTCCACATCATAAATAACCATGACAAGAAGGTCCAGGAAGAAATTTCCTGCATCCATGACACAGAGCCAGATATTTGATCACTTCAAGCTGTGAGGCGGAGTACCCCCAACTCTAGCCAGCTCTAACCAGCTGTGGTTTGAAACACTTGGGTATTTCCGAAGGAAAACCCAAACTAATTAAAAAGATATTTTAAGGATTCTCTGTGAGGCTTTCTTCATTGCTACAGTCTGGATAGCACAAAAAATGTTTCACAAACTTCCCTCTGTGCCTTTGGGTAGCTCTGGAACATGGGAAAGTTGTAAAAGAACCACTTGGGATAGCCTTTGACCATCTCATGTGACCACTTAGAGCTGATTCTGAAAGTTGGTTTGATTCTTTATAGAGGTATATATTTTGGGGCTTTCCAGGTGGCACTCCTGGTGGAGAACCTGCCTGCCAGTGCAGATGTAAGTGAGGAGGGTTCAGTCCCTGGGTCAGGAAGATGCCCTGCAGGGGGCATGACAAACCACTCCATATTCTTGCTTAGAGAATCCCATGGACAGAGCAGCCTGGAGGGCTGCAGTCCATAGGGTCGCAGAAAGAAGGCAGTATTTCAAGAGATAAGAAATTAATTCTAGAGTTTTAAGACATGTTGAAAAATGTTTTTATTCATATATGCATGCTTACACCTAAAACTTAAGCACAGCAAAAACTTCTTCACACCTTCTGAAAAGAGATTGGTAATAGAGAAAACAATTTGAACTTGAGGCTATCCATTTTAAGAGATAAATAATATTCAGATTAAAATTTGAATATTAAATGCAGCCCCATCTTAACTTCTGCCCTCCCGGCTGTGCCATGTGGCTTGTAGGCTCTTAGTTCTCCAACCAGAGATTGAACCTGGGGCCATGCACTGAAAGTACCATGCCCTAACTACTGTACCACCAGGGAACTCCCAAATACAGCCCCACCTTAAACATCTTGTTACATTATATACTGTAACTCATGTATCTAAGCATGTGTTCTGCAGGCAACTCTCAGTAGATTTGTGCCAGAGGACATTTAGCAGGGGTCTCTTCTAATTGTTAGTGCTTTTGGTATACTGCTTGTTAAATACTTTCAATATCACCCCTGCCTCCATCTCTAGAAAAATGAGAGAAAAGATGGATGCATAAGCAAAGCCCTGATTCTTCCTATGTAAGTTGTATCACTTGAGATCCATGTACAAAAAACAGATGATAATTGGGCTATTTTCTTCATATTGAGAAGCAAGAATCCTGTTTTTATCAAGGTTAAACCTAATGTCTACTATCTGTCTTTTTTTAAAATTTTATTGGATTATTATTGATTTATAATTCTGTGCTATTAATAGCTTCAGGTATACAGCAAAGTGATTCAGTTATACATATACACTCATTCATTCTTTTTCAGGTTCTTTTCTCATGTAAGTTACTACAGAATATTGAAAAGAGCTCCCTGTGCTACACAGTACGACCTTGGTTATCTATATTACATACAGTAGTGTGTGTGTATTAATCCCAAGCTCCTGATTTATCCCTCCCCCTTGTGTTTCCTCTTTGGTAACCATAAGATTTTTTTTTCCATATCTGTGAGACTGTTTTGTAAATAAGTTCATTAAGCTTTATTATATAAAAAATATAAAGGAATGATGGCTAACTTTAATATATTATTAAATAAGTTTTTAAAAACTTAGTCATCTGACTAGTTTACTAACCAAACAGTGAATTTCTGAAGTATATAGCATTTATTAACAGGTATTTTAAAATTTAAGTTTAATTACTGAATTAATCCAAATCTCCTGAGAATCAAAATTCCCCTAAAATAGACATCTATTTTCACCCTTCCATTTTTTTCCATCAGAGGTCCACCTGTCTTTTAAAAAGGCCATGTCTATCATTGGCAAAAAGAGAGGTAGTATCAGTTTTTAAAGTGTAACAGTTAGTAGATGAGTAAATAAGGAGAAATATAGTCTGATCTCTCCCCCACACACCCAAAGACTGTGTGCAGCATTCCTAGCAATCACTGACCTAAGCAGAAACTTTAAAACTTCATATCTACACCACCAGTATTACCAAAGGTGGGTATCTGATTCCTCCCTAGCTGACCAGAAATACAGCAATTATCACAAGAAGGATGTTAGATTCACCTTTAGTCAGCTGTTAGACTGAGTCAGTACCTTTCATAACTTTCATCAGGACATTCTAAAAATGAATGAAAACCAGGATGTAACAGGCCCAAATTCTTCTCGTGTGGTTTAGATCTTGAGTCATTGAAATTTGATTTTGAGCAACACTTAGCCACTCCCTGGGGCCTCATGAAAAAGTTAAATCAACAGTGGATATGCTGAAGTCACAAAAACACCAAATGGACAAAGCTGTAAAGAGTAACTCGCAAAGGATAGCATCCTGGTGTTATCATTACTTTTCTTAACTTTAATTTTTTAAAACTAATATTAGGGGAAAGGTAGTGCAATGCAGAGTGAATCTAAAGTACCCCACAGTGTTTGGTTACTGCTGCTGTGGTCATTGCTAGATTTGAGTGGGTTTTCCCTAACCAGGACTGAAAAGGAAGCTGGATGGACCATCAGGGACATTGCCTTTTACCACTTCCGCATCCTCTTCCCATTGAATCTCACCAACTGGATACTCAGCTACAATGTCCCCTGAAAAGTGGTAAAAGTGAATTTCCTTAGGGCTTTCCTGGTGTCTCAAGTGGTAAAGAATCGGCCTGCAATGCAAGAGATCCAGGTTCATTCCTGGGTTGCGAAAAGCCCCTGGGGAAGGGAATGGCAACCCACTCCGGTATTCTTGCCAGGAAAATTCAAGAAGCCTGGCAAGGCCGCAGTCCATAGGGTTGCAAAGAGTTAGACACGACTGAGCACACACACATGAAGTGCAGGAAGCCAGACAAATATCATCTGATATCGCTTATATGTGAAATCTAAAAAAATGATACAAATGAAATGATACACAAAACAGAAATAGACCTACAGACATAGAACACAGATTTATGGTTACCAAAGGGGAGAGGAGAGGGGAGAGAGAAATTAGAGAGAGTTTGCCATTAACATATATGTGCCACTATATGAAATAGATAACCAACAAGAACCTGTATAGCACAGAGAAATATATTAATAATTCCTATTCCTCTAGCACAGGATATATAATATATATAGTAATATATAATAATCTATAGAGGAAAAGAACCTGAAAAAATGTGTTTATATATATATTCTTATAATGTGAATCACTTTACTGTATACCTGAAACTAACACAACACTGTAAAATTAACTATATTTCAATTAAAAAACAAACCTTCTTACAGAGAGGGAGTTAGTACTTGCTCATTAGTCTTGGTGCATTTTTGGATTGCTAATCAGGCAAGAGAATAATTATAAGATCTAGAAAGAATTGGATTCTGCAACTAAATGATTTCCTTATTTTCTGGCAGCACAGATATAGTCTTGTCATCATCTTAATAGAAGACTAGCCTGTACTCAGATAAGAACCCAAACAGAAACTGTGTCCCATTATGTCAAGAATGAAATATTTTCTATCTCTTTTTGTCAAAAACTTCTTTGAAATAAATCATCCACAGCAAAGGTAATACATATTGGGATAATGCCACCGACACAGCAACACATAGGTGTTTCTGCTATAACGTGATGTGTCTCTGAACACTTCACACTCTGCAAAACATACACTAAACGGCAAGACTCATGGGGCAAAAAGAGGACCAGCCATTCAAAAATCTCTGGAACTGTAGCCACAACTCTGTCAAAAAAAATTAGTAGCACCTGGAACAATACTGTGGCTCCCCTGGCAAACATCTCCCATGAGACTGGAGTTTGCCGCAGCAAGGATTTAAATGCTCAGGAATGATAGAGACTATGGATGGCAATCCCTTCACTGAAGCAGGACAAGTGAAGGTAAGGTGGACACATCAAGACAGGGTCCTGGGCCTGGGGAAGAAGGATCCTCTGGGCAAGTGCACTTATTTAATTTTCTTATGATAAACCAAGAGGTTCTCTGCCACTATGACATCAAAGTTGAACTATTTTTTTCTTTCCTACTGATGGCTAGCTATACTTGTGTTCCTGCTGTTCCTCTTCCCTTGCTTGGGCAAAGTTGTGAATAAATTATATTTACATCATTCCTCTTTTGACCAATAGTGTATGAGCCATGCACTACAGAAGCGTAACAGACTGCTGTTTATAATAGCTTTTCCTAGTTATAAATGTAATTCCCCCCTGTAAAGAACTTGGAAAATATAGAAAGGTACATAAAATAAAATATCAGATTATAAGAAATTACTACCATTTAAAAAATGACTATGATATATTTCCTTTTGGTCTTTTGTCTATACACATATTGTTATACAATTAGGTTATAATATAAATATAAATTTGTATCCTTTACATTTATACTATACATACTTCCCACTTTGTTAAATAAATGTCAGAAATTTTAACCATAATTTATTTAACAAAACCTCTGCTTTGGAATGATGAGATTGTTTCACATTGTGGTAATAAACACTGTTACACAAAATGATGACTCTATTTTGTACTACTTCCTTAGGCTAGATTGCTAAGTGGGAAATTACTGGATGTCTTAGTTCATCAGGGCTGCTATAACAAAAATACCGCAGACTGGGTGGATGGCTTAAACAATAAATGAGTTCTCACAGTTATGGAGCCTGGGAAGTCAGTGTTAAGGTACTGGCAGATTTAATGTCTGGGGAGAGCTCACTTCTGGCTCACAACTATCTCACATGGCAGAAGGGTGGAGGGAGTTCTCCGGGTTCTCTTTCGTAAGAGCACTAATCCCATTCATGGGGTCTCCACCCACGTGAGTTATTTACTTCCAAAGGCCCCACCTCCAAATGCCATCACACTGGGGATTAAGTTTCAACATACAAGTTTGTGGGGCAATGCAAGCATTTGCCTTACAGCACTGGGTCCAAATACAATGCAAGAAATAAAGATGCTTCTTTTGAAAATAATTAGTAAACTTTTATTTTCTGTGTTTTTTAAACATAAGGAGTTTAATACAAGAAGAAAAATAGGCAACAGTAAGTGTGGTATTGTGGCCCTTCTTTGTTATGGGTATATTGCTTATCAGAATGGGAGCATGTGAACAAATCTTCTTTGCTCACAACTTTAAACACCTGTGTGGTTAAGTGTCTCATTCACTACATCCTGGATTGTCAGCAGGTCTAGTACCGGGAATATCTATACCATGCATCCAGGTTAAACCAAGCTTCAGAAAATCAATGTCATGCTTACTTACCCCTTGACTACTACTATTAAGTCGCTTCAGTCGTGTCTGACTCTGTGCGGCCCCACAGATGGCAGCCCACCAGGCTCCACCATCCTTGGGATTCTCCCGGCAAGAACACTGGAGTGGGTTGCCATTTCCTTCTCCAATGCACGAAAGTGAAAAGTGAAAGTGAAGTCGCTCAGTCATGTCCGACTCTTAGTGACCCCACGGACTGAAGCCTACCGGGCTCCTCTGTCCATGGGATTTTCCAGGCAAGAGTACTGGAGTGGATTGCCATTGCCTTCTCCGACTTACCCCTTTAGCTCAGTCTAATTCTGCTCTGTATATTTCCTGCTGTTCTTTCATCCTGTTTCATGCCTCTCTCTTGGCTGTCTTATCCTTGGCTCACTATCCCCAGTGAGGACTCCACTGTAAGGTTAACACTAAACGTGCCCCTAGTTCAAGTCGCTCTCTCCATGACATCCAAACTTACTGTGGGACATCTGAGGGAATTTGGAAGAAGGGAGAAGTCACAGTCCTCTGAGACCTGCCCTTCCAATTTTGAGGTCCTCTGGGCATTAAGACATACACAATTGTTAAACCTGCAGGCTTTGGAAGTAGGCATGTCTGGATTTGAGTCCCAGCTCTGCCTTCCTGGACAAGGAAAAGCTTAGCATCAGGAGTTCACAGTGGTTGTGTGCTTGAAGCAGCAGTGGGACACCCTGTAACAATTGTAGGGTTGGTTGATTGGTTTTTAAAATTTATTTGTTTGTTTAATTGGAAGATAATTACTTTACAATGTGGTGATGCTTTTTGCCATACATCAGCATGAATCGCCCCAGGTATACATGAGTCTCCCCCATCCTGAACCCCCTGCATCCTCTCTCCCCACCCCGTCCCTCTGGGTTGTCCCAGCGCACTGGCTTTGGATGCCCTGCTTTAGGCATGGAACCTACACTGGTCATCTATTTTACATATGATAATATACATGTTTCAATGCTATTCTGATTGGTTTTAAAAGAATGTGTAGCTTAAAATCTTTTTTTGAGAGGGAATATAAAGACAGAATTTGACTGGTTCACTGGTTCAAATTAAGTGAAAATACACTAGGATTCAATCCAAAGGATTTCACTTCTTTCCATTGCAGTTTCTGAGTAAACTAAACTAATGGAAATTTTGAAGGAACTGCTTCTGTCAAATCTTTGGACATTTATGGGAAAAAACTAATGAATGCAATAAAACAGAGGCAGATATATGTACTAAAGATCTTTCCAGCAACCATTAAACCAGTGTCATGGAGAGCTTCATAGAAGGCAAGAAAGGACTACTTCCAGTTTTAAAATTATTTTTTAAGTTAACCATAACTCAAAAGCTGTATCTCTTCCTCTTTTCAGCCAGCATATGTCCCAAGAAAGCTAATCCCAGTAACAATCATCAAGCAAGGTAATTTGCATGTCTGCTCTGAATATATACTTACAACTATTTTAATATGCTTTTTAAACTGAGATAATTAAACATAGCACATATTTTAAAAATATATATTTATGCTTATTTTTTTGAAAAATAATTGCTCTAGTAAATTAGAAGTTAACAGATAATTTTGACTCTACAAATAGGCCAAGTCTTGGCAAGGCATATTGGTTGAACATCTGGAGAAAGAACAACCCTAACAAGTATTAAATTTAAAAAAACCAATTAAATATATGTGGCTTTCTTCAGGATTAAGATCGTTTAGATGTAGGAAGTCATTAATAGGATATGTTGATTAATGAAATGATAACTATGATTTAGAGCTCACTTTAAGGACTGTAAAGAAATCCAGGTCTCAAGAGTTATGTCTTATTTCAGCATCTAGTCATTTTTGTTTTGACTTTCAGTTTTTCAAATTATTTAAGACTCAATTATTTCCAGAAAGTTTTGTGGTGGAAGAGATTGGGCACCTAAAATACTAATTCATTTTTAAGAAAACACAATGCCT
This sequence comes from Bison bison bison, assembly GCF_000754665.1. Lineage (NCBI taxonomy): Eukaryota > Metazoa > Chordata > Mammalia > Artiodactyla > Bovidae > Bison > Bison bison. The sequence goes on along the minus strand of NW_011494740.1, from coordinate 2,769,483 downwards.
CAAGTGTATTTTCAAAATGGGGTCAGTTAGTATTGGACTTATCCATAGAATCTTTGCTTTGAGGATATACATTTTCTAATTCATTTTATTTACTGAGTATGTCATTGCCTCATTTTGTGCAAGTTACTTAACTTGGGTAGGCTGCAGGGAGTGGAGCTGAGAAAGGAAATTTTAAGCTAATTAGAATGGAACACTTTCTCTACTTAAAGACATCGGTGTTAGGATGTGCCTTCTAGCTCTTTCATTGGTTGTGTAGCCAGCGCAGTGAGTTCCTTTCTATTAATTAAAAAAGGATCAGATTTCTCCACTGTAGATGGCTTTACGTTATTAGCTTCATTCTGCTTCTTGACTGTATTTTTTTTTTTTTTTTTCCATTCACACTATTATCTTTTGGTCTTTCAACAGTGATTCAGAATGTTACACACAGGGCCTCAACTAAATCTCCAGATAAGACCCCCTATGGAGGAACAATACTGGGTGAGTCTGCCTTGATATCTACATCTACGTTAAGCAAATCAGGCTCTTATTTTGATAACAAGGCTGTTATAGAATTTTGCACTGTGTGCAGGTCTGTTAAATCGATGTTGGTTCATTTCCTTTCATTGTTTAGCATCCTGGCTTGTTTCCATTCCAGGCTAGGATCCAGGAGTGTTAGGGAAACAACTCTAGCCTGTACCTATTGGCTCCCCTCCTACCTGCCTACCTGTTGGTATTGTGAGAGAGTCTTTGTCATATTGAAGAACTCTCTTAAAAGTTGTTATTAGTAACGGTGTTTTTAATCTTAAGGAGCCATTCTACAATTTTTAAGTCTGTGGATTAAGTCACATTATTTTGGTTGTTCAGTTCTGAATATGAAAAAAGATTATGTTTAAAATTTACTGTCATATTTTTTCCCAGATTTTTAAAGTTTGGGTTGAAATTGACTAAGCAAAATAAGCTCTAAGTGTCATGGTTCCAATTCTCTGAGCTTTGTTTCAGGATGCATTTTCTTTTACTACATCTGTTTTCTCGCAGTCCACCTTGTTATCCCAGGCCTTAATGAAACCACCGTCAAACTTCCCACTTCCATAATGTTCGAGATTTCAGAGGCAATCAAGACACAGTTAGGTAAGTGGCCAAGATTTATATGTGAATATTGCAGTGACAACATTAGCACTGATATTCCTAGGATGTCCAAGGGATCTAGCCAATGAGCTCTTTGGAGATCCCGAAGGGAAAAGTAAGGGACAAGCATGTGCATGTGAATGGGAATAAAAGACTGTACAACTGCTGTGGAAAACAGTATGTCCATTCCTCAAAAAGTTAAAAATAAAATTACCATGAAAGAAAGTAAAAGTGTTAGTCGCTCAGTTTTGTCTGACTCTTTGAGACCCCATGGACAGTAACCCACCAGGCTTCTCTGTCCATAGAATTCTCCAGGCAAGAATAGTGGAGTGAGTAGTCATTCCCTTCTCCAGAGACTCTTTCTGATCCAGGGATCGAACATGAACCTGGGTCTCCCACATTGCAGGCTTTACCATCTGAGCATCAAGGATCAAACTACCTGACCCAGCAATTTCACTTCTGGTTATACAACCAAAAGGATTGGGAGCAGTCTTAAAGAGATATTTGTACATTCATATTCACAGTAGCATTATTCACAATAGCTAAAATGTGGAAACAGCTCAAGCGTCCATCAACAGATGAATGGATAAGCAAAATGTGGTGTGTATATGTATGTATGTGTGTGTGTATATATATATACACACACATATATACACACACATATATACACACACATACACACCATGGATAGTTATTCAGTCTTAAAAGGGAAGGAAATTCTGACATTTACTATAGTATAAGTGGACCTTGAGAACATGATGCTAAGTGATAAGAAGTCACAAAAGATAAAAGACTGTTATTTGAGATACCTTATTTGAGATACCTAGAGTAGAGAGATTCATAGAAACAGAGAGTAGAATGGTGGCTTCCAGAGACTGGAGGAGGAGAAGAATGAGGAATTAATGTTTAATGGTGAAGAGATTCAGTGTTACAAGATAAGGAGAGTTCTGGACATGGATGGTGGTGATAGTTGTACAACATTGCAAATGTATTTAATACTGTTGAACTGTATACTTGAAAAATGGTTAGGATTTTTGTTATGTATCTTTCACCATAATGAAAAAATTGGAAAAAGAAGTAGATAGGATGGAGTGTTGGAGGTATTCAAATAAATCACATTCTATAGGGAAATAGTTACTTTATATTTTTGAAGGAAGAGTGAATATTGATCCAATTATCCAAAATATACACATTTATATAGTAAATTATACTTATCACACTGTACTATCAAGGGACTGCTAGATATTTTCAGTGGAAACTGAGGTAAAGGTCAGGCTTGTTTGAATTACTATTTACTTGAGATCGATCCTGTTTCCTACTTCTAGAAAGAACCTAAGGGTTTCACAGGTGGCACTATTGGTAAAGAACCTGCCTGTCAATGCAGGAGATGTAAAAGATGCAGGTTTGATCCCTGGGTCGGGAAGACCCCCTGGTAAAGGGCATGGCAACTCACTCCAATATATTTGCCTGGAGAATCCCATGGACAGAGGAGCCCCATAGGTGGGCTACAGTCCATAGGGTTGCAAAGAGTTGGACACAACTCATATGACTTAACACATGCACAGATAAAACCTGATATGATTTTAGTGTTTAAAAAACATAAAACAACAATTTTGGGGAAAAAAAACCAGCAAAACTCCTTTAATGGGCACCTAGGAAATAGTTGGAGCGGCCAGTGGGCTAAGCTAGTTGCTGCATTTGAGTATCACATTGGTCTGAATTCTCTCTATAGCAGAGGATCTCAATGCTGATGAAACATGGGAAGCTCTGATGGATTTGTTACACTGCTGGGACTCACCATACTTCGTCAAGGTTGAGATCCTATGCTATAGAGAGAATTCAGACCAATGATTTAGTTGTTTCTGGGGTGACACCTGAGAATTTGCATTTCTGCCTAGTACCCAGGTGACTGGAGAAAGCAATGGCACCCCACTCCAGTACTCTTGCCTGGAAAATCCCATGGACGGAGGAGCCTGGTAGGCTGCAGTCCATGGGTCGCTAAGGGTTGGACACAACTGAGCGACTTCACTTTCACTTTTTACTTTCACGCATAGGAGAAGGAAATGGCAACCCACTCCAGTGTTCTTGCCTGGAGAATCCCAGGGACGGGGGAGCCTAGTGGGCTGCCGTCTATGGGGTCGCACAGAGTCGGACACGACTGAAGCGACTTAGCAGTAGCAGCAGCAACCCAGGTGATACTGATGCTGCTGGTTCGGAAACCACAATTTGAGAACCTCTAAAGTCTCTGGAAAATGTGTCTCTGGTAAATGTCCTGGGCCACTGATAAATATGGAGGAATAAGGCAGGATGTAGTAGAAACTGAATAAATTCTACTTTAAAATGTAGAATATTCTCCTTGAACTAGCTAAGAACTTTAGCACTTGTTACAAGTGAATCTTCACTTATTACAAGTTTGAAACAGGTCCAAGCCCCTGTTTAGCAACGTTTCTTCAGCAAATATTTAGTAAAGATTACTTGATGCCAGAACTACAAGTGGCAGGGGAGGAGACATGATGGTGATTTACACAGACATGGTATCTACACATGCAGGGACCTCAGACGTAATTTCTCCTCCCTCACTGAGGTTTGACCTATTTACTTATTTGATGTGAGGCAATCAGACTGTAACAGTTTTAAAAGACAGACTATTAAGTTCTCCTTAGCTATAATTTGAGAATTTCCTGGCAGAAAGAGGATCAAAGCCTTGAGTGAGTAGAGAGGATTAATCAGAGGACTATTACTCTTATAATTTTAGAAAATTTTTCAGAATTGATGCATCACCATTTTGCTGCTGCTAAGCCACTTCAGTCGTGTCCAACTCTGTGCGACCCCATAGACGGCAGCCCACCAGGCTCCCCCGTCCCTGGGATTCTCCAGGCAAGAACACTGGAATGGGTTGCCATTTCCTTCTCCAATGCAGGGAAGTGAAAAGTGAAAGTGAAGTCAACTTTTAGCGACCCCATGGACTGCAGCCTACCAGGTTCCTCCATCCATGGGATTTTCCAGCCAAGAGTACTGGAGTGGGGTGCCATCGCCTTCTCCGGCATCACCATTTTATTAAGATGTAAATATATTTGCCAATAGATCTTTGTGATTTTGTGCAGTCCTTACATTTTTACTGTAAAAATATTCATATCTGTTAGTCTTACGGTGAGTTATTTACAAGAATGTAGACGAGCGATTCTAGGCTTCCTTTCTTTAATTTGTACATCAGACTTGATCACCTCCTCATTAGCTATAAAACCTGAGACTCAACTCCACGTCCTCTAAATGCTGTGCTAAAGCCAAGAGGATTCCAAAATAAATTCCCTCAGTGAACCTGTGTTTAGAACCAGAGCTCAGGACTCTTGCACTCACCAGTTCTCTGCCCAGAGCCTATGTATTTAGCCCTGTGCCTGGGAAAGATTTGTTTAGAAGGAAAAGAAAAGGAAGGAGCTGACTGATTTCTTACTGATTCAGCCCCTAATCTGTTCATCAAAATACAAAAATCAGGATTTGTGAAGGAGACTGAAAATGAACAGAATTTTTTCCCAGACTACTGCTGTCATTTTTGAACTGGGAGGTATTTTAGTTCTTAGTTTTGATAATATCTATTTCCTAATTTTTTTGTTTTGTTTTTGCAAATTTCTACCTGCTACCTTAATATCAATTCAGCATTTTGTTTTCTCTAATTTAGAGAATTAAACATTTGATTTTTTGGTTTGCTTTGTTGTTTGCTTTTTTTATTCTGATACAAATCACCAAGGCTTCAGGATTAAGTGTGATTTTAGTGGAGAAAATTCTATGCAAATAGAAAATGCCTTTTAAAGCTTATTTCTAAGGAAACACCTATCTTTAATGCATGGCAAATTTTTGACACATTGAAGAGACTAATAGGCAATATGTTTGAAAATGTCCAATAAATCCATCAAATGTACCATCTTAGACTATGTTCACAAATAACATTTTAGATTTACTGTTTGTTTTTTTTTTTTATGAAGAATGAGCATAACATTTCTTTATACCAATGAGGGAGAAATAAACTGTCCTGAAGTTATTTATCACTGTCATTCAGAAAAGTCATACTGTGTGAGGGGCAAATCCTAAAAATAATATCCTCATTCCAGCAGATCCCAACACGGGACATCAAGAAATTAATAGCTTTTGTTCTGAGAATACATGATGTGAATAATGAGAGAAATAAAAACTAGTGATATACATACTTCCCCAGGGACATAAAAACGGTTTGTCAAAACCAAGACTTAGGTTGCCAAGAATGAAAGGAACCAAATGTGTTGAAAAAAGATAAGAAAAATCAGAGAGGAAAAGGAATTTCCTGGGTTTGAGGCCATGCTCTCATGGCATTTTTACTCTGCTGTTGCCAAGGCTGGTAGTACATGCATAGTGTGGTGAATACTCATGGCTTGATAGGAGTCATAAAGAGTCTCCATTCAAGTATCTTTCCCTTCAACCAATTCCTCTTATGTCTGAAGTCCCATATTTAGAAATACGATATTCCCAGGTGGTGCAGTGGGTAAAGAATCTACCTGCCAATGCCGTAGATGCAAGAGACATGGGTTCATTCCCTGGGTTGGGAAGATCCCCTGGAGGAGGAAATGGCAGCCCACTCTGTTATTCTTGCCTAGAAAATCCCATGGACAGAGGAGCCTGGTGGGCTACAGTCTATGGGGTCGCAAAGAGTGGGAGATGACCGAGCACATGCACACATGCCTCTGTAAGGAATTAGCGATGTGTAGAGAATACAAATACCTCTTGGGAAGGAAGTTAACCATTTTTCTTCATTAACAGTCTAATTTTAGTTTAATGTAATTGCCCTGTAACAGCATGCATAAAGAGCTAAAACAAAGCAGAGCATTGCCTGAAAATCTAGGATCTGGAGGTTAAAATAAATAATTTTTTAAAATAAATAAATACATAGTCCTAGTTAGCTAAGGAATCACCAAGAGCATGGGATATTACACAAGAAGGAAAGGATTAGCAAAAATCATCCTGAAGGAGAAGATGACACTAAAAAAGAACATTGAAGATAAATCTTATAATCTTACATTAAAGAAAAACCTTCCTTTGTTACATGCTGAAAATAACAAAACTAGAGCTCATCAATGTTTGGACTCAAGAGGGAGGGGATATATGTGTAATTATAGCTGATTTGCATCATTGTACAGCAGAAACACAACATTGTAATTTTCCTTCAATTAAAAAATAAATTTTAAAAATTGTAATCTGAAGGTTTTTTCCTGTGCCAGCAATCACAGTTCTAAACCAAAGTTCTGACTGCAAAAGAAGCAGAAAAGAAATGTTGATGAGATTTAGAAATCTAAAAAAGGATTTATCATAAAATTATGCTGAATCTGTTTAATTTTCTAGTTATTCCAGAAAAAGTCCCTTCTTGTTATGCCCTGCTGCATTAATTGAACAATGGTATTAAACATTTCTGTTGTATAGACTTGTTGTGCAGCTTCACTGCACAGAAATAGAGAATGCACACTTGACGGATAGCCAAGGCGAAGACACTAGCACTTGTGACGCCTGTTTCTAGCAGTTTAAATCACTCCTGAAAATCATTAACTCTAGGAATCTATTGTATGCTTCCATGATACAGACTGAACATTGATTTGCTTCCATGGTCTTTGTGAAAGGCATGACTTTATAATTGTCTTTAAGATCATCAAAAAATAAGTATTTTGTGCCCATGTGACCTGAAAAGAAGAAAATGATCTTTATGTCAGTGATGTAACTCCGGGAGGAAATTACAAAATTTGCATCCTTAAAGAACTTTGAGAAAACAGATTAGATCAGTAGTTTTCAACAGAGGAAATTTTATCTCCCCCCTCCCCTTCTTCTGGCAACCAACTCCAGACTCCAATATTCTTGCCTGGAGAATCCCACGGTCGGAGAAGCCTGGTAGGCTATAGTCCATGGGGTCGCAAAGAGTCAGACATGACTGAGCGACTTCACTTTCACTTTCCCCTTCTTCCCACTCTGGGATATTTGGCAGTGTCTAGAGACATTTTTCGGAGAAGGCAATGGAAACCCACTCCAGTACTCTTGCCTGGAAAATCCCACGGCGGAGCTTGGTAGGCTGCAGTCCATGGGGTCGAGAAGAGTCAGACATGACTGAGCGGCTTCGCTTTCACTTTTCACTTTCATGCATTGGAGAAGGAAATGGCAACCGACTCCAGTGTTCTTGCCTGGAGAATCCCAGGGACGGCGGAGCCTGGTGGGCTGCCATCTATGGGGTCACACTGAGTCAGACACAACTGAAGCAACTTAGCAGCAGCAGCAGCAGAGACATTTTTGGGCTTCCCGGGTAGCTCAGATGGAGAAGAATCCTCCTGCAGTGCAGGAGACCCTGGTTCGATTTCTGGGTCAGAAAAGTTCCCCTGGAGAAGGGATTGGCTACCCACTCCAGTATTCTTGGACTTCCCTGGTAGCACAGATGGTAAAGAATATGCCTGTAATGCAGGAGACCTGGGTTAAATCCCTGGGTTGGGTTGGGAAGATCCCCTGGAGGAGGGCCTGGTACCCGACCTTAGTATTCTTGCCTAGAGAATCCCCACGGACAGAGGAGCCTGGTGGGTTACAGTCCTTGGGGTTGCAGAGAGTCAAGACACTGAGCAGCTAAGCACAGTAGAGGTATTTTGGTTGTCCAGCTGTGGAATCCAGTGCATAAAGCCCAGAAATACTGTTGAATATCCTACATTTCACACGAAAGGCCCCCATAATAAAAAAAAGAAAAGAAAATACACAGTCACAAATGTCAGTAGTGCCAAAGTTGAGAAACCCAAAGAGTTCCTTATAGCCTTAAGACTTAAGGCTTAAGATGGGATTTTATCCCATCTGATTATAATCAGTTCAAGGTGACATGATCAGCGGATCTCAAAGAAAAATGAATTCTTTCATGTTACTAGACTTTCAAAATATTGTAAGTAGGTCATTGATTCAGTGTGCCAAATAGATGAATCGAGTTAATCCTACATGCATTTTTTGAAACGGAGAATGTCTTAATCATTGGGTAGCTCTGGCACAGAAATGTACTTTCGTTGAAGAATAATACCTGAATTTTAGAAGTTTCCTGAATAGTTGTCAGAAGAGGAAAGAAAAGAAAAACAGATTCCATTTTTTTACACTGAATTCCCACACAGACCCAAAGAAAATATCTATGTTGATATGTGGCTCAAATAAATAACCTTTTGTAATTTTTTAACCATAAATATCTTCAAACATCTTAGTTTCCTATGTACATTATTTATGTTTTTCTAAAACTGTATTGCCATAACCTATTACATTTTTACCATATATAATAATGGATAATTTCTTTTACATTAAAAAAAACTTTTTTTTAAAATTAGGAGTAATTGAGTATAAAATTCCAGGGAGCATTTTGCTATACAACCCATGTCTTCAAGAAACTCTGTGAATCAGAATGACTTGAGAGCTAGCCAAGTACTGGGTTGTCATTTTTTTTTCTTCCTTCTAGTGCCAGCTTAGATCTTAAAGTATTACCTAGGGTTAATGAGAAGGAATTCTGAAGGCTGTCACTACTAATACTAATCACTGGTAGAAATGCACAGTAATTGTATTGACTGCCTGGTGGGAAGGGATACTAGCAGAATAGTCTTGAAATAGTCTGTTGGTTGATTGTTTTGAGGTAATTATATTTGGACACTGTTATGAGGAAGTGAGGTAAATTGTTTGTTCTCTGATTTTTTAGCTAAGAATGAAACCTTGGCATTGCCTGCTGAATCTAAAACACCAGAGGTAGAAAAAATTCCAGCACTGCCCATAACAGGTAATGAGATCCCTATGTTTATTAACTTTGAGAAAATACATAATATATTTTTTCAAATATTAAGTGATTGATAAGCCTGTATTTTTTTTTCAGTGAAGAGCCAGTAGGAAGTTTATTTTGATCATAAGCATACAACAATAGGAGACTCTGGGTCTTTAATGTTTGGGAAAACAACAGATGCAAAATGAACAATTGAATTATATAACTGATCTATAACAGTAGAACTGCATTATTCACTCCAGGTGAAAATTGTTACCTCAACGTTCTGAAATATTTTTATACTAAGATGTAATACCATGATTTTGGTGCTTTCCATTTATAAGAAGACATGAGAGCATTTTTCAGTTCTTTACTTTCACAAGTGATTGGTTTAAAAAAATACCATTATCCATACTTTGATCTATGAAAGTACCCTGGAATAATTTAGTAAATGGCTGTTGAAGATTAATGACCTTCATGAAGAAAATACATAATAGTTCATTTTAAAAATCCTTTGAAGAATAAATTCAGTGTGCATTTTCCCCAGTTTATCAACCATTACTAACAAACATTCAGCAATTTTCTGTGAACAAACTGCCCAAGTCCAGCCCATCAGGAAAACATTATTCTCTGAACTACAGAGTCTTTGCCAGAGCAGTACCACCTCATTCAGGACTCTGTGAAACAAATACCTAGCAAGGATTCCCCTAAATCTTCATTTAGCAAAGTAACTCCAATCTAAAGTGAGTTTTTCATCCATAAAACTGCTATAAATTGAAAAATTAGTGATATATACCTTGTACTAAACTCTGACTCATAACTTGTACAGAGAAGATAAAGATTGGTGGGGAAATAAAATGACCTGATTTCAATAAACCTATTCAAGTAGACATATTTCTGACAGAGTAAGAAGTATTTGGTCCTGACTGAAGGTGAGAGAAGGACCTTCCATCCCCTCCCTACCTTCATAGAAATTGGAGGAAAGGTATAATCTGATGCTGGAGTAATCCATTTGAATGAAATTCCTAGGTAGTTTTCTGACTTCAGTCTAATTGGTAAATACAAAAAAAAAAAAAAAGGA
>NW_011494740.1:2698082-2759427 GCF_000754665.1 Bison bison bison | reverse complement strand
GGCATGACCCAGTGGAGATTCTGTCGACTTTTCCCAATCATACTTCTTCTCTTGGCATAGTATATGATGAGGGCGTCTATAGATTTCTTAGTTCTCTGCCAAAACTTCCTCGGGACTTTCCACTTCAGAAATGCTTAGACAAACTTCGTAATTTATTATTCACTGTTATTGTGTTTATTTCATATCCTTACCCTACAAAATTCTGGAATTGTGTAGCTCACAATTCATGCCAGATTTCAGTGATCCTGGTTCTTATTTCTTAAAAACTATTTACCTGAGGGTCATCTTTACCTTTGATCTAGCACTTGAAATAACTGTGACTTAGCACTTGAATCCTTATAATTTCAACCCACTTCTAAGCTTTGCATGTTCACTGCAGTTTGGAAAAGAGAATTCCTATAATGTAATAGTTCTAAATAAATCTTTTTGCCCTGGGTCATTCTTTTAGCTGCCCATTTATTAACTCATTTAATAAATATTTATCATGTGCTTGCTTATTATTCTCCAGAGTTTGTGCTAAGTTCTGGAGATAAAGAGAAAAAAAGACACAAGAAATTATGAATAATCTGTTAAGTGATTCCATGAGGGTCAATTCCATGTGCCTTTTGAAATACCTGGAGAGTGGACAAACCCAGAAGGGAATAGTTGGAAGGAGGTGTCAGTTCAGACACTGGGCCAAGCCAGGGAGCCCTTACCATAATTAACTTGAAAAGAATTGGTCTGTATACATGTCAGTTCTAATTCTAAAGGGCAACAGCAGTACCCTATGGTCCTGAGTTGTTTCATTTTATCTTAATTTGTAAAGTCATCTTTTTTCCCTTCCAGTGACTCCTGAATCAGTTCCAAGAACCACTAAGCCCACTGTGTCTAGTGCATTAGACATTTCAGAAACAACACTGGGTAATTCTCAGAAGTTTTTCTTTTTTTCTTTAAAAACAAAAACCACCCCAACCCTCATAGAAAAATAACCTCAGTGTCTTAGCTTCCCATCCTCCCCACTTTCTTTCCTCCCTTACAGGGAGTGGTTCATCTTCCTGTTTCTTGGATCAGTTCCCTTAAAGAGTTAACAACATGCCTTGATCCTGGTGACTAATATTTTAGGCAGCTCTGGATGTTAGATGCTAACTGCACACCCTTTTTACCAGCCTCTTGGGAGGCATAGAAAACCAGAATGCCAGCCCTCTAATCCACAAAGCTTGGAGGGGTGAGAGTCGTGACTGTGTCTGTGCTTCCCATTTTAGTTGGCTTTTCCTAGGCTTATGTATAGTAAACTTAAGGAGACTACTCAAAAGTGTAATGCTTTTTACTAAGAATTTCATGTCATGTAAGTTAGCTGTTTATTGGCTTGAGAGAATCTAAGTTGCTTTATTCTCTTCTCCTTAAAAATCATTTTAAAAAGGAGCAGCATGTATATATATTGTTCTGTCCTTGTGATGTTGATCTTCCATATCACACCATGGTCATTCGAAGGTAGACCTTCAAATTAATACAACTGTGTAAAAACTTTCCAGGGGAAGCCAGCTATTTCCATGGAAGGTTTCAGCTTCCCATGTACCCTCCATTATGAGCATGCCTCACACGATACAGTTAAGTCACAGTGTCAAATCCTGATTCAGGGTGTTTCTAACTGAATTCTTCTTTATTGCAGTTCTCAGGGGAAGGACCCCCGGAACATCACAAACTATTTTAATACCTAGATTTGAATTGCCACTGAGCACTCTAGGTAAAAATTAGTAAACACTACAGCTTATTATTTCCTTGGAAATTTTATGCATGCCTGAAAGAAACCCTTAGGCTAACTCATTCAAATTTATCTCCTCACAGAAAAGAAGGGACACATGGCTTATAGAACAATAAATGCCTGAATGCCAGGCCCTTAGATGCTATAAATTCTTTATTTTATAATTTAGGATACTAACTAGTCATCCTGTATATAAATCCTTTGGTTGTTTTCCTTGGGAGTAGTCATATTTTGATATTATATTTGACTCTTTTAATTCAAAATCATTGTCACTGAATAAATTATTTTCTTTCTTTTTTTTGTATTTTTTTTAAAATTTTATTTTATTTTTAAACTTTACATAAATTATTTTCTTTATTTTTCCAAAATAGCTTTTTACTCAACTGTTTCTCTTGAAAGAGAAGATATATTTATGATATTTCTATAGATTGCTTCTTAGAATTTGAATGTGATATCAAGGAAGTTGTTGGGGAAACTTAAGCATAAAGACATGTAATTATTGCAATTTTGTTTTTAAAAGCTATTGGAGGAACATTGTCTAGTTCAGATATGCTTGATTTGAATTTAAACAAAATATATCTGAGAGCACATATATATATTGCTGAAAAAATTAGAACACTAGTTTAATAAAGGTGAGAAGAAGAACCCAAACTCCTTAAATTTAGTTTGATTATAAAAAATAGAAAAAAGAAGCTGTCTTAAATCATCCATCATTGAAACACAGGCGTAAAAATGTGTACTACTAACAGTCCCTTACTTTTCCTGAGTAATTTTCATTTTTGTGTTTGTTTTTGTTTCTGCAAGCTTGAGATTTTAAAAACCTTTCTCTTACTTGCACTTCAAGTCATAACATCTCTTGTGTATTTTGTTGCAGCTCTGAAAAGGCTTCCAGAATTTCCTCAGGCAAAAACACCTTTCCCTTTTGAGAAACCTGGGGGCGCCTTGGGTAATAACCGTGCCTTGAATCTGCTGTTCCGTTGTGGGTGGTGACTGCTTAATTCTGTAGGACACGTTTACGGGATCCTAGCTGTGCAAACCTCAATGAGCTGATGATTTCAGTCTGACTCAGCCAAACAGCTGGTTGACTTTTTTTTCTCTGATTGAGTTTTCTACAAATTCAGTAACAATTATTAGTCTGTCCATTCCAGAGAGCCAATTTTGTTAGTTTTCTGTCCTCAGAAACGTTAAGAGTATGACACCAAACTCTGGTCTCCATCTAGTCCCTGTTCAAATGCTCTCTGAATGCGTGTAGTGTATTGATTGCTTCTTGGTATATAATGATGTTTAGTTGGATCAATGTGTGTTTTTTTATTTCAGGCTACTGGTAGCCATTTAACAACACGGGCAATCTATTTCTGTCTCTCTATCCTCTCAAAAAAAAAAAAATTCTCAGTGAATTCCATTTCTTTTTTTGCTGTAGCTTCAAGTGAAAAGCCAGGGATTGTGCCTACAAGTAAAATATCTGAAGATTCCAAAATTCTACTGCCTCAAACTGGTAATTACTTTCTTTTTTTTTTTTAATAGATTGGAGCAACAGTATTGAATAACTTCTCTTATTTTTATTTCTATAGGTTCTTTAATTGATTATCCATATATTTGTAGTAAATGGTAAAGCTATAATCTATTCTTGGTGCTTAGATTAATTTCATTTTTCTCAATACAAAAGCAAAATGTTTTTGCATTTGTTCTAAAGATCTGTGTTTTAATGTCTGGATATACAGTTAGAAGTCTGGCTAGAAGATGAACTGCAAGTTGGCTCATTGAATTTCTAGAGATCTCTTTTGTGACATGAGAACAGTAACAAAAATAAGCTCTATGGTAGTCTTATTTAACAATATGAATTTACTATTTCCCTTGCAGGTAGGTATTTGCCTCTTTTCAATAAAATATTCAATGAACATTTGAGAGTTTACTACATGCAAGATATTATTACTGAGTCCTAAAATCTGTAAACATATTGTAATTTAGAGGAGAGACCACAGGTCTTAACACTAATTCCGGACCTTGGTTCCAGTTCTGGTTTTACTACCAACCACATATTTTAGCTATTTTTCTCTACTTTTCTGTATCTTAGTTCGCTCTTTTGTAAACTGTAGCAATTGGCTTTTTTCTCCTGAGAATTCTTGTGTTCTAACACTAAAATTGATTGAGGGAAATAGCTTTTCTTTTCAAAAAACATATTTTTTTCCTCAAAAATTTTTACCTTTATATCTTTTCTTTGAAGTCTAGCAGTCAACCAAAGAAATTATTTAGCATGTGAGAATTGTAAGAAGACCTCATAAACCACTTTGTGTGATTACTTCCATGATTTTTGTTTCATTTATTTTTAACTTTGTGAACCTTCTGGTTGTGATTCTTTTAGCACCTATAACTAGCATGTAATGTAGTTAGACATTCATGTAATGACATTAAACACACCACCAATCTGTGATATTCTTCAGAAAGGAGTTCAGCGTATGGCTGGTTTGAGGAAGGATGAGCATGGGCTCATGGACACATAGATCTTAGTCAAATTATCTTTCTCTGTTGAGTGTAATGGGTTCAGATCTTAGCAAAAGATACAAAGATGGCATCAAATGAACTCAGTGTGTCTGTTACAGTCTCCCCTGGTTTTCTCAAGTGGGAAAACATCAGTAAGTTGGCTGTTGTTGTCAGCCAATCTAGAGAAGCCTTAAACTGGGTCTTTCTAAGCCTTAATTCTGGAGAAGGCAATGGCAACCCAGTCAAGTACTCTTGCCTGGAAAATCCCATGGACAGAGAAGCCTGGTAGGTTGCAGTCCATGGGGTCACTAAGAGTCAGGCACGACTGAGCGACTTCACTTTCACTTTTCACTTTCATGCATTGGAGAAGGAAATGGCAACCCACTCCAGTGTTCTTGCCTGGAGAATCGCAGGGACAGAGGAGCCTAACGGGCTGCCGTCTATGGGGTCGCACAGAGTCGGACACGACTGAAGCGACTTAGCAGTAGCAAGCCTTAATTCCCCATGTCCTGCCCTTAAAATTCTACTGCAATTACTAACTGTTGGTGCAAGACTACCTTCAGAACCTGGGTCACTGAGTACAAAATCGGGTGGAGTTTCATACTCCACCACAGCACTGACTGTGGAACAAGGCTTATCTGTGGGCATGTGTGCTGGTTTATCTGCTCCATTATGGCAGATCTTACCTGACTCCCCCCCCCGCCTGCCACCCCAATCCCCCATCCTATACAAGCATCACATCTACCAAACCGAGGACTGTTAGGGCCCACTGAACTAATATACTACTTAGGTCCCTTTTATCTCTTAACTTTTAGGTTATAAACATAGGGATGTAGATTTTCCTGGGCTTCTCTTGACCAGCCTCTAGATTTTTGGTGTCTATGATTATTTAAGAGCAAACTGACTAAAACCTCCAGGAAACCCCTTCTGTGATTTTAATGCCTAGGATATGAATTATATATAAAGCCTGAATTGAAGTGAGCTTTGGGGAATAGATAGAATATGCTGGGAGGTGAAGATTGTGAAGTTACAAAGAGGATACAGATAGATGAGACTGGAAATCCCAATAAAAGAAAGGTTCCTTTAATTCTGGTTTTGCCCTGGTGGATTATGAATAGAGGCTAATGCAGCAGGAAGCAGTTTATTATTCAGCTGCCTCACTCCTGCCAGGTCCACCTTAGTGCCAGAGAACTTTCAAAAACCGTCAACTGCCAGCTGTGTCTAGATGAAGTGCTGGAGCTGGTCATGGGCTGTAAGGGTTCAGTACATATGGTTGCAGGCATAAGAATCAGCCACAGAAACTCCCTAGTCTGCCCTTGGAATATTGAATGGTTATGTCTGGGCTACTTGGTGTGATGTTTGGACAGGCAGCATTGACATCACCAGGGAACTTGTTAGAAAGGCTGAGTCTTGGGCTCTACTTCAAATCTAATGAATCAAAATCTGCTGTTTAACAAGATCTCCAGGTGATTTGTAAAGTTGAAGAAGCACTACCTTTTCACTGTAGTCTGTAATATTTCACATGATGCAGATAAGAAGCATCAAATGTGGTCAATCACAGGACAGTGGGCCAGAGAAATCAATGTAAAGTTGATTTCTCAAAGTGGGTGGTTAAGTATTTCTTGTTTCTGCTAAGGCTTTTAACGCTCACATCTACCTCTTGTTTAGGTGTTCCGTGGGATATTCCTAACATGTTCCATTTCAGATTATAATATGTGTTACTTCTGATTTAAAAAGTTGATATATTCACACAATCCTTTCATTCATTTCAGCCTTTGTTTCTTCATTGATTTTGTGAATTTATACATGCACTGTTTCTATTTCCTGTTTAGTTTCAACATATATGATTATTGTATTTTCCAGTTACTCACATGGCTTCCTAATGCAATTAGTTGAGAATTAAGAAGAGAGAGAGAGGCAGAGATAGTACTTGAATGCTGGTACATAAAAACATTTGTCTTGTTTTTAGTTGTTATTTCTTTTGAATAAATTATATATTTCAGCTGATATTAATCATATTATTACAGTGAAATGAACACATTTTATTTTCTATGTTGAAATACAATGCATCTGTATTTACTCTGTCAGTTACCTTCAGCTATATTTGAACAAAGTTAAGTTTATTTACTTATTGTAACAATGAGATTGTAGGCCATGAGGAACTGTGGATCTCTTAGTAAGAGGATGTTGGGAAGGATGTCTTACAGGATTTAGTCTTGTGTTAGGTAATTCTGGGGAGGGTTTAAGAAAGTGAAGCTTTGCTCTGAACTTGATATTGGCTGAAAATGGGAGGAATCTGTGATAGAAAATTTTAATAATTCTTAACTATAAGGCAAGAAAAGAGGAGTGAGACTATAGTTGTGATTGATAAAGATATTAGCCAGGATATGAGGACAGTAATTTTTGTGCCCTTGCCTTTGTGTTCCACACAGTTACAGAATGGTCTTATTTTTGCCTTGGTCCATCTTGGTCACCAGGTGGACTTGTCTGATATTGGTGTTCTCAACTGTTGATGTCCAGTAGGCAAACACCACAGCCAAGCTGTGAGTGCCTGGCCAGTACTTGGATGCCAGAGGCTGCTTGTCTCTTCATCAACCATTAAACATTTATCAATTCCGTTTGTGAAATTCATTTTGCTTCAGAATTTGCTAGATTTGTTTTCCACATTTATTTCATACTCTGTATCAAATGATCCAAATGCATGCTCTCATAAAGATTTCTATATTACTTTTGGCTATAAAAACCTATATGGAAATTCTAACTTGCATGTTGAGTATTGAAATCATTTCAATAGTTGATGGCAAGAGTGGGACAGGGTATTTGGAATTTGGACTGTCCTAGGAAATCTGAGAAGTGCATCAAACATATTCTTCCCTACTTTTAGCCTATTGGCCCCAATGCTTCATTAGCACAGCATTTTGTGATCTCATTATTTGGAATTTTATTTTGTTTAAACCTCCTCTAAAATATGTTTAAGTAGGGTTGATTGATTTTGACTTCCTTGGCAAATCCAACTTTTCTTATAATACAAAAAGGAAATTATAAAGATCTGCTCTTTCACTATATGCCAAAATGTAAAATTATGTATAAATTCTGTATTATAAAAAAGTTGGCTACATTTTAGAAATACTTAAGTGCTTGTAACAATCATTTAGAAAAGTCAATCTCTCTGATGATGCAATAGAATTGGTCTTATGTTGTATTGGAAAGTGGCCAGTTGACTATGATTTCTATTACTATAGAGTGAGTTCTGGAAAAGCTCTCAGTACCTTTACCCCTCGATGAGTTGTGGATCTGCATGGATGTGTACATGCTTGTTGGAGTACTTCTTCACTGGAATAATATGATTTTGTATTTGCGTAACAGTTTTATTTGTGTAACAGTTTTATTTGCGTTTGTATTTGCCTAAGAGATTCAAAGGGTTGTACATACACCATCATATCAATCTTCCAGAAGTCCCTGGAAGCAAAGGGAATTTTGTTCAGTTGCTCAATCATGTCCGACTCTTTGCAACCACATGGACTGCAGCACACTAGGCTTCCCTGTCCTTCACCATCTCCTAGAGCTCACTCAAACTCATGTCCACTGAGTTGGTGATGCCATCCAACTGTCTTGTACTCTGTTGTCCCCTTCTCTTCCTGCCTTCAATCTTTCCCAGCATCAAGGTCTTTTCCAGTGAGTCAGCTCTTTGTATCAGGTGGCCAAAGTATTGGAGCTTCAGCTTCAGCATCAATCCTTCCAGTGAATATTCAGGACTGATTTCCTTTAGGACGGACTGGTGTGATCTCCTTGCAGTCCAAGGGACTCTCAAGAGTCTTCTCCAATACCACAGTTCAAAAGCATCAATTCTTCAGCACTCAGCCATCTTTACGGTCCAACATCACCATTTTCTTTTCATGTACTTTTCTTTCAACTTTTTGCATTTTATTGAAGTGTAGTTAATTTGCACTGTTGTTAGTTTCAAGTGTAGAGAAATTGATTCAGTTATACATACATATTCAGTTCTATATATGTAATATATATTCTTTTTCAGATTCTTTTCCACTATAGGTTACTGTAAGATACTGAGGGTAGTTCCCTGTGCTATACAGTAGATCTTTGTTGTTTACCTATTTTATATATGGTAGTGTGTATCTGTTAATCCTAAACTCCCAATTTAATTAATAGAAAGAAAAGAAGCAAGAGAGAATAGAAGTACACTAAATGATTCTTGGGTCTTCATTTCACTTGTGTAAAAACGTCTAAGGAGAATCAGTTCAGTCGCTCAGTCATGTTCAACTCTTTGTGGACACATGTCTAAGGAGAATAGACCCGGACATATGCAGTGTATTTTGAAGAGATCCTGCAACCCCATGGAAATAGCCTGACATCCTATTAACCCTATGGCACTGATGGTAGATATCACATGACCACACTGATCGGGTTGAATGGGAAGCCTGAATCAACTCCCAGCCCCTGCCTAGGGCAGAGAGTAAAATGACACCATGACCAATGCAATATGGTCATCAGAAGTGGGAGAGATAGAGATAGATACACAGACAGACAGACAGATAGATATCTTATCCTGCAGATGGAGTAGATGCATGATTTCTAAAGCCCATATATGGTTGGAGAAGGAGGATGGAAGTCAATGTTTTGTTTCTGGCTTGCTAATGCTCTCAGTGTTAAGCCTCCTTAATTTACTTGGTCATCCCCTTAAAAGACCATCATTTAGGACCAAGAGGGATTTGAAACCTTAATCAGATAAAGAAATGGCTTTTTTATATAACCCAAGATGACCTATTGTGTTTATTTGCATCCTTAGAAAATTCTCCTGCCTGTTCTTCCTCCAACATGTCCAGACAAACTGACTTTTCCTTTTAACTGTTCTGTAACTTATTACTAAGAGGACAGTTCCTTCTGGCCTAATTATTTCCCCTTGAGAAATAAACAATTATCTTTAGAGACTTCCCCTGACAGAACTGAGGATAGTCTACCTCAGTCTTCATTAGAATCCACTTTGGGAACTCCCTTTAGGAGTTTACTACTATTTTCAGTGTTTCATTCTTTCAGTACATTATAGAGCTTTAGTAAATTGCTGGATGCAGTTAAGCTCTAAAAATTATTTAAAGACTTGAAAGTTGAAGCGATCAGCATGTTCGAGGCGTGGTATACTGGGTGGGAAGTTTGGGCCACAGGTGGTTTGCTCACAGTGGTTGAAGAGAGGCTGAACTCTGTTTGGACCTTATTGTCTGCCTGTGAGGTGTTGATGAGCGTAAATCTGGCCCACCCAACTGGATTAAACCCTAGAGAAGAGAAAACATAGGAATAAATGGAGGTGTTGATGCTTTGTGATCAGGAAAATAAAATTTAAGTGTGGTGAGTGGTTTATAGATTTACAGTGGCCTCTTAGAGATTTACAGCCAGAGTCATTGGTTTGGCTTCATGAGAATTTTCTTGTAGGCAATATTTTCACAAATTTAAAGGCCAGCTAGAAAGGTATTTTATTTTTCTAAGAAATGTAAGAGAGCTTTATGTCCTTATTTAAATGGTACTCAGAACTCTGCATGTGAGTCTTATAAATGCTTTTCTCATCCAGCTACGTATTGCTGGCCTGTTGTATTTTCCCGTGTCTTCATATATATGTTTAGGGTTCTGTTTCCATGGCAGGATATGACCACACAAACATATGAAAGGTAATTGTATAGTAGAGGAAGAGATTTGTGTGCACACATATGTATGCTCTAAAAATAAAGAATCTGTTCATTTATTCTCATGTATCCTTACTAAAAGCATAAACTACCCAACTGTTAAACTCATTGCTATTTGTTCATAGTAATGGAAATCTTGCAGATTAATTTCATTGAGTCTTCCTGTGTACAAGGCTCTGGAAGTACAACCTTGAAGTATGTAAAGAGTGTAACAAGCACAATTTCTGTCCTAATGAGGTCATGAGGCTTTTCATATACGAGTTTATGTTTAAAAAGAAGTCTTTATATATATGCAATGGAATAGCACTCAGTCATAAAAAGAATGGAATAATGCCATTTGTGGCAACATAGATGAATCTGGAGATTATCATATTAAGTGAAGTAGATCAGACAGAGAAAGACAGATATATGATATCCTTGTATATGGACTATAAAAAATGATACAAATGAATTTATTTACAAAACATAAATAGACTCACAGAAATCAAAAAGAAACTAATGGTTACCAAAGGAGAAAGAAGGTGGGCCCATGCTAAATAGAATGAGAAATATGCAGAATCTGACCACTAACAAATGTCTTCACCCCAGTGAATCTCAATTTTAATATCTAGAAAATGGAGTTACTACCCCATTGACTATAACATGGGGTTAATGTCTACCTCACCTATTTCTCAAGGATATTAACAGAGTTAAACAAGCTGATACATGAGAAAGTGCTGTCAAACTATAAAGTACTATGCAAACTGTAAAGTACTATCCAGACATCATGATGGTAACGTTTACTAAATAGAAAAACTAAACTGTAGTTTTTGTGCAAATTTCCTCAGTATGACTGTTCTTCTTTGGAAATGTCTCCTAAAATTGCCATCTGACTTCATTTATGTATGTACTCTTTGAAGCTATGTGATTTAGAGCTGGCACGCTTCATTGTAAACAAATAGCACTAAGCTCACATCACCCTAGGGACTCAATTCAGAGCAAGAAGGACTAGAGGCCAGTCTTTTAGTGATGGCTTCAATCTTACTGACAAGACCAGTAGCCCACGGCCCAAGCTCTAGCACCTACATCAACTGTCCTCCTTCAGCCAGCATTAAAATATGTCATGAAGTCTTAAAATTAATCAAAATTAACATCTTCTCTTTTGTCTTACCTCTTCTTTTAAAAGCCACTTATGATGTTTTCTCAAGCCCTACAACATCAGATGAGCCTGAGATATCAGAGCCCCACACAGGTACACCCAGCCTCTCAATTGTTTTTTTTCGGATGCCAGGTATTCTGACAATTTTTGCAGAGTGAAAAAATACACTCTCTAGAGCTCCACAGGAGAAAGGTGGCAGTCTCTGTCAGGGAGATGAATTCTATCCGCTTCTCCCACTGAACGATAATGTCTCCATGTCCTCCAGTAAATAAACTCTGCATATGTGGAACATGCAGAAAGATTAGCTTGCCTCTCAGGCACACTAAATAATAGTTTAGTGCTCTCGTGATCAGAATCATTCTGAAAAGGTTTTAGAATTCGGAGTTTTCCCTGGAGTAGTGGTTCTCCAGTAGGGGGTGATTTTGCTCTTTTCCCACTGAGGAAATATTCAGCCATGGCTACAGGTATTTTTGGTTGTCACCAGTGGGGAAGGTGTTACTGACATCTAGTGGGTAGAGTCCACGGATGCTTCTAAACCCCTGCAATGTACACGAAAATCCCCACAATACAGAATTATCCAACCCTAAAGGGCAATAGTGCAAGGTGATAAATCCTGCTCTAGAGCAATCATGTCACTCATTTGTCTACAGAAGTTCAGTTGGGTCTAACTTTGATATTCACTTACTGCTCTACCTATAGTGAGTTTAATTCAGTCTGATGGTTTCTTTTAGCAAGTATTTTATTATACACTTACTAAATTAGGTGCTGCAGGAAATTCAAAGTAAATAACACTGGTCTCTGCCACACGAAGACATATGTCTGGTATTTTTGGGGTGTGTGTGTAGCCATATATGGGTACCATGATAAATACAGGCAAATAATTTTAAACAGCAGCAGAAATTTTTAAAAGATGAAACAATGTTATGAGCAGATTCAGCTAGCAATTAAAAAACAGAAGGAAGGAACCAGAAAAAAACAGTTGAAAACAGTTGAATGTATGAAACACCATTTTATCATGGTTTCTAACGTTTGAAGTGTGTATGTTTTTAAACATGAGCTCATCTTCAACTCCTAATGAATCACTAGTTTTAAAATGTTGGTCAGCAATCTCTCAAGTGTTCTTGATATTTTTCCCCATTTGAGCATAATTTATTACTCAGGAATTTGTATTTTATTCCTGGGGCCTTCTACTGCTTTTATAAATGTTGACATTTATTCCAACAGCAACAAGCGACCTACTTCTGGACTCTGTCCCACCTAAAACTTCTAGAACTCTTGAACAGCCAAGGGCAACACTGGGTAATGTTTTTAACAGAAAAATTCTACTTTGTTTTCCGTCAAAAGAAAATCCATGTGAATGCCTTTCTTCCAAATGACCATTTCATTCCATCACATCTAATCATTTATTTCTTTCCTTTTTCTGAATATAATATATATTTTTCCCTACAATGCAGGCATCTTATGTTCCATTTGAGGCTCTCTCTCTCTCTCATTTTTGAACTGTAATGAATGATATTTTTTCCATCCTTTAAGGAATGAAAAGCTTTGAAAATTGCATGGACATCTTCATCATCATCCATCTCATATGTTTGTGGCCTGTATCACCTCTCTTCCGTGCGCTCAGTCTGCCTGGAGTCAGCTACTGAACGATTTCATCCTGACCTTGTCCCCACTTTAAACTGTCATTTCATCCAGTAGCTTTCCAAGACAACGTGCATTTTTCATCCTTCATTATGTCCATTTAGCATGTGCTTTGTATCACCACCTAAAAGCATGTTGAAGCTCTTAAAATACCTCATTTTAACTGGAATTACGTGGTGGGATGGGGTGTTTGTGTTTTCAGCTCCGAGTGAAACACCATTTATTTCTCAAAAACTGGAAATCTTTACCAGTCCTGAAATGCAGCCTACAACACCTGGTAATTAATGACCTCTGTATAGTTATGTACTTTGAAAGAACAGATGAAGAGACAAAAAACAGAAGTCACGCTGGCCTTCTCAGAATATTTTCAGTAGTAAACATTTCCCTTCATTGTCTACGATGAAACTCTTCAAAGAACTGGGTTATCTGTAGTTCTTAGTTTTCTGATAATTCTTGAAGAATTTCCATAATCCTGGTATCTATTTTTTAATTGGGGTAAAATTAATATATAACATTATGTTAGTTTCAGGTGTATGATGTAACAGTTCTGTCTTTGCATATATTATTTTGAAGGATGACTCCCTTTCTATAGTTCTTTCCAATTTACAAACCAGACAATAGCAGCAAAATTATAGATGATAATTATTTTAAAATATGTTCCCTTCAATTAGCATATTAGATACCACTTGATCAGACTACTTTTCTCCAAATAGTCTAAGGAGCACCAAGTGGGCTCTACAATCCTGGATATGATGAAGAAAGATGAGTAAAAGAGAGTAAAATACCTTTCAGTCTATAATAGAAAATTACTGAAATAATGAAGTTCTTTAACTCCTGGTGACATTAGTAGTGAGCTATAGAATTAAAGAGTTCTGAATGTTCCATTCTCTAAATCTCAAATATCTGTGCTTCTCCCATGCTGTTGGATAAATCATCTTTTGAGTAATTAACTGTACCTTGTGTACTTAAATCCTTCAAGGGTCCTCCCTTTCCAGTACACTTAACTGAAAAATGTATCTTCTCATATAGACATTTAATTTCTTTTGGCTCAGTCAGTTCTTATTGAACACCTGTGCTGGGCATTCTAGGGATACAAAGAAATAGAAAGCAGTTCTTCCCCTCAAGAAGTTTGTAAGTTTACAGTTACAATCTCATTGACCCCTGGGAAATATCATTTACCAAAGCTATATTAAATCTTCTTTCAGCTCCCCTGCAAACTACATCTGTCCCTTCTACACCTAAAAGACGCCTCAGGCCCAAAACACCAAGAACCAAAGCTGGTAAATAACTGTCTATTTAACCTTTCAGGATATTTAATTCCAAGTAGATAATGTCCATGTACTTATTACAAAGAGAAAAGATTCTGTAGATGAAAGATGCTCTATAAAATTTGGAATTAACTGAAGATGAATAATTAAAGTAAAAAAAACAAAACCAAACATTTTCAGTAAGATTTTACTGAAAATTATGTGAATGATATTCTTTTTTTCTGGAAATAATCTTTTTAAATCAAAATAATACATAGAGGGTTTTTTTTAGGTACTTCAAGTCTTAGACTGAAAAAGAGGACTCTACTGCCCACCTTCTTCTACCCCTGAGACCCATTCTCCAATTCTTTAATATGTTTCTTTTGTATTTAACTCCACATTTCTAAGTAACAATGCTTATGCTGCTATTTCTTTTTATATCAGTTTTAGTGAATGATGTTTTTCACATGTGAATTTTGGTATAAACATAGAAACAATCATATATAGTGATTTATATGGTCACAATGATACATAAGGAGAAGGCAATGGCACCCCACTCCAGTACTCTTGCCTGGAAAATCCCATGGATGGAGGAGCCTGGTGGGCTGCAGTCCATGGGGTCGCTAAGAGTCGGACACGACTGAGTGACTTCACTTTCACTTTTCACTTTCGTGCATTGGAGAAGGAAACGGCAACCCACTCCAGTGTTCTTGCCTGGAGAATCCCAGGAACGGGGAAGCCTGGTGAGCTGCGATCTATGGGGTCGCACAGAGTCGGACACGACTGAAGCGACTTAGCAGCAGTAGCAGCAGCAATGATACATAATGTCATTTATTTTTCTGGCAGGCATCTATATTTAAGTGTTTATCAGGCTGACAGTTCCCATATTTGTTGCCTACTGTGTTTTCAGTTTTGCAGTAGGGCGATGGCTGAGATGCAGAGAATGTGACTCTGGCTATCCAATTGCTCATAATCTTAAAAAGATAATACATCATGAATGATGAGAGCAACATAAGATGATTTAACCTGCTTGTAAGACTGTCTTAGAGTAGAAGCTCAGAAAAGCAAAGGAAGAGTTGAGGATATAAACATCAGAATATGTGTCAGGTTTAGGCAGAGGAAAAGGAAAAGGGAACAGCATATACTATGGCACAGAGCTGGAGGTGGAGGTAACTGATCAATCTGGAGGTGCTAGTCTTCATTGTTAATGGGTACACCCAGACTCATGCTCAATAACCAGGCTTTGATTACTCCATTGCTTATTCCAGTTTTTTTATAGCCTATACTATTATGACTGAATTTAAAAAATTTTCCCCCCAACTTTTACTCACTGCATACTTTGTAAACACTGACTAAATATGACAGGATTTTAAAAGGGTCATTCAGTTCCTCTTTGGAGGATTTTTTAAAATTGTTTCTAGAATATGTTAATTTTTTTTTTCCCCTTTCCATCACCAGAAAGAACCACAAGTCCTGGAACAATTACATCTAAAATTTCTAAAAGCCCTGAACCTAGACGGACAACAATGGGTAATGATATGTCCTTAGTAGATGTGTTAGTTCATTTCACCATGGAAAGTCCAGTATGCCAGCTTTTATGTAATGTCTCAATCACTGTTCTAACTGGATCATTTCAACAGCACTCAATATCTCATACAGTACATTAGCTCCATGACTTTCATAGTTTTGGATAGCTGGCACTGTGGTTGGTGGATGTGAACTCAGCATTTGTACCTTGGAAAGCTGTAAAATCACTGATGCTTTTCCATCTTCTACACAATCATTGTTTTAATAGTTGTGTCTTATATACACTTCTCCATTTTGGGGGGTAAGGCCCTCAAGTTCAATTTCAAACTTCATTTAGAAAAACAGCTTTCTGTTATGGTGTTAGTAACATTTCTTTATGCCACAGATCACAACATTATACATATCAGTAAATATTACTTTTAAAACATTTCTTTTTTCGGGTGCTTAGAAACTTAGACGTGGCTGAGAAATGTGAAATAAAGTGCAAAATCATTACGCTAATTTTTATTTTTTAATCCTGGGTTAAAATCATTGTCATACTTTGTATAGTAATGATGACTGATGGCAATGCCTTTTTTCTTGAAATGCTTTTTCAAAAAGATGAAAATGTATTAGTATATTTTCATTAAATACTGTTCTGTGAAATATTATTTTTTTAAGTTTATTTTCTAATGGAATATTTCCAAAATCATCCAAGATGATGGGTTTATAGCACTTGAAGTATAGGTTTTCCTTTTGTGGTTTCAGACACTGAAATGTCTAAATATTGATTTGATGATCATTTTGTTTCTTTATTTTTCCAGCTCCCAGTAAAACACAATTTATTTCTTTGAAACCTAAAGTCCCTCTCAGTCCAGAAGTGACAGACAGCAAACCTGGTAATTACCCTGAGCTTTGTTTTGATATTATTTCAAATGTAGGGTTGAAAAAATTTTTTATGCCACTCTTTGGAACAAAACCTTCGATTCACACTTTGGTATTTGATTCATCTTTCCATGGAAAGAGCAAAAATGTGATGAAATGATGTCATTAGAGCCAGCTCCTCTGATATTATCATAGCATCTCTTTGAGCTATGTGGTGTTTGATTATGTACATGACCATCACAGAGAAAGCACAGAAAGAGAGTGGACGGAATGATTGAGAACTCCTTTGTCTAGGACTGTGAAATAGTTTCCAATACCAAAGTTGCTTGGAGTTCAGATCAGCCGCCTTTCAGCTGAGAAGTGGAGAAGCCTTTCCATCCCCTCAGAACTCTGCCTTGTTTGGGGCCTTCTCAGCTCTCAGGGTGCATGACTAGTAAGGGTTGTAGTCTCCTAATGTTCCACGACTTCTTTCTAAACTGGGGCTGATTTCTGAACACTGACTTTTGTTTACTTCTCAGGAGACATTAATTTGCTGAAGAAAAGTAGGTGTTTTGTTTTGTTTTGTTTTCAGCAAGGGGTTATTCTATGTATATAATTAAAAACAGATAATTTCTTGCATAAGGATTGCAGGACATGTTAAATAATTAAATCTTTCTTTTTCTCTATCTATACAGAATCTATACAATAGTCTGAAATGTTGATTTATGAGAGTATAAGGGGAACTTTGTCACAACTCATTATTGTCATAAAAAATTTAATGCCTGAGCTTTGGGAAGAATATATTTCTCACTGTAATATGGATTTTTCATTAATGTGCATTTACAGAGTAGGATTATTAAAGCAAAAGATTGCTTAAGTGGGCATGATTTGTCTTTTTGCAAAGACATGGGTAAGGAAGGAAAATGGAACTGCTCAGAAAGAGAACTCTCATGACTCCTTTAAAAGTGGCAGAGAGATTTCCAGGTATTGTAGGCATCAGAATGAAAGAAATTAGGGATTAGGCAAAGGGAGTATGGTTGATGCCATGACCATGAGTGAGGTTTCTAAGTCCGAGAAATTGAATGAAGTACTCTCACTAAAAGAGGTTGTTAGGAAAAAGAAGCATAGCTAATAAACCCAAGAACTCTAGTGGTTTAACTCAAAGAACTCTGACAGCTGAGAGAAGGGTTTCCTGTACATTTATTTCAAAATTATGCCCAGAGGACTTTGGAATAAGGTAGTAACTGTTACATTTAGGCTGTATTTTGAATAGGGTCCTCTCACCAGGTAGACCGAGAAATATTACATTATGTTTGGGTCACCAGCTTTAAATATTTCTCTAATTATTTATGTTGTTACAAGATAAAATTTGAAAACATTGAAAAAATGTCTCCAAATGTTAATTATCATTTGCTCATGATAAGTTACATTATCAATGTTAGTGGTTTCTGGAAATAAAAGCATTTCTGAGAGGAAATTCATTAATTCAAATTAGGGTGGGAGAGTGTTCTTATCACTCTAACGTATTTGAACAAAAAGATTTCTTAATTTGACATTTCCTTTTAAAAATGTGAGAAATTATTTGGAAGTTAGCGGGTTTATATTGCTTTGATTTCTACCTTCTAATCACCTAAGAATATTCACTCTTTTTCCCTAACAGCAAGTATCATTACTTCATAATCTGTGCCTAAAGTTAAACCAGCTCAAGTTGACTTCGAGTGGCCTGAGGCAACAGAGAGTAATGACTAGTTCTCCATAAACCATGGTTTGGGTGTTAGTATTTCTAAATGTATTCATTTTATGGCAACCAACATTATAGCTCTGTTAAAGATTTCTTTTGTAGCCAAGGTTCAGGAGAGCAAATAAGCCACCAAAAGCTTTTTGATTTGAGCCACTCCTTGACTTTCCCAGTCCTCTCCTCACATGCATATTTTTCCTTTTTCACTTTCCATGAAGGCTGCTTTTCCTTTGGCTTTCCCCTGTGGTTAAGCTAATGAGTAAAAACCCACATTGGTTTTGGCTTGGAAGCCAAATCCAACGCTTTCTTAAAAATCTCAGCCATCTACTATGTCCCAGCTTGTCTGCCTCATCCAATAAGAATTCTTTCCTTCATAGTTAATCATTAAGATTGTAATGACATTTGGCTCTTCAAGCTTTTAAAGATCTGAAGAAAGGGAGAGACCTCCAATCATGGGTGTTTATTGTACTCAGTTCTGACATGGCGGATGGAACAGTAAATGGTACTCTAGCCGCAAATCCATCAGGGACTTTTTGTTTGTTTCATGCTGAGCTGATTGGTGTGGTTATTTGTGTGTCACTCAGCTTTTTTATGGAACATTTTTTGTATCTTTATCCATAACACATTAAGGCTGAGATAGAGGAAATCTTATCAGAAGATAGATTTCTTAATAACCACTGACTATAATATTTTCTTATGCAGGTGAATTGGAAACTTAGTTGATAGGATGCCATACCTATTTGGCCTCAGTCTCAGGAACTGAAAAATGCTGATTTTTCTTTATAAAATTAAAACAGCAGCATTCTTTCATCTTTGTGAAATCTAAAGCTGTTAAAAGTAGCAAATCTTACTTTTTCATACTTTTAGAAGGCAACTTTGTGGAAATTAAAACATTAATTATAACCTTGAAGTTTCAAGAGAATTTTTGGTGTTGCTATTTTCAGATGCGGATGTTTTGTGATATTTATCATATTTGATTACTGATATTAACTAATTATTTTCCCTTTTTCCTGTAGAATCTGAGGCATTCAACTGCCACTGCCCCCCTCCTCCCTGCACACACATACTTTTTACTTTGCTTAGTGTACTTCTGTCTGATACATTACTACAGCTTTGCCATTCATCTGTTATACTCTATTTCTGACAAGTTCATGAGAAATCAGAATTCTTTTTTTGGCCACAGACATTCTGATGAATGATGCTACATTTCAGTAACACCTTGTGCTATTATGCCTTGCTTTCAGATAAGTGAATATTCTCTATCCAAATTGTTTATTATTATATTTTCCTTTTTAGTCGCTAAAACATCACTACTTGCTTCTGCCAAACTTCCCATACCCTGTAGTCCAGAAATATCAGAGATAATTCCCAGTAAATGTAATTTAAGAAATATCTAAGTACACAGTGATTTTAAGTTCTGTTAAGTTGGTCAGTAGGGACTAGATTAATTAATTTCTTTCTGTAAGAATAAAAATGTCAAAGAATCTTTACTTTGTTTTCTACTTCAAAAATTGATTTCCTTTTTATTTTCTTCTTGAAAGAAATCAACTCTTTTTGTGCTATAGAATAGGAAAGCTGTTGGATCATCTTCTTAAAAAAAAAAATAGTCTTTGTACCAAACTATATTCAGCATTTCAGTTCAGTTCAGTCGCTGGACTGAACTGTGTTGTGTCTGACTCTTTGCGACTCCATGGACTGTGGCATGCCAGGCCTCCCTGTCCATCACCAATTCCTGGAGCTTACTCAAACTCATGTCCATTGAGTCAGTGATGCCATCCAACCGTCTCATCCTCTGTTATCCCCTTCTTCTCCCACCTTCAATCTTTCCCAGCATCAGGGTCTTTCCAAATGAATCAGTTTTTTGCTTCAGGTGGCCGAAATATTGTAGTTTCAGCTTCAGCATCAGTCCTTCCAATGAATATTCAGGACTGATTTTCTTTAGGATGGACTGGTTGGATCTCCTTGCAGTCCCAGGAACTCTCATCTTCTCCAAAACCACAGTTCAAAAGTATCATTTCTTCAGCGCTCAGCTTTCTTTATATTCAGCATTTACTTACTGCCAATCTGAATGGCCTTGGAGAGTTTATCTGTCAGAATATTTAGATAATATTTTTAATGAATTTATTCAACATTTCATGAAATGTGGAGACTACTTTCTAACTTCTGCTGATTTGCTAATTTAAATGGAATAAGTTTCATGTGTAAATCAATTTGTTCACCAGCAATAAGTAGTAGTAGATATAATGAATACCATATGAACACCTGTGGCCCTTTTTAGACTGTAAGTTCAATTCCTGTTTTGTGTGTGTGTGTGTGTGTGTGTGTGTGTGAACCAATATCAGCTCCAGTCAGGCTGAAAATGATCCAAAACTAACAGAGCTCAGACATGGTTACAGGTCTGATGGATCTGTTGCCATTTCCCATCTGACTGTCCTGAAGAAAATAAAATAGCAGGTGAATGACCTCTGAAAGGCTACACTGACCTCCTTTTAAAGTAACATTTCCTCAGGCACTAGGAGCTATAGTGGGGAAAATAGCTAAAGATCAACAAGAAAAATTAGAATTCTCAATTCTTTCTGCTGTTGTAGTTTGTATAGAGGCTGTGGGGTGATGGAGTTTTATTTTGTAAGCCAATAGAACCTGATGGCTTTCCACTGAGAGGACACTTGTTGTGGTAAAGGACCTTTCATTTCTACCTTAGATGGTGCTGTCAGCATCTCCCTAGATAATACTTGCTTTTATTGCAGCCCCAGAACCTGAGATTTTCCCACCATCACAGCCACCAATAGGTAATGAAGTTTCCTCTAGTGAGTGAAAAAGAATTCACTTACTTTCACTTACTATGTCCAAGTTCGTCTTTAGCTTTGGATTTTTTAAAAAAAGTATTTCTTGATTGTCCTTCAGATCTTGCTTTCAGCTGTTTCTGCCAGAAGATAAGCTCTCTGCTGCCTTGACTAAGTGGAAGCTCTGAGACAGTCATACTGATTTTGATTTGCCACATTCCTTTTTGTTCCTTCTTATATCTGTGTCCTGAGCTTGTTTTAACCTCATTATTCCCCCCAGAGGACCATGGCTTCCCCAGGACATATTTATGCTTTCATTTTTAGAGGTTTTTTTTTTTTTTTTTTGCTTTCAAAACTCTAACATTTGTAGATTTTCTTTAAAAGCATTATGGTCTTTTCAGCTCTCAATATCCTGATATTTCTTAGGAAATTTATTAAGTAAGAGAAAAAGAAAAACTCACCCTCAATCTTTATAGCTTTTTTTCTTCAAGAGAGCAAAACTGTTCTGCTGGTGCCTTCTTACCGAATTACCCACATTTTCCTTCATAATATGAGCTGTTGGTTACTTTATTGCATTCACATCTTCCAAATGAGAGTCATGCTTTTTTTTTTTTTCCATTTTCTCTTTCCAAACTTAAATGACCAGCTGCATTTTTGTTCATTTTGTCTAAAAACATAGTAATCTATTTACATAGAAAAGCAATTTCTTACATGAATAAAAGTTTCACCATTTATGTTTGCTCAACTTAGTACTTAAAAATTAAGCATTTTTCATATTTTAATAAAGTTCATCATTTTTCCTTGGATTTTGATTCCTTCTTGGTCATTTTTCATGCAGTCTTAGAACCTGGAATGCTAGAAACTAAATCTTCAACAACATTAGGTAATGCAGTGAGTGACCTACCTTTGTTTCCTCTCTTCCTGACTGCTGGCATCTTTATTAAGCAGGCTCACAGTAATGGATTTGTTCATTAATGTTCATTTGTGTGTGACAGTTCCCTATTCTTTGGGAAGGAAATTTTAATTCTTGTAGTTCAAAAACTGTATCTTGTTCTTAAAAACTTGCCCAACTTGAAATAATTTTGAATTCAAATCCATTTTACACATGTTACTGATTTGCAGATTTTTAAGTGCTAAGTGAAAAATTTTGTTTTGAATCTTAGGCCAAATAAATTTTAGTTTTTATCCCTAGCAGCTTCCATTAATAAAAGTAACTTTTCTCATATTCCTGTTGAACATAATATATCTTCAAAAATTTTACGAGACTGTCTTCTCCAAGCTGTATAAAGTTCTTAGTTTTTCAAGTCAAAAGAGAAAAATAGAGAGCTCCCTTGAAGACTTATTTATTAATATTTGGCAAAAAAAAAAAAAAAAAAGAAATCCCACAACTCCATTTTTCAAGAGCTCATTCAACTAGATAAGTAATGAAAAACAGAAGGATACATGTCTGCAATAAATCAGAGGGCTTAAATATGCTTCTAAGATGCACATAGTATTGATGGTCAGTTTGTAGGGTCACTGTTCATATATTAACCAGCTGATTTTCTTTCTTCAGCTCCACCAAAGACCAAACGGCCAGGTCGTCGTCCCCGCCCTAAAACCACACCTAGTCCAGATGTGCCCAAGTCCAAACCTGGTAAATGTGCCATTCAGGGTTCCAGTTAACACAAAAAATGGAATATGGTGGTTTCTGACATAGTAGCTGCTGCTGCTGCTGCTGCTAAGTCGCTTCAGTCGTGTCCGACTCTGTGCGACCCCATAGACGGCAGCCCACCAGGCTCCCCCATCTCTGGGATTCTCTAGGCAAGAACACTGGAGTGGGTTGCCATTTCCTTCTCCAGGGCATGAAAGTGAAAAGGGAAAGTGAAGTTGCTCAGTCGTGTCCGACTCTTAGTGACCCCATGGACTGCAGCGCACCAGGCTCCTCCATCCATGGGATTTTCCAGGCAAGAGTACGGGAGTGGGGTGCCATTGACAAAGTAGCTACCTATACCTAAATGGAGAAGGGAATGGCAGCCCATCCCAGTATTCTTGCCTGGAAAATTCCATGGACAGAGGAGCCTGGCAGGCTATATAGTCCATGGAATATAGTCCAGGCTATGAAGTCCATGGGGTCGCAAGTCAGATATGACTGAGCAACTGTCATTCACTCACCACCTAAATAGCTGGGCTGCAGGAATCAGTGTAGTTTATATTTAAGCATCTGTGCTTTCTACATTCACATTTTATGAATACATTTATATTTTTATTTGTAGTTATTGAGTATACAGAGCAATAAGTTGGGCTTCTAAGTGGATCATTAAAGTAGGGCATCAGAAAAATATTGTACGAGATGTATATTCACGGCGGATGAGGTGTGGGAAAGCAATAGGGAGAAGAGAGGCAAATAGGAGAAATAGAAAGGAAAATTACACTTAGAAAAAGTACACAGTTTAAGTAAAGATGGAAGAGTCATGTTTCCTTCTCAAGATGCCGCTTCTTAACATAATGAGTATTTTCGGTTTTTTGCCTCTGTAGCTCTGGAACCTGCAACGGTACCACCGGAACCCTTGGTGCCCACGATCGGTAATTTTGCTCTCCCCCAATTCCTTTCCCGGGTTGTTGCTTTCCTTTTCCTGCTCTCCACCCAGGCATGACTGAAGTTCTACACTGTGTCACAGTTTTGCTCCATGCGTTCCCTCCCCTTTCCTATTTGGGTCTGAAGAGCCTGAAGATAGGAGACTTCTAAAAGAATTCTGTGTGCTTTTTCAGGGAAGGTCTGTGGTTTTGGTCACAACTTCCTGGTTTCCCGCAAACCCTCTGTCCTTCCATCATGTGTCCTTGAGTTGAGAAAACCATCTGCTCTTTCTCAGGGACTTCTGTGCTCATCCTGGACTTGACAAGTGGCAATGTTTTATTCCAGTGTTGTGATTACCATTTCATTGCTTTATTCATTCAACTTGTAAGACTTTATCCCTTTCAGAAAGCTGCATGAAAAAATGGCTTCTTCAGCTTTTCTATTTCTTTGAAGAATTTCTTTAGTATGTTTTGGTAACCAAAGACACATGCATTTTTCTTGGTCTCGGGTCCAAGATAAAAGAGTATAGTCTTTATAACTTGAGAATATTAGAAGTCTCAAGTTGATGGTACTGTTTTCAGTCCTAATGTTGTTTGATTATAATTATTATAATTTCTCAGCATTCACAATAAATTTGTCACTGACTTACTTTAGAAAATTCCAGAAGTAACCATGTAACACTGTGTATAATTTCAAGTATTTATGGATTATTTTCCTGGTTTCCTACTAAGCAAGTTTCAAATTTCTACCTTACTGTTTTTATACTGAAAAAAAAAAAAAACCTATCAATTAAGAAACATAACTATTATACTTGTCATTTTAAAAATTACTTATACAAAAAAAGTAATTGTAGTTCTCCTTACTTTTGCTGAAAGACATATTTTGAACATTTCCTAAAGACTTTTTGGTTTCAGAAGAATTAGTAAGAATGGACACATTTCTCACCCTTTCCACCCCAGGAATTAATTTTGTTGTATAGTCACTAAATTTATATAATCTCTTTGCTCGAGCATGTGTCCTTAATTATGACACTTACAGCCATAACCATTATGCTAATTTTTAATACCTTTCTCTTAAGCATCGAAATGACCCCAAAGGCCTAAAACTACACGTAGACCAGATGTACCAGCCTGGGTAATCCCTACTTTCAGTACTAGGAAAGCAGTGTGTAAGTAACACTGATCACATTCACAGCTCTGCCATGACTCTAATTATAGCCCTTTTCTCTTCAGATTCAAAACCAGCAAAGCAATTACTTTCTAAACCCACAGCAAAACCAGATACGCCACCACCTACATCCGGTAAACATAATTTCCAATGCTTTGACTTAAGATGCTTTCTCTTTGGGGATGTTGCTGAGAATGCTTACAATTTGTCATGTTGTAAAGCATAGAAACCTAAATACAATGATTTCTTTGTTCATTCTTCTCAAAGTAGCCACACTGATGTGGCTACTTTGTTCATTTCATATGTTAAATGAACAACTCAGTGTTTGGGAAATTAGTAAATTTTATAACAGATTGTCTGGGCTTCCCCAGTGGTTCAGTGGTAAAGAATCCACTTGCCAAGCAAGAGACTTGGGTTCAGTCCCTGGGTTGGGAAGATCCCCTGGAAAAGGAAATGCCAACCCACTCCAGTATTCTTGCCTGGGAAATCCTCTGGACAGAGGAGCCTGGCAGGCTACAGTCTATGAGGTTGCAAAAGAATAGGACTCTATGACTTAGTGACTAAACAACAGACAAAATTTTACATCTGATTATCTAACAGATTCCATTTTTCTTAAAGCATTTTCAGGCTTTCTCAGTTTGTGTTTGTAACGAAAGCTTGTTTTTCTTTATGTGGAACATTTTCAGAGCCATTTCAGCAGCAACCACTAGGGAGGCTGATCTTGTGTTCCTCCTTTACAGTCACATGGAGACTGACTTTCTCTAAAATACCTTACATTTTAAATGGTACCTGTTAATTGATTTTCTACCAAATAAAAAGATACTATGTAACAGTTCTGAAAATTCAATTGTTTTTCAATTGAAGTTTTCCCCTAAGATTCCAGTTAGTACAAAATTCTAACTTACTAAGAGAACATCTCTCATAATAAATAAGTCCATCAAGAAGGCAACTTATATCAACTTAGAATAAACCAGATTCTGTATCCTATGAGTTAAGCATCAGTGAGAACCTAAAAGTCTAGCCTTCCTTGCTTTTGTTACTTATCTCTGTTTATTTTTTTATGGTGCAGTTTTTGAGCCTGTTACATCTGAGACCGAAGCACCATCCACAAGCATAGGTAATGATGGATGTCTTCCCTTTTGGTCATTGATTCTCTGAACTCACCCCTCTCATCTCTGTCACTGTCTGTAATGTCCTGTGTAAACAGTGGTCATTCATCCACATTTTCATTCATTTCCTAAAATTGTTTGCTATTTTCAACAGGAACCTTTTTCATATCATCAGGCATTCTTACATCTGCAGCTCAGCTTGTTACTCCTGAATGTGAATTGTGCTTTGATCACCTTCAGAGATAGATTTCTTGCAGCACTTGATGTTGGCAAGAGTCACAGATGCTCTCTCTGTGCATCCTTCAAACCAGGACGTTGTTGAAATCTCTGCTTTTATATGTGTATAATTTATGATGTGGGAGAGAAGCAATGAAAAAGCTGATTGGGGCTTGAAAAAGAATACGTAATCATCTCTTTCTTGCAGAAGTCCTTTCTTTTGTGATTTCATACTGTTCCATTGTAACTGGACCTTTCTCTTGATAAATTCATCTTGTGGTGTTGAATTCCAAACAAAACAGGAATTTTCCTTTTTTGTTTGAGGGCACTCAGCTTTGAATATTGTTTTGCCTTGTAGTCCTCCCTTTCATTCACTTCTGGATACCATGTTTTCCATTAGTTCAGAAAATGTTTTCAGATGTGGCTTAAGATTACTCTATGCTGTGTTACAGAGAATTGGTGATAAGACATTTTTGATTTTACATTTAATTTTCTGGACTTAATTTAAAATAGAGACACTAATTTAAAACCAAGGAGTCATAAATCTAAATTTTATTTTGATGCATAATTCAATCATTACAGAATACTATAGAATTATAGGAATCCTATTTATTCAGACAAAAAGTTATTACTTTCCAGAATTTTTTATTAATCATCGCTGTTCCTCACTTGAATAGTTATCTCCCAAGTATCCATTTGAAATAAAAGGATAAATAAGGACAAGTTGCAGGAAGAGTATCACCTTTATTGTGGAGAAAAGGCATAAGCTTATCTTTTGCCTATGTGTCACAGATATCCAATAAACAGACTGATTAAGAACATTTTAAATTCTCACTGCTGCCACTGTTTCTCAAAAAAAATTTAGTAATGGTGGTGAAAACTGTCAAATACTAACACAAGTTTTCATAATGATTTTTAAGAGTGATTTAAAAATACGTAATTTAATTTAAAAATTTAAAATAAGTAATTTAAAAATTTTGTATCGGACAAAAGAGTTTTTGGAGCCAAGTTTCCAGTATAACTGTAATCATGTAATTAAACCCCCCACGAAAAAACACTTTTCATTGGCCTCATAGAGAAGCAAAGTGTAAAGGGGTACAGCTATTTGTGAGATAAATGGGTACCAGAGTTCAGCTAGTTATTACAGAAAAAGTGCTGTTTTTCATAAATTATTTTTAAACATTATAGGATTAAAAGGATTCATTTTCAAGATAATTTTCTTTCTTTTCCCACATTTCTTAAATCTCCATTGTTTATTGAATTGCTTTTGGTCAGTTCCTGCCACAGACATTGAACCTGTAACTCTGAGAACTGAGGCTCCTCGGACAACATTAGGTAATGACCTTTTGTATCTTTTAAGCAAGAACATTTTCTGCTCATTGTCCACTCTATTCCATTATCATCTTGGTCAAAGGGTTTTCTCTTTTACAAGATTCTTTCATCATCCTTTTTTGTCACTCAACTATATTCTTCATTTTGAATGTATTGAAGATGTTTAAAATAGGTCACTTGGTTAGAATATAAGTCTGTATGAAGCTATCATCCATGTTATCCAGCTTTCCTAAAACTTTACAGAGCCTGTGGTTCTGCTGGATTCCAGATAAAGTTAGGAGTCTCTTCCCTATAAACAGGGCTTCCCAGGTGGCTCAGTGGTAAAGAATTTGCTTGCCAGTGCAGCAGATGCAGGATACACAGGTTCAATCCCTGAGTCGGGAAGATCCCCTGGAGAAGGAAATGGCACCCACTCCAGTATTCTTGCCTGGACAGAGGAGCCTGGCAGGCTTCAGTCCATGGTGTCACAAAGAGTCGAACATGACTGAGCATGCATGCCTTATAAACATCAGATGTAATTCTATGGCCAGCAACGGAAAGTTGTTTTAAGATATGGTATATATGCCTAAACCAAGTAATTTCTAAGTATAATCCAAATTGATTTCTAAACCAACTAATTTCTAAATATAACACAAAGCAGGAGAGTCTGGGCTCCTCTGTAATGTGATATAGAAAGTTATACTTCTGATTTCCCTTGGATCAGGGTCCTTTTTGAAAATTTGGTACCAGCAATAATAGTAAAGTTTTCAGATAATTAAAATAAGGTTATATGTTCTTTCTCAAAAGAACTGTCAGCAGACACCCCCACACATTTTTTTGCGTGTAGATGAAAAAATTTCAAACCAGAGAGACAAATTTCTCAAGACTCAAGAAAATCTAGCACAATTTTAGAAAACCTACAGCCACGAATAATCCTTTCTCTCTGCAGTCATAAGACAGCATTAACCAGTTTCTTTTCTTCAGCTCCAAAAACATCACAAAGAACAAGAACACGTCGCCCACGTCCACGTCCCAAACATAAAACCACACCAAGACCCGAGACACCTCAGACCAAACTAGGTAAATATGTGGTTCCTGGTGCCTACGGACCCCTGTTAGGTGTGATACTGTGGTAGGAGTGTAATTACTCGCCGCCTAGTAACCCTGTGATCCTTCAGGATGGTGTCCAAGTTACAAATGTTCTAGTCAGAATGAGTTACTTCCTCATGCTTCTTAGGACCTTCTTGGTACCTTGTATTTTATTTGTTTCTCTCGCCATTCGATTACATTTTCTCTTTGACTCTGGCTCAGCAAACACTTACCTAGTTGAGTATCTAACCTATTTAGTCCAGTTCATCTCTTATTTGATGAACCGCTGCATTAGTATTGTGAGGAATAGTTTAGAAAAAACAAATGACTTGGCTTCATTGAGTGAGGATGCTGCTCTTGTGTGAAATTGTTCATAAATGGGTAGAAAGGAATACGGGCAAAGCAACTTACTTACTGAGTTTTACCAACTGTTAGACACAGTTTATTCTTAGAGAAGCGAAAGATCCAAGGCTGATGAGTGTAATGTGGACCTTGAAATGTGTATAGTTTGTAGATTTGTTGGAGGAATGAGGAGGAATACCATAAACAGAAGAAAGAAGGTACCATATTTGTGAGTGACAACAGAAAGATAGGACTTAAATGAGAACCTGATTGTGAGAAAGGAGGAAAGCAATGTTTACTTGGCTGCTGCTCAGAAATTGTGGACAGCCATGCTACTTTTTAGTGGGTCCATGAAGAGGACCTTGAATGCCTGACTTCAGTGACTGGATTTGAGCTACTTAACCGCAGGATACTCTCCTATCCTCCCCGGGTCAGCTCTTTTCTGTCCTGATAGCAGAGAGATGCATTGACATGTTTTTCAGACTGAATGAACCTTTGTATCTTGCTCTTTTATAGGCCTTTGTTTGGACGGAGGTCTTGGCCTTTTTCCAAAGTGGACTCTCAACAAAAAAGAGCCTTGCCTATTTTGATTATTCATTACCAATATATCAACAATTGCATCTATCATGACATAGATTCTAATTGTTTGTTTTCCAATATATAGTGTTTAAAATTATACTTTCACATTATTTTCTCATAATTGTTAACCATAATGTTATTAGACAGATACCTAAAGATTTCTCTGAGCAGAGTCTTCTACTGTATTGTAAGGTAATATAAAAGCAACACTTGTAGGTAACTATATGGAGATTTTATAACATCATGTACCTTTGTACCCTCACCTCAGAACTTTAAAAATTTTGCTTTCTGGCAGTAGAACCAATGCTACTCTGGTAAAATTCATTTTCAAGAGAGCTTGGTGACTTTTCTTACGCGTTTAACATTTCTTTTGTTATTATTATTTTGATCATTTCTAGCTACAGACTTTGAACCTATTACTCCTGGGACATCTTTAGGTAATGATCCTTTATACCCTTCAGGATGTGTTTTCTTTATTCGTTTTCATACTTATCTGTGGTGCTATAGAGATGATGATGTCGTAATTTGTTGTCATCTTATTGCTGTATTCATCTTAAAATAGAAAAGGCCTTCTTTCTAACATTAATGTGTATAAACTTTGAGACAGCTATTGACTCCATCTCCCAGCTTGTAATTGCATCACATCAATCTGAGTCTCTGTTTACACTGTGCTGTTTGTTAGAACTGGGGTCCAAATGTGATTTTCCATGTATCCTTTATTTAGACCACCAACAGAGTGTCAATTATTATACCTTGAAGTTTCTTTGAGCATTTTACTTTCTATAGTTCAAGATTTACATGATTTTTGTTTTATTTTACTAATGTTTCATCTAATTTTGTGTCATTTTTCTAGTAAATTATCAAGTGGAAAACTTGCCCAAACTTACTTGTTTTAAATTATAAAAGGATAGTACAGGATGGTCTGAACTTCTTACATACCATCACAGTTTAGCATGATTTCTCATTAGAGGTGGTTTCAAGGAAATGATAATTCCTCATCTTCATTTCTTAAACATAACTGTTACATAATTTTTAATCTCTAGAGAATTCTCAGTTGTAAAAGAAAACCTGTTAATCTGTTAAAGGAGAAAACTTCAAACTAAAGTAACAAAGTTTTCTCCACTCAAAGAAACTGGTAAATTTTAGAAAGCCTAGAACCT
Organism: Bison bison bison; assembly: GCF_000754665.1. Classification (NCBI taxonomy): domain Eukaryota; kingdom Metazoa; phylum Chordata; class Mammalia; order Artiodactyla; family Bovidae; genus Bison; species Bison bison. The sequence goes on along the minus strand of NW_011494740.1, from coordinate 2,729,068 downwards.
GCTTATATCATTCTATTCAGAGTTATTGAAGCCATTGGCACTATATTAATCCTAGATTTTCTTCCTTCAGCTCCAACAACAACAACAGCAACAAAGAGACCCCGTGGTCCACGTCCCAAACCTAAAACCACGCCCCATCCAGAAGCACCTCAGACTAAACTGGGTAAATATGATTTCTGGTTTAAGGAGTCCAAACATTCTATCCCAGTTGGAACCCTGAATTCTGTGCACATAATTGGTACATGTCTTACATATCTCTTAAGAGTGGAAGCTACTCTTATTATTAATCCCTTCCACGTCCCTGTAACTGTATTAGCAACTGTGAGACACATCAGAAGTAGTAATTCTGTTCTATTTCCCAATTATTTTGTAAACAAAAGCTGTTCCTGCATAAAAAGATAGAAAATAACATAAGGCAGTGTGTATACAAATATAAAGTAATTTCTCAAAGAGTACAAATGCTATATGCTGGAAATGTAAATATTTGGAACAGAAAGAGATCCAGAATAATTAGGGGAAACATCAGAACAGAATTTGGATGAATGGAAGGTTGAGGAGACAAAGGCTGAAAATAGGAAATGTGCTGAATGAAGCTGGTGACCAGATAGACGATGACTTATTCATACATTCCCTTGACTGTACCCATAGAATGAACTAAAGGGGACTAGGATGTCTACTCAAGAGCTTAAATTTGATCCAGTTGGCTTCAGTGATCCCTATTTCTACACAGGACCATGCTTTTTCTGTTCTTAGAACTGAAGATAACCTAATTTAAAATGATATCACAAACTGATAAACTTTGTTTATTAAATGCCACTGTTTTCATTAAGGACTTAGTCTCTTAGGGGGTATGGTCTCAGCTTCTTTTTGGCTGTCTGTTCTGTGTTTGGTGGACAGACCTTGGTGTGACCCCCTACTGCCTCCACCTCTCACCTCCCACCCCTATAATTCCTGCCTTTTATGTTCACTTTCTGTGTAATCCATCCTTTCCCTCCCTCTCCCCTCTTCAAAGCATTGTTTTTACTGGTAAGATGAACTTTCTGACATTTTATGCATTCAGAAAAATCTCTTTGATTTCTTTTATTACTTTTGATCAGTTCCTGCCACAATCCCTGAACCAGTCAGTCTTAGGACCGAAGCCCCAGGAACAATAGTAGGTAATGATCCACTATGTCCATCAGCATCTGCTTCTGCTCATTTGAAGCCCATTTCATCACCATCATAACCTCAGCTTCTCCTGCTTCACAAGACTCTTGTCATTCTCTATTGTCATTCAATTATTTCTTAATATATTGGAGTCTTAAAACAATTCATTTGGTACTGAGACAGTCAAGTATGAACTTAGCGTAGTACATATATGCTTAAAGCAATGGGTTTGAATTTGTAGCATCTCATCCCCATGTAACCTTTTAATCACATTCTGTGTTACTGAGTTTCAAACACAACAAGTAGGGTTGCAAGTGGGGTGTCTGTCCTTGATCTAAGCGAGTACATTGTCGCAACTGTTATGGTGTGATGTAATTCTTGCCCAGATCTAAATTTTTACATTTTTATGACCTGTGTGACTTTATGTTGTCATTTTAGGCAATGATATGGTCTTTTTTTCAGCAAGGAGTGAAATAGAAAATATACCCAAGGCCAGTAAATTGAAATTATGTGTCCCATCATTAGTATAAAATCACCCTACCCCTCTCCCACCATCACTATAATACAGTAGGTTTTTGGAACTTTTTTTCATGTGGAAATCACTTTTGAGGATCTCCTTGATATATCAACTAATATTTCTATGTGATTTTTGTTTTTCATAGTAATATAATTGACAAATAGAGGCAATAATAAAAATAGTGACAAATATTTCAAAGTCAAAAGAAAAATTTCCTGAAACTCTATAGCAAGTATAATCCTATCCACAGCTTCTGGAACTCAAACCACTCTACTAACCTGAAGTTTTCTTCCTTTAGTTCCCAAAGTGCCTCAATGAATTCATCATCCCCATCCCAAATCTAAAACCACACTGAGTCCTGAAGCACCTCAGGACTCAGGTAAATGTGTCGATTCTGGTTGAGGAATCCTGGAGCCCGTCCCTGTGGAGTCTAGAGAAAGTGAAGGGGCAAGTCGGGATCAGCAGCCACTTTCACCCCCACAGTAGGCAAGTGGAGCATAGCTGGATGGATCTTAGGTGGTAGCTGAATCCCTTCCTTTTTGTGAATTAGAATCTTCTCTCTAAATGTCTGTTTCATTGGCTTATCATCCGATGCTATTCATCCTTTATATATTGAATGTGTGTAGTGGACTGAAACAGCTGTGCAACAAACATATACTTGGGCAAATAGATTATTTCTTGGTAACTGTCTAGCTTGTATACATCGTAGTACAGATCCAGGCAGGAGTTGATAGTATTTTCTATAAAGAACAACTTAGTAAATACTGGGGGCTTTGTGGCCCCAGTAGTCTGTGATATCTATTTTCCTTTTTCTTACAACCACTTAAAGATGGAAACGGGCTGTATGAAAGCAAGCTATGGGCGATTTGGCCTTTGGGCCATAGTTTGTCAACGTGTCGCTTCAGTCGTGTCCGACTCTGTGCGACCCCATAGACGGCAGCCCACCAGGCTTCCTTGTCCCTGGGATTCTCCAGGAAAGAACACTGGAGTGGGTTGCATTTCCTTTTCCAATGCATGAAAGTAAAAAGTGAAAGTGAAGTCATTCAGTCATGTCCGACTCTAGCGACCCCATGGACTTCAGCCTACCAAGCTCCTCTGTCCATGGGATTTTCTAGGCAAAAGTACTGGAGTGGGGTGCCATTGCCTTCTCCGAATTTAAAGAAACAATCAGAGTGGACCAGAGTAGTTAAGAAGGACTTGAGCACTCAAACTGTTATGGATTTGGATGACTAGGGAGCAGGGAACAAAGAAGTTCAGAAAAGCAGGATATGTAGGGACCAGTGAGAGGAGACAGAGGCTTCTCTGTCAGGCTTCTAAGTGTGGATCAGAACATTATACTGAAGCTGCTGTTATACTGAATGGGCTCATAGGGCCAGTAGAAAAGGGTTTTTCACTGCTGGGCTTAGGAGTTTGAGTTTCATGTAGGAATCATCAGTATGGGAGGCTTTCCCCAGGCACATGATAAAAGGATACAGCTAAACCACAGACTGAATGGCTGCCCTTTATCTTGCTCTCTTAAGTACTCCAGCTGGGCAAAGCTTGTGCTTTCTTTCTAAAGATCAGTTTTAGCAAGATGGGCATGGTCTACTTTGGTACCTAGACTAGGATCATCACAGAATGAGAAATTTCACAGGCACTTTTCAGGGACAGTTACCTGATTATAAAGACAATCCTTCCTGAGTGATAAACTGGTACCTGAGTGCTGGGAAAGATGGAAGGCAGGAGAAGAAGGGGGCAACAGAGGATGAGATGGTTGGATGGCATCACCGACTCAATGGACATGAGTTTAGGTGAACTCCGGGAGTCAGTGATGGACAGGAAGGCCTGGCATGCTGCAGTCCATGGGGTCGCAAAGAGTCGGACTTGACAGAGTGACTGAACTGAACTGAGTGCAGATAAATCATATCCCTGTGAGACTGTATAAATGTTTAACATTTCTTTTTTATTGTTATTTTTGGTCAGTTCCTGCTATAGTCTTTGAACCAGTTACTCCTATAAAAGAGGCTCCGGAGACAGCATTCGGTAATGCCACTTTCTGCCCTTTAGCAAGAGCTTTCCCTACTCATTGCCAAACTTCTGCTCATTCCACTCTGTTGCCATTTAGTTACATTATTTATCTTGTGAGAAAAATATGCATAAAGCAAGTTACCTCTCGTTCTAAAGAGAGCCATGCCTGGATCTAGTTTGGGATATCTTCCTATCCTGTAACATATTTAAATTTTTCTTCATACCAGTTTGTGTTTTTAGCTCAACCAGAGTTCTCTGTTAAGGTAAATTTCACGTATTTATTAGAGTGCCTGATCCTGATCCATGCTAACCAGGCTGTGACACGGAAGTTCCTTTATACATCCTTTGTACACCTGCCTTTTTTATCTGCCTGTTTTGTTGTTGTTTTAACATTTGTGTGATATGTTTGTAGTGATTTGTCTACCAGGTAATGTGATCAAGGCTAATAAGTTTAAATAGTAAGCCTCATCCTTAAGTTGAATCTGACTCCCCCTTACTCTCCACCATAGTTTAGAAATGACTCAATCTTTTTAATGTAGTCTAGGAGAATGTGATAAAAATATTTATTACCTTCATTTTATGTATCAGCTTTTTCCCCAAAGTATCATCAATAACAAAGCAAGATATACACATAGTCAGGGCAAAATTTTCACCCTAGACAGATCCATTTCTTGAAACTGAAGAAAATCCATCAAGCTTTGAAAAACATGAAGGTTTTTTCAAAAACCTGTGATTTTCAGAAGCATAAGCTTTAAAGTACCAAGTTTATCTTTTTCTACTTCCCAAAGCATCCCAATAGACACGTCATTCACAATACAAACTTAAAACTACTTCATGTCCAGATGCAGTGGAGGTTATACCAGACAAAAGCAAAAAAAAAAAAAAAGGGTTCTTGACTTAAGGAGTGTGGTAGCCTGCCACTGATTGAAAATGGAAACCTATTTACCTCCTAGTGAGGAAACTATGAAGAGTCCTTGTGCCTTCAGAGCTGGTGAGAAGTTCTTGTTTGGAAGATACATAATCTTCTCTCCAAGTCTGGGTAGTAAGAGACAGGTTTGCTTCTCAGTCTGCAGGCTAGTTAAGCACAAACATTTTTCCTATGTGAACATCCTAGAGAATTAGAACAGTGCAGAGTGTTATTTCAAATTCAAGATTTTTCTGAGGTACACAAACATTAAGTATAGATTTGTTATAGCGAGGCTTTTTCATGGGCAGTGTGTAATCCAAAATGGGTACTTTGGGTCTATAGTTCTTCCCTAGTTGTTGGTGGAGGGAACCCAAATTCTTTCATCTCATACTTGCTTGGCAGATCTTTAAAAAATTAAAAATCAACGTGGGCTTCAGTAGAGCAGAGAAGGAGTTTGGGTCTTGATGTCACATTAGAATTTGCACAAGTGGGTAAGTGAGAGTGAACAAAGATGAAAAAAAGGATATGCTTAGAGGCAACCAGAGGGAGCAGAGATCCTGCTTTCTCTATGAGGCAAATAAAGCATTTTTCTTGGGGATGATGCACTTGAACAACACCATGCGAGGTTGGCTAAGACTAGTATCGTTCTTAATAAGCATCATAATATCTCTTCTTTCCACACTTGGATAGTTTTCCCTGTGCTGAGAGTGGATCCATGGACTAAGCAGCTTCCCCTTCTCGAGTCTTCTTCTTTGGACAGACGTCACAAGACCTTTCCAGAACTGAGTTCTCAGCAATATTATCAGAGCCATTCTGGGCTATTTGTCTAATGGTTGCTTGGTTATTTAGGAACTTTTTCTGCAACCATAATTTGATAACATAGTAGACAGTTTCTTTATTCAGTGTCCACAAAAGTACAGGTTAGTTTTTCACATGCTTTTTGAGGGTTGTTAGAAACGTATTTACTAAATACCTAAGAATGTCCTAAAGGCTACCAGAGCAGATGCAGATAATCAAGCACTAATTACAAGAACTGTTTCCCTCTGGTGCTGCTAAACAGAGACCAAACATAATGGCTATCTCATGAGATGAAGAAGTCCCTAACTACAGTTTGGCCAAGTGTGAGCACAGCAGCTGATTTCCCTTTCTGTTAGTCTGACGGGGCTGCCATAACAAAATACCGCAGACTGGGTGGCTTAAACAACAGCTCTTGAGGCTGGAAGTCTAAGGTCAAGGCATCAGCGGGTTTAATATGTCCCAGAACCTTTCTCTTTGGCTGTGTCTTCATATGGGCTTCTCTGTGTGTGAAAGCTTCCCTGCGTCTCTCCCTCTTCTTATAAGGACAGCAGTCCTTCTGGCTTCTGGTCCCATTCTTATGACCTCATTTAAGCTTAACTAAATCTTTAAAGGCCCTAGCTCCAAACATAGTCACACTGGGTTTTAGGACCTCAACATATGAATTTTGAGGGGATACAATTCAGTCCATAACACCCTTCATTCAGAAATTTTAAAAAGTATTCTAGAGATAGTATTACACTGACAAGATTCATTTTGGCATGCATGTTATAGCTATTCATACTTTATTTAAAAAAAAAACAACAAACCTCTCTTTTGTTTGTTACTTCAGTTCCTGTTACAGACCTTGAACCTGTTACTTTTTCAGCTGAGACATCGGGGATCACACTAGGTAATGACGCTGTGCCATTCTCCTAGTGCTGTTGCTGCTCCTCGTGCAGTCCATTCAGTCTCCATCCCCATCGTCTGCTTTTCTTCTTTCACAAAATGACATCATCATCCTCTACTGCAATTCAATCTGTCATCTGAAGAGTGTCGAAGCCTCTTTAAAAGAGTGTCCCGTTGTTTTCATGACAGCAGGCGTGTGTTTAGTTCAAAAGATTTACCTGCCATGTGGTGCATTTGAAATTATCACATTGATTTGTGCTTTGTTGAGCAGTGTTCTGTGTTAAGTGAAAGCGAAGTCGCTCAGTTGTGTCCGACTCTTTGCGACCCCATAGACTGTAGCCTACCAGGCTCCTCTGTCCATGGCATTTTCCAGGCAATAGTACTGGAGTGGATTGCCATTTCCTTCTCCAGGGATCTTCCCAACTCAGGGCTTGAACCCGGGTCTCCCGCATTATAGACAGACGCTTTACCATCTGAGCCACCAGGGAAGTTCTGTGTTAAAGCTGAGTTGAAAACAAATTTGGATCTCTTTATTTCTCCAGGCTGATGAGCAATAACAACTACTCTTAAGTTCCTTTGCACAGCTTCTACATTTCTAGATTTTTAAAAAAACTATTTGCATGGTATGTTTGCTTCTTTGTTGATGTTTTAAGTAATGATGTGTTTTATTACCAATTTGACAAATAGGAAGTTTTCCAAATCTGAAATTTTAATTGTAAACCTTTTCCTTAGTGTGACCCTAACCTCCCCTTCCCTTGCACCAGAATTGAGTCTTCCTTCTCATTTTTTCCCTCAGAGAGGGACTAATGTGAGTATCTGATTACAAGTGCTAATTTTCATGCCTTGAATAGGTAACTTGACCCTCAATGATGCGTTGGCATAAAAAGAGTGAAAATTTTAGACTACAGTTTCATAGAACTTTTAAAAATCTAACAGGTTTTGGAAAAACCTCTCCTCAGTACCCAGAGCCATAAGATATAGAATAACATAAGTCTTTTCTTTCTTTAGCTACTACCAAAAGATCACAAAGACCTCGTCGTCCACGTCCCAGACTTAAAACCACACGAGGCCCTCAAGTACCTCAGACAAAACTGGGTAAATGTGCAATTTGTTGGTTTAAGGGTGAGCCCTAGTAGCCTGTCCCACTGGGGACCCAAAACTCTTACTCTTTCTAAGTATGAAGTTATGAGACAGCATTAGTAATATCTCCTCTACCACGTATCGAGGAGAACATGACTGTGTAAGATACAGTTGGTGCCAGAATACCTAATTCTTTCTATGTGAGAGTCATCTTTGATATACATTTAGTAAGTTTTTACTATAAAATTCCACTCAGATCTTAAAGATAAAACTTATTTAGCAGAGTCAATATATTCCATTCAAGTAAATAAACAAATTGAAAGTAGCTTGCAAATTCCTGGATCAATAGTAGCAACTGTGGGTGATATGCCACGTCTGGGAGACTTATTTTACTTCTAAAACAGTAAAGTCGAGCATATGTTTTGATAAGACAAAGGGAAAAATCAAGGTAGACTGGACTTGGCCCTTGGCCCTTAAGGTTTGGGCCCACTACAGGGTTTGTATATGTGGAGGAAAACATGATCCAAGACAGAAGGACCAGGCATGTGGTGGAGATGGCAGAGGTGGGGTGGGGAGTTGCCTAGAACAGACTGTCCTACTTCTTAGTGGTCCAAGCATGGCTACTGATGATGCTACATTAGGATGGACCCATCCAGCCAATTGAAAGAGGATTTTGAGAACTTGATTCAGGAGCTTAGATTTGAAAGACGTCAACAGTCTTTGATTTCCATTTTTTTCCGGGCTTAGGCCAGAAAGATGCTCTACCAAATATTACAGACTGAGTGACCACCATATCCTGCTCTTTTATGTGTCATGATTTGAACAGAGATCTCTGACTCTTTCCATAGCTGAGCTCTTGGCAGGACAAACACCATCCACTTCCATGATTAATTTTTATATCTATTTCAAATGTACACACCATCTATTATATCCATGTTAATCTAAACATAGGATGTGCTCCTTTTCAGCTTCCACTGAAGTACAGGTTGATCAGATTACTTTAAAGACAGTTTTTTTCTCATTTTATATTAGGTAAATGCCTGAAAATATTTTCTAGTGCAGAGTTTTCCATATTGGTTAAAATCCATTAGTTAAAACCTAGGAGAATTTCATGTTGACTCAAGATAGTTCAAGGCTAAGCCTAAGACTGACCATAACTATTGCTTGGCTGAAGAACAGTCATCTGCTCTTTCTGTTATTTTTTGTTTGTTTGTGGAAGGAATGATACACAAGCAAATCTTGATGGGGTGCAAATGTTCTAACTTTTCATATATTTTTAAATCTCTTTGCTTTACTGTATTATCTTTTGGTCAGTTCCTGCTTCAACCCTTGAACCTGTCACTCTTAGAACAGAGGCCCCCGGAACAACATTAGGTAATGATATACCGTGTTTTCAACAAGCCTTATCCTGCTTATTGTTGGGCTCAGAGTTTCATCTTACTCCGTGTGACAGTAGTTTTATTCTTTGTGGCCATTTATCTACATTCTTCTTAAAATTATGAAAACTCTTAAATTATCTGTTGTTTTTAATAGAATTAGCCATAGGTGAGCCTACTTTAAGATATTTGCTGGGTAACCTGTTTGAAATTGTGTCATTCTGTGTTTTGTTCAAGCGGTGCTTGTGGTTAAAAACTGGTTTTCAAACACATCACAGATCTGTTTCTTGTCTAGACAGATAAAGCCATCAACAACTACTCTCACAGGGCCAAGAGGATCCATTCTTGGCACATCTACATTTCTACCCTTTTTCTATTTCCTTAGTATTTTGTTGTTTTGTTTCCATTTAGGTAGTAATGTGTTCTTATTTTAATAGTTACATAGAACATGTACCAGAGATTGAAAGATTAAATTATAAACCTCACATTTAGTTTGACTGTCCTTCATTATCTATTGAAATTTAGCAACAGTCCTTAACCTTTTTGTTGCCCAACCACACTGCTCTATGAGAGTTTGATTATAATTACTAATCTTTATTTCTTATATTAAAACTGATTTTTGTCTTCAAAAAAATCTTCTATGATAAAAGAAGATACAAAAGGAATTTATGTATGTGACAAAAATCTCAAACTAAAAAGGTAAATATCTAATAATATCAAATAAGATGTAGAAAATCTAGAGTCATGTTTTTGCTTCCCATAGGTTCCAGAACCCTGGGTAATGTTGTTATGTAATAATACAAGAATTTCTTCCTTCAGCTTCTAAAACATCACAACAGACAATTCATCCACATCCCAGACCAAAAACCACACCAAGTGCTGAAGCACCTGAGTCAAAACCAGGTAAAAATTTTCATGGCTTAGAGTTCCAACAACCTAACCCAACAGGGTGACGAGTAATCTTAGTTGTTGGGAGTAACCAGTATGCCGCCAGAGACTAAAGATGCAACTCAGTATTGAGTTGCAGTTCCTACTCTAGAGTTGGCAAGAAATGCACAGTAGGGGGAGATTTGTATGGCAGCCTTATGCCTCATACTTCCTCTGTAAAAATCTCTGTTGCTGTACATTTTATTAACTGCCACTTATCTTGTGAAAATAAAGCTTGTCTAGAAAAATTAGGCATATTCAGTTCAAATTGATAAACACTAAGTGGTCGGGAAGATCCCCTGGAGAAGGCAATGGCACCCCACTCCAGTATTTGTGCCTGGAGAATCCCATGGATGGAGGAGCCTGGTGGGCTACAGTCCACAGGGTCGCAAAGAGTCGGACACGACTGAGCGACTTCACTTTCACTTTCAAGTGCTTTCAGTAGCCTCCCAAGGTGCTATTGTATCAGATGTGGAAGATGTGTTTTTAGTCCTAAAACCTGAAAGACAGTTAAAAACAAAAGCCTTTACTTGGTAAATAAAATAGAAGATGGCAATATACACATCTATGAAAATATAAGATTGATATTTGTGTGCTATCAACAAGATGTGCTAGGTACATAAATCTTCGGGTCAGGGAAAGATAAATTTAGAAAGAATGAAGCCTTACTTATTTGACTAAGTATAAACATAATGCTAGATTTCTGATTTATATTCACTTAGAACTTTGATATAGCTCCCTTTACTCTGGAATCTAGTATTACTAACTAGGTTACTGCTTAAAGTCTAGAGAGCTTATTGTTTTAGTGATTTTACAAAATTTGAGGCTTGAAACTTCTAATCCAATTCTGAGAATATAAAGAAATACTATGATACTATGTTCTTTAAAAAAAAACAGGAAATTAGAACTGATTCAAATGTATTCTTTTTAATGGCTGAGTAATACTCCATTGTGTATATGTACCACAGCTTTCTTAGCCATTCATCTGCTGATGGGCATCTAGGTTGCTTCCATGTCCTGGCTATTATAAACAGTGCTGCGATGAACATTGGGGTACATGTGTCTCTTTCCCTTCTGGTTTCCTCAGTGTGTATGCCCAGCAGTGGGATTGCTGGATCATAAGGCAGTTCTATTTCCAGTTTTTTAAGGAATCTCCACACTGTTCTCCATAGTGGCTGTATGTGATGCAATATTATTAACTGAAGTACAGATTTTGTTCCAGTTTCACAAAATTTTATGCTAGTGTCCAGTATTTGTTTTCATACCTTATTCAGCTTTCCACATTGTATTTAGTTGCACTGAGCAGCTTCAGCTGCGTGCAACAAATTCTGATAAATTCTCTTTTCATTCTTATTCTGTTAAAAATGTTTTCTACTTTTCCTTGTTATGGCTTCTTAGATACAGCCGTCATTTTTAAGTAGACATTTAATTTCCAAATATTTGGAGCTTTTAAAGTATGTTTGATATAAATTTCTCATTTTGATATTAATTTCTAATTTAAATACATTCTTTTCTGCAAAAAAATAAAAAGTGGTGATACTTGTTGCCTTGAGCTTAACAATCATATATTAATATATATGTATATACATTAGCAATCATTATATGTGTATATTATGAAAGAAAGAAAGTGAAATCACTCAGTCGTGTCCAACTCTTTGTGACCCCATGGACTGTAGCCCATCAGGCTCCTCTGTCCATGGGATTTTCCAGGCAAGAGTACTGGAGTGGGTTGCCATTTCCTTCTCCAGGGGATCTTCCTGACCCAGGGATCGAACCCGGGTCTCCCACATAATATGTATATATTATAAATAATTTAAAAAATATATATAGTCAATGTTATAAAGTTTTTCATGTCAGTTTCTACCATTTATATTATCCATATTATATTTTTATATATATTATATATTATCTATAAATATGTTTTGTTACTGTTCTTTTTATTATGAAAATAGCAAATATAGGAAAAAATGCATGAATCATATGCATTTACTAATGATTATAAAAATTATATGTACAATTTAATAAATAATTAAAATAGAAAAAGTAAAAACAAGAGGTAACCTTTTTGCTTTAAGAAAGCATTCATTAGAGAGGAAAAAAGAACAGCAGAAAGGAAGGTCAAAGACAAAGTGAAAAAGTACATGATGGGAAAATTCAAATGTCTGTAATGACCAAGTGTATATTGTAAATGAGCAAAAAGGACTAAAAATGAGACAGTATAGGAGTAGAGACTGGGGCAAACAGGAAAATTCCTTCCTCATCCACACAGTTCAGCTATGACTTAGTTTTGCTAATTATTGCCATGCAGACTATTTCTAGACTTTCCAATTTTTTTAGGGTGTTTCCAAAATTTTAGTTTATTCAGTAAAATATCCCAGTTTTCAAACATCACATAGGTCAGGCAAAGCACTTTTACTCATCAGATTTAGACTGTGCACTGTTGTGTAACTATCTCATTCTTTTACAAATGAAATTTAGGGACTTGTGATTGTGGAAAACAGCAATTACATTGTGAGCTGATTGTGGGGAACTTCATATTAAAAGCCTTAACTATTTTCCTCTGCAGCTTACAGAGAGGTTAATAAAAGATTTATGTGGATTTAAAAATTACATAAAAATTTATTTTAGTTATTCCAAAATTTACTCTGGTTTCGAAAGTTTCCAAGCAGTCACTGTTTCTTCTCTATTGGACAAAGAAAAAGATTGTCTCAGTATTGCTGATTTTGTGGGATAACAATAGTTCAGGGGCATTGACAATGAAAGCTGGAATGTGCCCAAAATAAAGAAAGAAAGAAAGTAGAGCCTTGAAATCATCATGGGACATAGATGAGTAGAAAGATGGAAAAGAATTAAATCAGAAAGAGTGGATATAGGTAGAGACCAACCAAAGGAGAAAGTCTAACTGTAATATATAATACAAAGGATATCTGATTTCAAGGTGGTACTCAAAGCTTTTCTAGATCTTGGTTGGTCCACATCGGACTCCCAAGGTAGAGATCTTTAGGCACCTGATGAAGCCATTGAGATTTGATCAAGTATTTATCAACAAGTTCCTCTTTGTTCATGAAGACATGTTCTTTCTTTGCTTAATATGGAGAGATACCAATCTGATTCATCATGCTGAGGCCTCAGTCTCTTTCCCAAGATAGGTCCTTACCAATACCCAAACATCATACTTTGGCTTATTAATTTAGAATCAGATAATAAAAGGAGGAATAAGAGAATAGGTACCTGACTTAGGTATGGCCAATTTTTAGAAAACCAATTGTTACCCTTCTAGTTTAAGAGTTTTTAAAACTTGCCATGTTATACTAGGAAGATCCTTTTCACAGTAAATGTTTTAAGTTTTCTTTTATTTAAAACAATCATTTGGTTTATTTTTTAATACTTTTGGTCAGTGCCTACTGCAGACTTTGAACCTGTTACATTCAGAGCTGACGCTTGGGTAACAACAAAAGGTAATAACACGTGATCCTCAGTAAGTGCGTTCGCTTCTCATTGTCAAACTTGTTCCGTCAACATCACAGCTACAGGTTCTTTTGCTTCATAAAGCTATATCATCATCCTCTATTATCACGCCATGATAATCTTCATCCTAAAAGTACTGAAGACTCTGACTCTTAAAACAAGTTAATCCTTTGTTTCTAAGAGAGCTATGCATGAACCTAACTCAGATCAATTGTTATACATATAACCATCTGAAATTGTTCTTGCCTTTGCATATGTTTTTTAACCAATGTTTTGTTTAAGTTGAGTTTAAAAAGCAATTCTTGTAACCCTAACAAAAGTTAGAAAAGGGGGTTCTTTGTGGATCTAAAGGTCTTTTTTTTTTTTAAGCTATCTGCGACTGAACTGAATTGAACTGAACTGATATGATATTTGTTCTTTAACTGAAAAGTTAATGACATGGTCTTATTTTAGGAAACCATTGAAGAGTTTGTACCATTACCACCATCATAATATTTTACCAATCATTCTTTTCCTTTTTAATTCAAAAGAGAGTTCTTTGAATGATTCTTATTTTTAAATGAATAACTTACTTTCATATATGACTTATTCCCAGTAAACTTCCACATGTAAAAAAAAAAAAACTATTATAATAAGGGTGAAAGCTTCAAATTAAAAAGTTTAAAAGACGCACTTCCTAAAATATGAGGAAATCTAGTAAGTTTTAGGAAATCTGGAGACGTGTGTTCTGCTACCCATAGCTGCTGAACTACGAACTCTGAAGTAACTGAAGGTTTTCTTTCTTCAGCTCCTAAAACATCAAAACGGACCCGTCGTCCGCGTCCCAAACTTAAAACTACAACAACTCCTGAGGCACCTCAAACCAAACCGGGTAAATGTGGGTTTCTCATTTAAGGACTGAGTCCTCGTGGCTCTGGAGAGTCTGGGATTGATCCAGCAGTGGGAATGGTAGTCCATGTGATCCCTGCGTGGGTAAAGGCATGAAATGGCCTGCTGCTGCTTCCCCCTGTCGAGTTAGCAAAGGAAAACGTGATGAGGGGGTGGCAGGGACTCGTGCGATAGCTGATTACTCTGCTTTCTACGTAAGGATCTACTCTTTTATGTACTATGTCCTTTATTTGCGTTTTCTTATTCCATTCCCTTCTTCACTTAAAGACAAAATGTCTTAAACCATTTTTTTTTTTTTTTTTTTTCAAGAAACAAACATGAAGTAACTTACCTGTCCCCACAGCCCATCAACAGTTGTGAGGATATCAGAGAAGGCAGCGACTTCTTACTTCTCAGTCTGGAGTAGAGTCAAATTCAGAACCCGCCTCAGTGTGCAACATTGAAAGATTGAACCTAGGCAGTATATCTGTGCAAACAGAGTTCTTTTATGCAAGGGTTCTAAACATCTCTCAGCTGAAAGAGAGAAAAGTCTGTGAAGGACAGAAGTAAGAAGTCTTAAAATCATGGAGACTGACAGACAAAAAGAAAGGGGAAGAGACCAACCAGCGAGCACAGACTTCTGAGTGAAGGGAGGTTCTGCTTCTCAGTGGTAATGAAGAGTACTGTGTTTGGAAGGGCCCATAAGAGTAGTTGAAGAAATTCCTTGAAAGTATGACTCAGAAGTTTGGATCTGACCCAAAAGTATCAGTGGTCTCTCCTGCAATGGTCTCTTCCCCCTATACAGGGTACAGCCTGTGATTAGAACAGAGCACGTTAAGTGCTCTACTGGGCACCACATGCTATTTGTTCTTATATCCTGATTTATTGAGTGCTTTTGCCTCAAACAAGGTCTCAGCCTACTTCCAAATAGGTCTTCTCGACAAGATCTGTATGCTTCACTTGGCTTAATTCTGTTCCATGTCTATAAATACAAAATCTACTTATTGAATACATGCTTATATAGACATGCTATTTTCTTCCAATTTTATTGAGAGAAAATTGACATACAGCACTGTATAAGTTTAAGGCATACAGCATAATGATTTGACTTGCATGTGTCATGAAATGATTCCCACGGTAGCTTTAGTTGTTTAGTTTAATCCGTCACCTCATATAGATAGATGAAAGCAGTAGGAAAATATTTTTCCTTATGGTGAGAACTTAGACATATTGTTTTCTTAAAGCTTCCACAGAAAAGTCAACAGTTGTCAGAACAGTTACATAAGTATGTATTTGGTAAACTGTTTGGATAATTTTCCTAGATCAGTGTTCTACAATGATTGGAATTAGGTACTTAGATACCCAGGAGAAACTCATGTTGACTTTATGAAGATATTTACCAGATTGTGTATGCTATGGCTGTCTCATAAAAGAATATCTACCTGGCTTTAGGTGACCAAATCATTAAATAGGAAGTATGTGATTTCAAAAAAATTTTCAAATTGTTATGTACCTACTGAAGCAATATTATACTGGTAAGATTTAATTTGCTGACTTTTCACAAGTGTTTGTTTCATTGTTTTTTGACTAGTTCCTACTACAGATCTTGAACCTGGTACTCTTAGAACTGAAGCTCCAGAAATCGTGGGTAATGAGCATGCGTGTCCTTCAAATGGTGCTCTTCCTGTTCATTGTCATACCATTATAGCCACAGGTTCTCCTGCATCTTAAACTATTTCTAACCCCTCTGTTGTCATCCTATTACAATCTTTATCGTGTAAGTATGCTAAGCTCTATGTCATCTGTTGAATCTAAGAGAACTGTGTATATACTAATTTCAGGATGTCGGACTGCTGTGTATCTACTCGACTTTGTCATGTGATCATGCACATTTGGTTAAAGTGTTGACTATTAAGCTTTCTTTCAAACATGAATTCCCATTTATCTCTTATTCTTCTCACTTGCTTTTTCCTCATCAATTGTAGAAATGCCATGTTTTTATTGTGTTACTTTTTATTGAATTAGGATCTGTGTGATTGTACTGGTGAATCTATTGTTTCAAGGAATAATGCTTTCAGATAATGGTCGAATTTTTGAACATGCCTAAATCTTAAAAGTTTAAATGATGGGCTTTTATGATAGAATAGGCTGATTATTTCTCCTTATTTAACAAGGTTTAAGAGTTTCTTGTCTTTTACTGAATGAAGAACCACTTTGAAATTTTGATGAGCATGTCCCATTTTTTACATTGATCCTTATCCTTTTGAATGTGTGAATTCATTATTATACCCACGATTATTGAAAGAGTGAACAAATTAGTAGACATTTATATGTCAACTTGTATAGAAGTGCAAATAGACTGATAAATGCTTTTTCCAGTAGTTAGAAAAGTCTAACATGTTTATATTCATAAACGTGTAGAAAGCTCATCTAGCAAAGTCTTCCATGCTAGCAAGGGTCAGATAACCAAACATCTAGAGCTTCTTGTTGACCACAGTGATATTGAACAAAGTGCATAACCTGTCTTATGAGGTTAATGGATATTGGCCATAATTTGGTCAGATCTGCAAAGAACAAGTATGTGTCTCTTTTCTCTCTGTCCTGAAGCTTAAAAATTAGCTTCTGAAATTAGTCTTCAAATACATTTTAAAAATCTCTTTGGTTTATTTTATTGTTTTTGGCTAGTTCTTCCTACCATCATTGAACCTGTCACTCATACAACCAAGGCTCCAGAAACAACATTAGGTAATGATATTCTGTGTTCCACAACATTTTTTTCCTGCCCATTATCAACTCATTCTATCATTATCATCCTCATCATCATCACATTATCACTAGCTTCTTAAGACTATCTTGTCATCCTCTGCTGTTCTGCAACTTGATTATCCTTCTCAATAACAGTATTGAAGACTCTAAAAGAAGTTGCCTATTGTTTTAAAAGCTATGCATGGGATTAGGTCAGAGTATTTTTCTACTGTGTAATCTTAATTGAATTTGTATCATGTTCTACTTTTGTCTAAATGGGGCTCATTTTTAAAGCTGAGCTTCAAATGCAGTCAGGAATGTCTGTATCTTCTCTAGATGAACTAAAACATAACAATGTATAGTTCCATGGCTTGGGGGAATATTTACATTTCTTACTGTGAACTACCTATGGTTTGATGATAGTCCTTACCTTTTTTAAAATTAGAGATTTATAAGACTCTTCACTTCTTGACTTAATTTTATGTGTAAGTTTTACCTCAAGACTCTGTGATAAAATAATGAACAAAATAGGCAAAAACATTTGGATCTTAAAAATATATGCCTTAAATTTCAAGGAAACATATTTTAGAAAATCTAGAACTTTATTTCCAATACCACATTCACTAGAATAATAATAATCCAATAATAATCCAATATTTCTTCCTTCAGCTTATAAAACAACACGAGTTCGTCGTCCACGTCCCAGACCTAAAACCACATCAAGCCCTGAAGCACCTCAGACCAAATTGGGTAAATGTGTTATTCCATGGTTTGAGGGGTAAACCCTAGCAATCTGTCCATGTGGGGTCCCAAAGCAGTGCCTTTGATGGAAAGTAACAGACTTCATGTTCCCTAAGAGTTGAGGCATTAAAGTATGGTTAGCAGCTGCTTCTTGGATGAGTTCTTGGTCACTTTTATTTGTAGCAATACTGGCATAGTTAGTCATGGTACATCTACAGTTAAACACACATGATCTATTATAGTACATAACCATAGGTTTTTACCCAACTTACAAGAAATGCAACAAATTCCTTTCACATATTTTTAACATATATTGCCTAAACAGATTTTCTAATGCAAGCTTCCATATTAGAATCAGAAAATCAAACACCTAGGTCAGTCTCATGTTGACTATACTAGGATTCATAGCAGAGTTCAAAGGTTGTACCTACTCTCTGCGATGAATTGCTCCTAGCCTCAGAGACTATTTGCTTTCTGTGAATTTACAAAAGTTAAAAAAAGTTGTCATTCGAAACTAATGTTTAAAAGAAAAATTAAGACTTTCTATGTGTGTGTTTAAGCTTTCTTATGTTCCCCGTGTTGCTTTTGGTTAGTTTCTGCTATAAGCTTTGAACCAGTTATTCATAGCTCTGAAGCTCCAGAAGCAACATTAGGTAATGATTTTTGTGACCTCATTAAAAACCCACCCATCACTATCATGGCCAGAGTTGCTCCTGCTTCCTTTGATTGCTGTTGTAATTCTGTTTCATGCTTCATCTGATAAGTAGTCAGGATTCTTAATTCAAGAGCTACCTGTTATTTGCAACAGATGTCCCTGGATCCAGGTGAGGAAATCTATCTGCCATGAAATCCCCTTTAGCATTTCATTATGTGATTCAGTGAAGAGTCTGAAGTCCAAATTGTTCCCCTTCTATTTGGTATGTAGATCTGTAAAATGGTAATAATTAAGTACCATGAAATTTCTCTGAACCACTCTCTAAGATTTTTTGTGATATTCTCATTATTCTCTTCCTATTTTAAGGAATGGTTTCCCTATCAGATTATTTTTAAAAGGTTGCTTCTTGGAAGAGTCAGTTCTAGTGAATGTAATTTACAGGCTTAGCCATCATTAATGAACTTGACTATTCCTTACTCTCCACTACAGTTTAGCATTGATTGTTAGTCATTATTAAGTAGGAATCTCTCTGAGGATCTAATTATACATAGTAATATCTATATCTTTAACACATTTTGTTATTGATCTCTGAAAGACCCTCAGTGATAAGGAACAAATTGGATAGTAAAGTGAAATTTTCAAACTTAGGCAGTAAAGCCAAGAAAATCTAATATTTTAGAAAACATTGGTCCACATTCAATGTTGATGGTTTTTGGACCTACAAATACAATAGCAACTCAAAATTTTCTTCCTTTAGTTTCAAAACATGGGGCGGGGGGAGGGGACATCCTTCTTTACAAACTTTAAACTTCTCTAAGCTCCACAGTTGAAACCAAGGAAATCTATGAGTTTTAGTTCAAGAAGTCCTTCCAGCCCATTGCAGTGGGTCCCAAAGTGACAGTGATGTGGCTTGCCAACTTGCATTTCCCTCCTCTGTGCTAAGAGAGAAGGTAGCATTTCTACAATAGCACATGGACCAGAATGCTCGTGGTTGGAGGAGATCTATATGGTAGCCAAATGCATAAGAACTGTCTCTGACAAAAGATGCATCTTATTCAATTCTCTTAGCATTCTATTTCATTAATTTCTTTTTCAAATAGCCTTGCTTCTTTGTCTTAGGTAAACAACCATTTCCTTGCCCTCTGTGGTCCCAGCACCATGTTAGTAGTTGAGCAGAGTGGGGTGTGGAACAGAGATAGAGATAAAAAAAGTAAGGGCACGTTTTACCTCTTAAAGTACAATATAATTGTGAAGAATTGAGTCTTGAATTCTTCTTAGATGAAAGATAACTTGCTTATACAAAAGCAGCTTGTTTGATTAAAAATATAGAAAGAAAACATTGAAAGGAATCAAGGTTCTATGTGGTTTTAGAGGGAATAGTTGAGCTTTGAAATAACTAGGACTTAAATTGGTGGTTGGAATGGTGAGAACAAGAAAATAAAACATTTTGACACATATTGATGGTACCTGAGGGAGTGGTCAAACTGGAACATAGAACAAAATACTCCTAGATGATATTGAATATTTTGTTAATAATACTGTGTTGAAATCAGCTGTAAGAAATTCTTAGAAAGCCCTTGTGGAAATATAGATTCAGATACAATAGTCTTTAAGGACTCTCACTTTTTCAAATAGGCTCTTGCTTTTTCTAAAAGGATAATTAACATCAGGGATCAGTAAATCAGTGATTTTTTTTTTTTATGTGAAGAATTAGATAGTGAATATTTTAGGCTTTGGAGCCCATTCAGTCTCTATTATAACTTTTCAATTCTGCTGTTGTAGCTTGAAGCCATTGAAGTTTTGTTGAAACACAGCCACATGTACAAACTAAGATGATTCAAGGCATATTTGTATATCACTTACATCTTGGCCTTGAGTCATTTTAGTTTGCACGTGTGGCTGTGTTTCAACAAAACTTTATTTGAATTTCATACCATTTTTTACATGTCATAGATTATTACTCTTTTAATTTTTTTCAATCATTTAAAAATGTAAAAGTCACTTAGTTCACAGGTCAGGAAGAGGGATTGAGAAGCGCATAATTTGCCAACCTCTGGTTTAAATAATGCAAACTCTGCATGCCTATTCATAACGCTGTGATTCTGAAGGTCTCTGTATTGCTACCTTTATCTAAATTCTATGACATAAATTATCCATAATTAGTTTGACAACTTAGACCCTCTTCTTTCAGCTCTCACTGAACTGCAAACTCTTATTTTGAAGCCAGTGACATCACCAAGCCTAGAAATGACACAGAGTCAACCTGGTAAATAAATTATTTAATCTGCCTGGATACACCATTGAGCTTCAGGGAACACAGCCCAAGTATTGTATTTCCAAACATTGAAAAATGCAAAAGAATATGCATTTAACAACTCTACATATGGTACATGTTCTTTCCATGATTGCAAATAAGTATAAATTAGTAATACATTATTTTCATATTAATTGTTATTCAACTGTATAGAAATACTTACCTTCATTTCATTGGGTTTACTCTGTATCAGAGAATAATCACATATCTGATTAAGTAGTCAACAAAACCACTTAGAAGAGCTGATTCTATTCTTTACCTTTATTTTTCACTAAGTTATAAACTTGTGATTCTCTTTAGTAGTAAGCTAAATTTGTGTTCTGCTATGTGAAAAGAATGCTCATTGAGTTGTGAACATTAAGAAGGAAGAAAGTTCTCACTTCAGTAAAGACAACAAAATTTCACCTTACACAGTATGAACCTAAACATTATTGCCCTTCAAATTAAAAACAAATTTTTAAGATTATGCTTAGTAATGCTGTTGCAACCCTCTGACATTTATTTTGAAGTACCATATCTTTATTTTTTCCTAATGGGATTATAATTTCTTTTCATCCCCTTTGTATATCTCTTAATTAGTTAAATGGCATTTTGATGCTTATGTTGATGGAACAAGGTATGGTTGTTAATGATAACCTACAGTACTTATAAAATTATGAATTCAGTTATTAGGGTTTCTTTTAGTGTTAATAGTACTATTGTTATTACAGTAACAGCTTACATTGAGTACTTTAAAGTACAAGACACGTGTCTAAATACTTTGTGTGAATTTATTCAATGCTTGCAACAAGTCATTCTTGATAAATTGTACCATTTTGTGTTTTTTGCTAGTTTCTGAAGTCCTGGAATCGCTTACATTTAGCACTGAGTCATCAAAGGAAGCTATAGGTAATAATGTTCCCCAGTGGGAAGTCAGGTATACGTGCTTTTGCATCACATTGTGGAAGTCATCTTGGGATGTCCTCATGCTTTGTAACATTTCGTGGCTTCTCACATCTTGCCTGTGCTCATCCAGTGAATCTTGACAATCAAATATTATATACAGCACATTGTGCTAGTGCCTGCTGTGTTGCTATGCAAGTTTCACAATTTCCTTACTTAGTTCCCTCTCACTCTGAATGCAAAATTTCACTTTTTAATATTCTGAGCACTCTTTTCATCCAAATATGCACATCCTATTTTTCATTTTCATTTTTAAGATTCATCCTCATGCTTTCAAAGAACTCACTCTATGTCTTTTTCTCACTGGAATCCTTAAACAAAAATATGTAAGGAAATGAAGTTATCTGCTTTGCTCCAGGTGGAAATTGCTGTAGATCCTGCTAGTTCGTGTGTGTGTGTTCCACACTGCACACTGCCTTCATTTCTGCCCTCTTAAATTGTAGCCATCTTCATATTCTACCTAAATGTTATTTATTCTCACAAATCTATCTACTTAGGATAATTAACCTCTGTTTTCAAATTAAAGTGTTCCATTACAGTGGGTACTATGGGCTGCCCACCGCTAACCCACCATTCGGTTTCTTCTCTAGCACCAACTGAAATAGATTATGTCTATTCCACCGCCAAAGCACCACTCAGGCCAGAGGAGCCAGAGACAGAAGGTGGTAAAGGTTTTCATGCTTTGATTCTTTTATTAAAAATATTTTAATTAGTATCTATTACTTTTCATAGAATACTAAAGTCCAAGCTGGGGTACTTGTTCTAAAGTTCAATAGCTTTGAAGAGCCATAGTTTCTAAAATCCTTGAATTCCTAAAATTAAAATGATAGTTGACTCTCTGAATACAGAAATAAACTTCAGTTTCTCTGTGGTATCTAGGTATTGAGGCATAATAACACTTGACAGTTAATGACAGTTAAAACATCAATCTTAGTTGGAGGTTTAGGATTATAGAATAAGATGTCCCTCTCAGATCGCTTTTTTCTTATCCTAACCTGTTGTCCTATCTGTAAAAATGTGATGCAGATTCCCAAGAGAATGAGGTTGATATTCAAGAAAGAGATACTTGACTGCAGCTTAACATCTTACAGTTTTTAAAATTGTTCTCCTTTGTTTTGATACAGTTGTGGGATCTATTACACATGTGTCTGAACCACCTGAGACCACGCTAGGTAATGCTACACCCTGGCAGCTTTTGTCCTCATTGTCACCATCACCAGAAAACCCATGTTCTCCTTCATTGTGAATCCATGTTGCAACATCATCCTTCTTCATCACAGTTCATTTTCTTTCTAGATGCTTCTCTTCATAACCATTGTCCAAAAAAGTGTCTTCTCTCATTCAGCTTTGTATCTAGATCTTGGCCTCTTGCTATTTCAGTCACCAAAACTGTCAAACCTAAAGCATCTTTTTCCTAATGTTGAACATTCTGCCAGTTTGGTATTATGTTGAATATTTCAGATAATATATTTTTGTACAATGATCCACTTGTACCTTCTGCCCTAGCAACACACTTTTCATTAGCAGTCATTTCATCACGTTGATTTACTTGTTTGATTTTCTCTTTGTTAAACAAAATTCAATGCTGCTGAATGGCTTATGCTTTAACAGTTTTTATTACTTTGTTTTATGGTTACTCTTGAACACATCTTTCTAGCATTATTGGGGGAGGTACTAATATGGAGTGATGATTTAAAAATTAAGGATATTGCTTACCTTGAAAGTCTTTTATAACCTGGCATCTCTAAGCAGTTTTTAAACTAAATACATTATTAAGAAGTAGGAGTGGTATTCACTGCAATTTTCTTTTTTTCTGTAAAATCTGCTTGTTACCATCGTTTCTGTATTAAAGGTGCATGAAGCACTATAGTAACCCTGGGTACGTTCCTTCAATTACTGTAGAAACATCACCTCTGCCTCCCCAAACTGTAATTCTGCCCAGCCCAGATGAGCCTCAGACCACACTGAGTATTGTTTTGCATTTCATGTAGAAGGTAAATGTTCACAGAACTTAAAAGACCAGGAAGATGATAGTTGGGCACTATGACTAGCTGTTGGAAGCCGTAATTGCTGCTCACAGTCTCTGATGGGGGATCCGACCTTTCTGATGCCCCGTTCCTCTTTCTATCCATAGTGTGTAGCCAGTCCCGTAGCAGTGTTGTGAATATCATTTAGGATTAACTGAAACACACCTCTCAGCTACTCCACAAGTCTTTCGTAGAGGAAATAGTAATATTTCTGGGAAAGAACATTTATATTCTATTTTAAAACATAAATATCCCAATTTTAAATGCTTTATCACCTTACTACTTTCTTCTGCTCCTTCCTGTGGCAGCTTGGCCACTTCACTGGATACAAATAAGAGAAACTGAAATCACACCAGTTAGTTGGCAAGTCATAAAGGTTTCCTTGATGGGATTTGAAACGTAGGAAAACACAACATCAATGCAGATGTACTTCTTCTTACAAGGAAAAAAGTCTCAGTGTCTACAGGCTCTCTCAGACCAGCAGTTTATCATATATAAGCTCAAACTTGTATTTTGATGGCCATGAAACTATTTTATATGACTCTATTTCCAAATGAGAAATGGATATTAAATTTATTCATTGAGATATGGATATGAATTTTATTTGTTCATTAATTTATTAATTATTCCTATGGATATTAATTTTATTCATTAATTTCATTCATTCAATTAATTTTATTCATTGATATTAATTCATTAATTTTATTCATTTATTCAAAAAAGTCTTTCAGTGTCTATAGGCTGTCTCAGAACAGCAGTTTATCATATATGAGCTCAAACTTGTATTTTGATGGCCACGAAACTATTTTATATGGCTCTATTTCCAAAGGAGATATGGATATTAATTTTATTCAATAATTCATTCATTATCAATTTTATTCATTGTCCATATAAACTATTTTATATGGCCCTATTTCCAAAGGAGATATGGATATTAATTTTATTCATATAATTATTCATTAATTTTATTCCTTGTCAGAATACCCCATTAAACTTTGCCTATTAAACTCTACAGTTTAATTTTACCAAAATTCCATGCTGACTGTATTAACTGGATCTGTGTCTGTTATCTCTAAAATTTTCAAGTTTTTTTAATAGCTGTGGTTATTAATATTATTGAAATATTTAATTGCAGATACCACCAGTGATACCAATCTCATTCTGAGTTATTTTTTATAGAATTGCTTCATAACATGCCTTTACCTACAGATGGTCTCTTATACCCCAAGGATGCAAATGACCTATCAGTATGAACCTCAACAAGCAAAGCAATTCAGAGTCACAGTATCACAAGACTAAGAAAACTGTACAAGTATTGAATTGTAGGGTTGGAAGGGTTCTTAAAAATCCTTTACTTTTGATGAAGAACCCGAGGTTGTAGACCAAGTAGTAGACTCAGTGATCAGTGAGTTCTTAATCTCTGGCTCCTAAACCAGTATAATTTCCAACATATCTTGTTCCTCTTTCTACAGGCGAGAAGATTCCACTGAAATCATTGCATGCTTTGTATATTTTAATTATCAGGAAGAAGTCTCTACAGACTCAATTTCTTTTATCTAATAACTCTTATTTTCAGCAAGCTTTTCTTAAGGGTCTGAAACTCCATGACCTTGGAAACCATCTGTTTCTTCTTGTTTCTCTTTATCTCAGACACACTTAATCCAACCAAACAGGTGTTTCCACAAGCTGTGACCTTGCATTTGATCATTATTTTCCTCTAGCAGGATAAACCTTTAATTTTTTTAGTGAAGAAATTGTCTTTTACACTGAATGTCCCAGAACTCTTTTGAGAATTGCCCAGCAAAAGGATAACTTCCTTCAATAATGTATCCTTTCAATTTCTGTTCAATTTTTCCTCCCCAATATGACCAATAAAAATTATGTTCTGTTTAACAAAATTAATTTTTTTCCATAACTCTCTTATTAAGACATATTCACCTTCTAGGTATATTTGGAATGTAACGTGCTTTTTATTTAGAAGAAATTGTGTCTCTTTGTACTTAAAATATTATACTGGGATACTCTGATAATGCGATGTGAACTTATAATAAGGATGAATTATTTTATCATGAAATTTATTTTTAGCCTATTTAATAGGTATTTGAAGAAGATAATCCTAAAATTTCAACAGTTTCATTTGCCAGCTGAGTATCTTAGATATTAGTTAATGTGCCTTCTTGTTTTGTTTTCTATTATAAGAAAATGATCTTCTTATATTCTATTGCTCTTTGCCAGCTTTAATTATGTTAATTGCTGTATATTTACATCTTCAGTCACTCAACAAACGTCTTTGCGCTCCTAGAAGGTTAGGTACTGTTATTCTTGAGAAGCTCAAGAGCTCCGAATCTGTATCCTCTCTTTTAGCTTCCAAGCAGATACCACGAACTCCTCCCAAACCAAAAACATCTCCACATCCAAGAATCCCACAAACACAATCAGGTAAATGTTTATTTTATATTCTGGCCTGAAAAGTTTGATGTTTGCAGAGTTACTCTATTGAATTATAGCAAGTTAGGTTTTTAACCCTTATAAAACAAGTCTTTCTTTGAAACCTAATAAATATTTATATTTAGACTTTATCAAAAAGTATAGTATTAAAGTGGCTTATTCCAAAAAGCTTCCCTACTCTTATGGTATTTGAAAAGGGGATAGAGAAATATGAAATTTCTTTAAAAAATAGCCTGCCTACTCCTTTTGCTTCTCCTAGTTTGAGAAACCCTTCCATGATCCTTGCATGTCCTTTACCCACCAGTCCTCTAATTATTTTTTGGCCTTTCAGTCAACTTTATTTAACATTAGGTCTTGAAGATTTTTAATATGTATCTTCTCCTATAATATTTACCTAATATTGCTTTGGTTGTTTTGCTATGAGTTTTGGAAAGAGCTAAACAAGAATCATTATAAGCTATTTTTTTAATAGTATGGAGGTTGTTACTTGAATGATTAACCCTGACTTCTCAACCAAGATCTTGTTCATTTCCTCTGACTGCCTTGGCAGATCTCCATTTCAGGCTACCATAAACCTGACATACCTCAAAGAAAGCTCATATTTCCCTCCTTTTGGTTTCTCATTTGTATCAGTTGCAGATTCTCAGCATTTTACATCAGTTTTTATTCTTGTCCTCATCCAGCCTCTGGACTCCATCAGTTTTTCCGGACATTTCCAGCATTGATGCCTACCCCGTCATGCCTAGTCGGCTGTCATTAGTCCTCCTGCCACTCTTCCCTACTAATTTAAAATTGCATCACCCCTTGATCCTTAAGTGGCTGATTAACTAGTTCACTTCATCAGTTAGCCACTCAACAAATACTTATTGCATGCTGACTGCATGCCAGCCAATGTGCTACACCCTGGGAATGTGAAACAAAATTTCGGCCTTCTGTGGTCAAGGTGGTTGCAGTCTAGCCAATCATCTATATTTAAATGTGTTTACACATGGCCCATTTCCAAAAAGTATATGAAGTGCACCTACCCAGTGTACTGGAGGAACCCTCACTATCACCAATGATCTGGGGAAAGGAAAATGTTAGCAGCATCAAAATTATGCTTGATCCAGGTAATAGCTCTGAATTACCACCACAGATTCTTTAATCACATCTCAGTATCCCTACTGAAAGAAAAAAAAAAAAGAGCTGTTAGATTTGGGAATGATCTTGAATACCTGAGAGATGTTAACATTTTCTATTGTATTTCTGAGAGAAATTTTGTCCATTATTTTTTCTTTAAAGGAAGACTCCTTAAAAGAAAGTCCTGGGTACCACATCTAGCTAATGATTTTCAATCTGCTTTAATGTATTTTAAAATGTGTTTTTATTTAATTAGTAAAACTTTGCTAAAAAATAATATGGGTGTGATATATAAGTATATGAAGGTATCAAGGCAACAATCATCTGAAAGAATAAGAAATTTTAAAATAACTTTTTAAAATAAATTTGAAATGTTAATACATAAGAAATGCAGGGAAAAATAATTGGAATTAGTGAATAAGTAAAAATTAATAGAATAAGAATTTTAAAAGCAAGCATATTAAATTTGTGGGTAGGAAACTAAAATCTAATTTTAAGAAATCAACAGATAAAATCATTAAAGGAACTCTCAACCTTTTATGTGAATATAAAGAATAGAATAAATGTAGCAGGAAAAGGAGAAATGGAAAGAAATAAGAAAGCATAAAACAATGAATGCTGGAAAGTAAGAGAACAGATGAAAAATAAGATGTGTTGGAAGTTAAAACATTGAGGCTGTAAAGCCCTGGTTAGCAACATTATAAAAAGTAAAGGAGATTAGAACTAAGAAGGAAGGCATTCATAATTTCATCTTTTTGAGCTGTCCTCTATACTTACAAAAATCAATATAGTAAATCAGGACCTTACTCTAGTTTCTGATTATGACACTCTAAGTTTCAACCTTGTTTGATTTTGATTTAGACCTTTAGCTAACCTTTCTTGACAAGATAAGCAACTTTAGAATGGATAGATGCATACACTCAGTGGTTCCACTCAAACTCTGAAACCCTGGAGTGGCTGCAGATTGTAGCAAGAGAGCATCCTGATTCTGTCCCAACCGAGCAAACTCCAGTCCATCAGCATCTCCCCTGGAAAGTAACTGCCATCCAAATACTTCCAACTTTGTCAGGGTGGCCTAATATAAGGGGACGATTTGGAAAATTGTTCATGCCACGTATTCCTCTTAAAAGTGGGTGAAATTAGGATCTGTCTTACCCAGGAGAATATGAACTTTACTTAATAGATCCAAGCAATACTCTAGGTTTTTATAGTCTTTCAAGGATATTTCATATGTATATAGGTGTATCACTCAATAGTTCAAAGACAAATGTTTAAACTCTCACAGTACTTCCCCCCTTACATCTGGCTAGCTGTTGCAAAAGGCCATTTGAATGGGAGAATGTTCTGTTCATATGTACAACACCAAATGCAAATTGTTATTGTTGGGCTATAAGCCATCATCCAACATAGCATGTACAACCTAGAGAGCAATGCAGTTGTTAATCTATCACTATTTTCAGAATGAAATTCTGTAATTGGGCATGCTGCCTTATTTATATTTAAATTATGTTGATAAATTAGATAGAAAATTTTAAATTTACTATATTTGGCATTTGAGGACATATTGGGATCAAAAATTTGGAAGAAATCATCAAGAATATTTTATCATTAAGTATAGGTTTGATTTTAGATTCCTATGTTCATAAGTAACAGTGAACAATCCTGTTATTAATAATTATATATCTAGAAATCTTATAACCATCAAAATTGCTCCTAATTTTTGAGGGGACAAGCAATGTGAAAAGCAAAATATACTCAGATCTTTCAATGTCAAATTTGTAAAGTTTCTCCAAAAGTGGAAAGAAATGTTTATAGGAGTACAGCTTTCACATCATTTTGACATTCACACTTAATTCTCATGGTCACGCTTTGAGTTAGGACAGGTTTATTATGTCTACCTAAAAAATGAGGAGCAAGTTAAAAATGTGACCTGCAGAGCTGGGATATAGGAAACCCGAGTTGGGACCTAGCGATCATGTCTGGACCTTGGGGTTCAGTTCAAGCCTTGGCTCTGGTGCTTAATGATCATGTGACTCCAGGCAATAGTCTCCAACATTGCTTCAAAGTGAAGCTGATCATTCCTTCCTCTCAGCATTATGGTGAGAATCAAAGGGCATAATCTTTATGAAAGCCTTTTTGAAGTTGTAAAATGAACTATATAAATAAGGTAGACCTTTCTTTCCCCGCTGCCCCCAGGACTAAAACAAAACAAAAATCTATTACATTAGCACCTTGTTACTCCAAAGGAACAGCTGTGGAAAGACGGTTTGAGTTTGTAAACATGTCATTTAAAGGTTTATTTAGAGCCTAAGAATTGCCGGAGGCACAGAACATGAGCCCAAACATTCCCTTCCATTGCCGATTCTCTTTCTGCTGTTGCTGACCTGACTTTAAGTTGCTTTCATACATGCTTTTGGGGGTCCCACTTTGACTTTACTGAACTCATTCTTCAGAGAAAGGCATGAGGATGGGTTTAAGAAGTCAAGCAAACATCCAGAGAAGAGTACTCTTAGATTAATTTAATTGCTATCTCTTCTGAAAAGTTTCCAAAATTTCTTCATACTACCTTTATGCTTAGTCAAATTTTGCTGTTTCTCAGATTTCATTTTTCTTAAAAGTATTTGAAATTCTAACTGATTTACTTTTAGAGCTTAAGGTTTATTTTTCCATATAACTCCTATTTCAATACTTTTTTAAAAGCAATAATCAGGTTTATGCTTTGTCAGATCTTACATGCTAAGCATGACTGGGAGATGCTGAAACCAAATGACTCATGGTCCAAGCTCTCTCTTTCAGCTCCTAAGGTATTCCAGCGTGTTACTTTGAAGCCAAAGACATCACCAAGTCCAGAAGTGTCCTATACGCCACCTGGTAAATGCTTTATTTCATGTTTAAGTCAAATGCATTCTACTGTCACATTCTACAGCGATGAAACATGAGGAAGGATGGGTATGAGGTCCATATTTCATTTATGTTCAGATACCATGCTGTGTCGTGCATGATATAATCATTTCAAAGTGTTTATAAAAGTTACATATGTGCTCCATTATTTATGTAAACATTGATATAATCCAAAGGCAGAGAATTATGCCAAGGGTAGAAGACTTCTCTTTTTTTCTGACTTATAAAAAATAACCTTCTAGAATTAAGGATAGAATGCTTTTTTCTTTTCTGACTTCTAAAATATAACCTACTAATGTTAACTATGCGATGCTCACGTTTCACCAAAATAAGATAAAGAATTGGGATTTTTCCACAAAAATTATAAAATGATGTTTTGCAAATGGAGGAAATTATGTTTAGCCATTTTCTTGGGTTCAGAAATTTTACACTAAGTTCAGCACTGAGGATTTTTTTTTTCCTTTGCTTGAGGTTTTAATTCTACTTTCCCAGTTCATGGAGCAGTTGCTTAAGAAATTTGTTTCACTAAATGATTTCTTTAGCTACAGATCTATTTATTGCCTATCATTTGAGAAGGCTTTTTGCCTGTTTAGAGGGGGGATTATGTTGCATTTGTGGGAGAAGTCAAGGTGGGACTGCAAGGACCCAGACATTTCTCTAGATCCTCAAGTGATCATAAGAAGCCTCTGTTGGCTTCACTAAGTAGTTCATTGTTGGTTCACTAATAAGCCAAGCCAAACTTGTAGCCAGAGTATCTGAGAAATACTACAGGTTTTGCCCCCTTAAAAAAAAAAAAAAAGTTCAATTATTATAAATTCTTAGGTGGTCCTAGAAGATTATAGAACATTCCTAAAACCAAAGCTTTTCTGAGCTGTAGCTTGGACAGATGGCATTTTGGAAGCAAGTGAATTCACTTGCTATCATGGTTTCCTGGTTATGTGGGTGGAGAATGTTTCTGCTGCTGTGGGGTGATTAGGTGGTTGCAGGTGGTAATAGTCCACAAAGAGCCTTTTTGCCCTGAAGTCCAGAATGTAAATTTGTACTGCTAACAGCAAAAGTCATATTATAAACACCAATAAGAAAAAAGCTTATCTTCCCACTGGCAAAAGGTCAACT
>NW_011494740.1:2679420-2697982 GCF_000754665.1 Bison bison bison | reverse complement strand
TCAACTTCTTGTTTTCAACTGTGGAACAAATATGTTAACGGAGATGGAGTCATTAGAGGTAATGACAATATATGTGAGTGATTTTATTTTCCTCTTCATTAGAAACAGTAGTACTATCGGTTCTGATATGACATAATCTCATTAAAGTAATATATGTAATAGTTAAACTTTTCTTCTTTTTAAATATGTAATATTTACCTTACTTTCATCAATACCTTATTTTTTCACACTCTAACTCGTAAGTTTGATTGGAACAGCAGCACAAACGCTCCCCATGGAGCCTTCGTTAGGCTTATTTTATTGACTCTCCAGTACTCTTGCCTGGAAAATCCCATGGATGGAGGAGCCTGGTAGGCTGCAGTCCATGGGGTTGCTAAGAGTTGGACACGACTGAGTGACTTCACTTTCACTTTTCACTTTCATGCATTGGAGAAGGAAATGGCAACACACTCCAGTGTTCTTGCCTGGAGAATCCCAGGAACAGGGGAGCCTGGTGGGCTGCCGTCTATGGGGTCGCACAGAGTCGGACACGACTGAAGCGACTTAGCAGCAGTAGCAGCAGCATTGTCTCTCTAGTTCCAAGTGTCTGTATACCTGAGTGTGAATTGTGTCTCTAAACCCGGTGTTGGTCCTGCCATTGTGTCCATCAGGGGTTCCCCTGTTACTCCATCGGTGTGATGCTACAGGAAGAAACATAAGGCAATCATCACTACTTTTCAGTCCTCTCCCAAGTGTTTAAACAGACTGGATTCAAACAGTTTGGGGGTTATATCTAGTCTCAGGTTTGCTTCCTAAGGAGCCCATGACTTTGTTTACTGGCTCCTCAGAAAACAGGGTAGGTTACGTGTAAATGTAATGTGTACTGGTATATCCTAGAGAGACAGATGCTCTATAAAATGTAAAATGTAGTACTGAAATCAGGACATAGTTATGTTTTAACATGATGTTTGTCTCAATTCTAAGTGATGTCAGAAGTGACAAAATTGAATTTTTAGTCAGTCTCGGATTCTCTGTACAGCTCTTTTATTCCACAGATGCCTAAGCATAACACAGCTTTCATCCAGTTAGACCTTTAGAGAATATCCAGTCACTCAGTCAGATTAACTACAGTATTTAATGAGGAATCTAGACACACTGAGCCCACACAGCATGTCCAGAGCCAGAACAGTACTGGCTTTTCTTTTGATCTGCCTTGGAGAAATGCTTTCAAATTCAGGGCAGAGGACTCACTCTGATGCCTGGTTCAGCGGAGCTGTGCCTTCTTTATAGATGTGTTTCTGTACCAAGGGCTGTCTTGGCTATGTAGCAACTTCTGTCACCACAGAAATATTTGGATAGACTTCAGTCATTGGAAGCAAGCCAGGGGGGAAAAAAATCTAAATTTCAGTAAGCTATCCAACCGTGCAAATGCTCTAAACTGCTCTCTTTGGCAGATTCTAATTTGCAGCATTTTTGCAGTTAAGAAAGAAGGGATGAATGCTAAAATGTCTTTTGGAGATGGAATTGCTAGAATGTGGACAATGACTGAATGGTGTCATGGTGAGAAGGAGGACACAGTGATTTCCAGCTTAGGCAGGTGGTGGTGGTTTAGTCGCTAAGTCGTGTTTGACTCTTGGCAACTCCGTGGAATGTAGACTGCCAGGCTCCTCTGTCCATGGGGATTCTCCTGGCAAGATTACTGGAGTGGGTCACCATTTCCTTCTCCAGGGGATCTTCCCCGCCTAGGAATCAAACCTGGGTCTCCTGCATCACAGATGGATTCTTAACCAACTGAGCTACCAGGGAAGCTAGCTTACACAAGTGGTAGATGCCAATACCATTAACTAAGGCAGGGAACACAGAGGGAGGAATAAGGTGCTAGGTTTGGAGGGCCAGTTGGATTGGTGGTTGAAATGAATTTTTGGCTTTCTAAACAGAAGTCAATATTTAGGATGTAGATTTGGGAGCCATGTGTCTATGTGTCTACTATGTATAGAAGGTTCTTAAATTTTGAGGGAATGATACCATCCAGGAGAAGGTACAGACTGAGAAAATAAGAGATCAGAGATCAAAGTCTTAGAGGGCATGGTTACACTTAAATAGTGGATAGAGGAATGAGGAGCCAGCAGAAGTTTTTGTCAAATAATCAGAGAGTACCAGGAAAGAGGAACTCAGGAGGCCAGGCAGGGAAGGCCATGAGTAACAGTGAGGAGGAAGAGGCCAGAAAAGCCACTGGCCTTGACAGTGTAGGTCTAGAAGCCTGCATCTGAAACCTGTGGGCCAGTGCTTCAGAGGTCAGCAATTTTCAGACTTGGGAAAGGTAAAACAGCATGGATACCATAGATCACATGCATATTCATAAGTCTGCAGTGAGAAGCAGGAGCAGTCACACTACTCAGGATAAATAAAAACTGTAAATTGACTTAGATCAGTTCTAGTCAGGTTTTGCTGTCAAAGAGGCTAAGCAAAAAAATAAAAAATAAACCTTTTTGGTCTTTAGAACATTTTGCTATTCAGAACCATGGATGAGGTCTCATGGATCCATGGGTGCAGGAGATTAGTGAAATGGAAGGCCATCTACAGTGGATGGAGAAGACGCAGTTAAGAAACCAGGAAGCAGAGGCAGAGTTCTTAGTTGAGAGCAAGAAAGGGATTGTTTGAAGGGGAAGTGTTAAGGAACTGGTTATTAATTTTAGGATTTTGGAACTCTTGAGTTGTTTTATGGGTGGAGGGGGAAGAATTCATAGATAAATGAAAATATGGATTAATAGAGAAAAATATAAGATAATAGAAATGATAGAAAGTGAAAGGTCCCAGAGGAGACACAAGGGAAGGTAACACCAGAGCACGAGTGAAGCTCTGAAAGTGGCCTCTGCGAGGCAGGAGACCTGCTGCCTCTCAGACTGTGCCTCCGGGTCCAAGGTTGGAATAAAGGAAGTGGCAGGCTGGACATGAAGGAGGTGTGTGGTCTATGTGTGTTACTTATCTATGAGAATATCTTTGTAGGCTGTTGCAAGGGTAAAGCTCACTGAAGATTTCTTAGTGCCCCATCTCCATCAGAGAGCAACACTTTCATTCTCCCATCTATTCTGGCAGGACCCTCTTGGTGTTCATTCACATTTGTCCATATTAGACACTTCCATTCACAGTTGTCTTCTGGTAGCTGAATTTTTCTTTGAAGAGATGCCCTTTATTCAAAAGGGTAGTTAATATATATATATAACTGGTAAGTTAATTTGTTCATTAATATAAATGATAAATTGGCTAATACAAATGGGTCTAAAATATAATAATAGTAAATATTTTAATAAGGAAATCAAAACTGCCTTCTCAGTTAAATTGTCATGATTTGCATTCATAAGTTTCCCCCAGCATGGAAGATTTAGGTTTTTAGAATCATGCTCTTATTCAATTTAATACACAACAGAATGCCACATAGGGGAAAAAAAAAAGTTGCATTTCTTGGAGCTGCCATTGACCAAATAAGAGAATGATTCACATCCCTTTCCTGTGAATATTTCTAGTTCTTTCCTTTCCACTGATTTCACCTGCTTTAGAACGTCTGGTATGGCAGTTATTAAATCATCACTTCACGGTTAAAACGTGCCAGTGGCAGCAGCAGGAATCCACATTATGCTTGTCTGAATTCCTCAGAAAACTAAGGCAGGCCGCAGGTAATGTGTTTACAGTATGGTGGATTTATTGGTAGCACATTTCTTCTCAGCTTTTCCCTTCCTTAATCCCACCTTCTCTCTGTGCAGTCTAGCACTGGAACCAATTAGGATGTTTATAAACTACAGGCTGCTTTGTATGGCCATGACCTTCTCAGAGCCACATCAAAGTGCCTTCTCCCTCACCCTACAGATAAACAGTTAGTTTGAATTACAGCTGGAAATTCTTCATGTTTTACTGCTTGAATCTTTCAAAAGACTACATAGCAGTGGTGAAATGTTCACCATTATGGTGGGTTTTCTCTCACTTTGTCCACCACTGATCTTTTTTGAAGTTAACCTTTTTAAAACAAACAAAAATCCACATTTCAAGTTCTCCTGGTTGTTATCTTTTAGCTCATAGAAGTTCTAATAGAGTTACATTTCTTTCCAATGGACCAAATTCCACAACTGTGATTTCACTGGTACTTACTCAGTGGCCTAGACTAAGAACAGATGTGACATTCACATTAAATGTAATCTCCAAAAGCCATAAAAGAAAATGAATGTCCATTTTATACGATCTTTTTTCTGCACGAATGGTAAAGTTGTGCTTGTCCACCTTGTGGTACAAAAGTTTTTTCTTCATCTTTCTCAGAGGGAGAATTCTAGCCTGAATCCTATTTTTTTCCCATCCAGCACCATATAAGATGCAAGAAAGTTACACTGCATACCTAAGGGTATTTATGAATTTAGTGTGGTAGGAAAACTTTTCAGTGAGTGAGTAGGGTTGACAAGGACTTCCTTGTAGGGAAACTGAGTCAAAGAAATACATTATATTACTCCTGAAAGGAGATTTGCCATAGAAATTTGGTATTAACAATAGGCAAGTCAACCTGATATTTTCCCCAGTGAGCGATAAGGCATCACTTCCCAGCCTACCATTTTATTTTTCCAAAGTAGAACTGGACACAGGTATTAAAAATGTACCACAGATCAGAACTGAATATGAGTAGGCTTGTAGTGTAGCATACATTTGTCTCCCTTGTTTTCCTGCCAGGAGGCCCTAATACTTATACTAGAAGCCACATCACTAAGAATGACAAAAATGGCAAAATTTATCTAACATTTCCTACTTGACAAGCACTCTCATCAACTTTACACGTGGCGTCTTCTAATGAGTGGCTGATTCCTTTTGCTCTATTTTTCTCCCTATAACTATTATGCCTTTTAGAATAAAATTTTGTTCTCTTTTTAGATCCTCAAGAGTTTTGCTTTTCTTGCCGTTTCCCCCAATTTTCAGCCCGTTTCTTTAAAATAATGTTTCCTATTTCTGTTGGTGGAATTTTAGCAGGAATATCACATGGCAGCTAACCACTTCAGACAAAAGCTGACTTCTTATTTTGAAGATAACTTAGGGAGATAACCTTCTTATGTTTATTAAATTAGTTTTTTCTTCCCTTTTTTCCCCCTCAGGGGAATCTTCAAAATGAACCATGACCAACTTTGTTTTACTGCCACTAGAACCTTCCCTAATACACTGACATTTTTCCATTTTGGAAAGACAGTCTTTTCTTGCCTTAGTGTTTTAGCCATTGTGAAAATATCTTTACTTCATTCATGCTTCCCAGGGTTTTATGTCTGTGGGTTGAGTTTCACTCCAGGTATGGCATTTAGAATGCACAGTGTTTTATAATCTTTTTCTTTCAGTTCCAAGAGATGTGCTCCTTCCCCATAAGCCAGACCCCGAAGTCTCTCAGAGCGAACCTGGTAAATGAACTGTTTTATTCTCCCAGTTAGGAAGTGTATTTTTCAAAAGATATTCTTGAGGCAAATATATTTTTGCAATGAGGGTGATATGCAGAAGAAGCTCAGAGAAAATTTTAGATAGAAAATGTGTATTTCTTTAGAGGAAGATTTAATCATGCAATCTGCTTGACATATTTCCCCCATGAGGGAATAGGGTATAATTAGTTTATTTTCCCTGAAAGTGTTTTTATTGAATAGGAAATCATGCTAAAGCTATAAGATATAATTATTAACTGAGTCAACCATGTTCACATTTTTTCAGGGTGTAAATATAGCTACATCCAAATGTGGGTCTAGTTTTAAATTAAAAATATGGGTGCCTACCCAAATTTTCCTCATAGTGACAGCAAATGAAAACTTTAAAGTTTTAGCTAAACTAAGTTCCCTGGGTGTCATCTGATATATAGAATTTTCTTATATTTATTCTGATTCTCTAAGAGAATGTTTAAATGTTCAGATGGGTGCATTGTAGAGACACAGAAACTAGGTTTACTCCCCCAGGTAGTAATTCTCATAAATATATTTCTTTGGTTTGCTTTTGGCCTAGTTCTGCAACCTGTTACCTTTAGAATCCATCTGCCAGAGACAACTCTAGGTAATGGTTTTTCCATTTGACTCACTCTAATTTTTTTCCTGGCTGCCATCAAGATTGCAGGTCTTTCTCAAACAATCACACTGAAACATCCTCCCTTCTCAGTCCTCTTCATTGTTTCATTCTCATTATTTTTTACCCTTTTCAGAATAGAAAGGCAGTGGTTTCACTGTTTTAAAGGTTTGCTCTGAAGACCAACTTAAGAACGCTCATTACCACGTTCATCCTCACCTACCTCATTTATCTGTGTTCAAAATGATCCCACCTTACTCATGTCCATATAATTAACATTTCTGCTGGCTTAATGGTTCTCAGCCGTGGCCTTAACAACACACTAACATGCTGTGGAAGGCTCTGGCAAGTACTTATTGTGTATCTCAAAATACTAAAATTTGCCACTGGTTTATTTTTAAAAATATATTTGAATGGACTCCAGATGGTTGCTACAGTGATGATATCGTCTCCTCTGGGTGATCCTGTGTGCTCTCTTGGAGGGGAGAGATGCAGCTGAGGGACCTAGAACCATGTCTAAACCATACCCATCTTAACCAGGCATGGTCATGGACTGTGTCAAGCACTGAATGTTGTTTATTATCTATCCTGGTGTGGGAAAAAACAGTTGAGAACCATTATTCTGATACTCCACAGGTTCCATGCACACTTAACTTTCTTTTCCATGACCCACTTAATGTTTTCCTTTTTGTATTTCAAGTAACAGAATCTCATGTAATATTATTTTGGCTGGTTGCTGGCTTTTGAATCTAAAGATTGACAGCCTTGGTACTTACTTGTCTTTTCAGCTCCTTTAGAGACACGAGGCAGCCCTTTGATTCCTATGATTTCACCAAGTACTAGTCAAGAGGAACTACAAACCACTCTTGGTAAATTTTGCTTTGATATTCAGCCCAATGAGGACTTAACATTTTAGGAATTGCCCTTAAAGTAGCCATACATATGTTGTGTTCGTGGTATTCCAAACAATAGAGGATCTCTTTTTATCACTGTAAAAGATATCCATTTCACTTGATTCTTTTACATTAACTGTGTATTTGTCCTTCTAATATTTATGCTGATTTCCAGTACAAGATGAGAATGTTTTAAAACATCTTAACAAAACTTCAGTTACTTTTTTGGAAAAAGAATCTTCCCGATATATGTATAATTATGGCTGGTTTGCGTTGTTGTATGGCAGAAACCAACACAACCTTGTAAAGCGATTTCCCTCCAATTAAAGAATAAATTAAAAAAAAAAACTTCCCAGTGTATATCAATGCTATACTTTCTTGTTGCTTTTTCCATATTTGAAGCTGCATTTGGGAAGAAAAATTTTATTTTTTAAATCTGAATATCTTATAGTGTTAAGTGCAATGCTAAGCAATGGGAATGCCAAAATACAACTGCTTTAAAGGTAAGTCCTTACCTTGGAGAGATCGCCATCTAATACAAAGACAGGATTTAGCAATAATTGTGCTTCCTCTGGAGAAGGCAATGGCACCCCACTCCAGTACTCTTGCCTGGAAAATCCCATGGATGGAGGAGCCTGGTAGGCTGCAGTCCATGGGGTCGCTAGGAGTCGGACATGACTGAGTGACTTCACTTTCACTTTTCACTTTCATGCATTGGAGAAGGAAATGGCAACCCACTCCAGTGTTCTTGCCTGGAGAATCCCAGGGACGGGGGAGCCTGGTGGGCTGCTGTCTATGGGGCTGCACAGAGACGGACACGACTGAAGTGATTTAGCAGCAGTGCTTCCTCTGTGCTACCCAGTGTTCTACACGTATTTTTAAATTTAAGACACATTACAAGTTTGTGGTGTAGATTCTATTGCCCCATTTTACAGATTAGAAAACTGAGGCATTGAAAGATTTTAAAAATCTGGCCAAGCTGTAGAGCTAACATCAGAGCCAAACTGGAACCCACATTCTCAGTTGTCAGAGCTCCTGGAATTCACTCTCATATTATTCATTACAATGAGATCATAGAGAAATGAGCAGCACACTGAACAAGCAAACTACCTGGGGGTATCAGGGAAGGCTTCACAGAGGAAGTGGCATGTATGCCAGGTCTTCCAGTTGGAATGAGAGTTAAAGGTATGAAGGGCTCTTCAGGTTAAAGAATGATGGGGAAGAGGCACATACAGAGAATGGTAGCCAGACTCATCTGAGGAACATGTGGGTGGCCATGAAGACACACAGGTGGATGGATGAGTCAGGAAGACTGGTTGGGATGAGCTGCCCACGCTCTCCAGGAGTTCAGCATCAATGTCTTCACCCTCATTTGCCTGTGACTTGGCTGAATGTAAACAGGAAAGCAAGAATTCCCAGCTTGTGTCTGTTGGCTCCTCTGCCCTGTCCACACCACATCCCACGTGGTTATGTTTAAATCAGTGGCTTTACTTTCCTCCCTTCATCCCTTTTCAGGTCAACCCATTCTTTGTGTGTGAAATAAAGTTATTGATCCCATTTTAAAAGGAATCCTTTTTGAAGGAAAATACTTAAAACTGAATGAGCAAATATATCTTAATTACCAAATATTTATCTATTACAGCATAGGCCCTCAAAGTCAGCTTTACCCATGAGAGGAAGTCAAAAGTACTTATCAAGAACCACTGCTGAATATGTTAATTATCTAAGTTCCACTTCTGTTTTTTTTGCCTTTTTTTTTTTTTTACTATATCTTAGTTTATTGGGCCAACTATCACAATTATCTATGAGCAGAATCTAGATTATAAAACAGGCAGAAAATATGATGACAGCATATTTATTTTCACCAAATATTTCCTTGGATCCAGTATGTGGCAAAGTGAATAGTATAATTTGCTCTGTCAGTATGATATTGTAATTATTTCAAGTTAATATAGGACTGTTTATTTTGTTAGGAGTAATGTGTCTGTATGTCAATAAACTTTGATTTTCATGTGAGATAAATAGAATATTTATTCTTATGTGGTGTAAATGCACATTATTTTCTATGATCTATTTTTTCCAGCTCACCTAAATAACTTGTGAAGGTCGTGAAATAGAAGGAAACATGAAGGCAATGATACATAAGACAGG
Organism: Bison bison bison; assembly: GCF_000754665.1. Taxonomy (NCBI): domain Eukaryota; kingdom Metazoa; phylum Chordata; class Mammalia; order Artiodactyla; family Bovidae; genus Bison; species Bison bison. The sequence goes on along the minus strand of NW_011494740.1, from coordinate 2,688,896 downwards.
AAGCATATCCAAGAGTATAGTCATGCCCGATATCATTAAACAGTGATCCTGAACTAAAAGCTTTCAGAGATCCTTATAATAATCATTAATATAATAGTTTAAGGAGACAGTAAATATAATAAATCAGAGTTATTAAAATGTACCAGTAACTTTAAAATAAGATGATCACTAGGCATAGTTATAAATACAACTTACCCTTATATCATTGCACGGGGGAAAAAAAGAGTGTGGGGTTTTTTCTTGTTTTTTTTTTTTTTTTTACTTGTTCATTAATGATATTTATTTAAAGCCATTTATCTTACTGTGTTTTTCCCCAGCAGCAACAGACCAGTCTACCCAAGAACTCTTCACAACAAAGGTTCCACAAACAACTGAATTGGCAAAGACAACTCAGGGTAAAGCTATTTCCCTACCTCTGGATAGTGGCTTTTCCTTCTTTGTTTAAGCAGGAAGAAAATTTTCCTTTAAGAAACAGAATTTTCATCACAGTGAGTTAGTTTAAATTTTTTTCACTTCATAGCTCAGAACATCAGCCAAGTAGTAATATTAAATGATTACCAGTTAAATGTAGGAAAGACAGTCTCTTTAGTTAGAGCTTTGCTTTTGAATGCTAATGTTCTTTGCAGCTGATGATAATGACTAAGAATGTAAGCTCCTATTTTTCCCTTGCCTTACCTTCTTTCGCCTCATTTTCCAGAGCTGATAAATAACAATCTGTTACCTTCCTTCTTCTCCTCTTACTTTCTTTACCTCTTTTCCTCTTTGTCCTATCTCCAAAACTTGATGAACTCATTGATGTTGCAGCCTGAGAAAGGGAACTAGTAACAAGAAAATCATTTTTAAATATGAATTAATATTAAAACATCCAGGAAGGTTTGCTCTGGGGTTTCCTTATATTATTTCTTCTTTCTGCTTTTTGGGAAGTCAACTCGCCTACACAAAGCTTTTTCTCACATCCTCATGCTCTCAGACACCTTTCCTTTTTATATACTTCTTTCTTACTTGGATTGTAACCAGTTGCAGATTTCCAGGATTTTCATGTTGTTTTTTTTTCTTTTTTGTCCCCTTAATAGCCCTCTTTTGCCCATTTCTACCTCTAGCATGTGGAAGGAAGCCCCCCAAAATGAGAGCAAATAAATTTTAAAGAGCTGCAAGACAAATTTATTTTACTCAATTGTCAGTTATACTGGAGGGAGGGATTGGGAGAAGAAATATAGCAATAAGAGGAAATGACAATAAAAGAAATCTACCTTTAAGGGATATATTTTAGAATAAGTAGAGAAGTACTTATTCTAAATGAACATGACTGAGAATACTCACTATGGTATAGGGCAGTTCTTGTAAATTTTCTAAGTCTTTTGAATTTGTTTCATTTTTATAATGGCTTAAATGTTAATTTTATTATTTACTTTATTACCTTTCTGTTTATTAACTTTTATTTATTTAAAAAATATGCACAGAAGTAAGGAGCCTAGTGTAACAGCAGTCTTCCCACACCCTCATTATCAGTTTCAGAGGTTAACAGCAGATGTTCAATCCTATTGCATCCATACCCCATCCTGATCTTTATATGTTTGTAACATTGCAATGGCACCCCACTCCAGTACTCTTGCCTGGAAAATCCCATGGACGGAGCAGCCTGGTGGGCTGCAGTCCATGGGGTCGCTAGGAGTCGGACACGACTGAGCGACTTCACTTTCACTTTTCACTTTCATGCATTGGAGAAGGAAATGGCAACCCACTCCAGTGTTCTTGCCTGGAGAATCCCAGGGATGGGGGAGCCTGGTGGGCTGCCATCTATGGGGTCACACAGAGTCGGACACGACTGAAGCTACTTGGCAGCAGCAGTAGCAGCAAACCTCTTTAATGTCTGGCTTAATAGAAGATATCTGGATTCTCATAATCAAACACATTGACGTTTTTACAGCAAGATATGTATTGACAATAAGCGGGATAAATATTCTTCAGGTTGTATTGCCAAATGAGAAAAAGATTTCAGCTTTTAGAGCCTTGTAAATTTCAAAATTGAAAATAAAAGATAATAGGCGTGTTCTTTTCTTGTTTTTGCTTCCTCTTACTTTAATGGGAATATCAATATTTTTATCCAATTCCTTCTAGAACTTGGCTTTATAGATGAATTTCACAGTTGATTGGATGTGTATTCAAGATCTGATACCATTCTATGAATTATCTTAACATATTTATATAACGTACTACATTTTAATCATTTTCTTATGTTCTGAGGATCCTTAACTTAACCTATGTGGCCCTGGGATCCACACTTTTCTAGACTTGTGCCAAGGCCCTTTAAAGGGGGCTCACCAGGAATGCATTTCCAACATGACCCAGGCCAGTAACCCTGCTTGGGGGTAGAGGGTAAGCTTTAGTAACAGCACCCTCCTGTGTGTCCTGGATCACCCTTCGACCCAACCCTCATAAGCGTGTGCCTGAGCATTGTGGACGAGGAAGTTGATCCATTGCATTGTTTTTAGCATGTTGTGTTTCTAACAGTAGGCATTAGATGCACAAGACGACACACAGCAACTTGAGAGATGCTGTGAGAATGAAATTGTTCCTCTTGATCTTCACACTTCACCCATTCGTGTCCCTTGTGGCTTTTTGGTCTCCAGGCCCTCAGCAGTAAGGCCCCAGTGCTCCAAAGAAACTTAATGCCTAAAACCTACAGCATGAATGTGCTAGTAGGGTCTCCAGCACCATCCCTCTCTGCCATTCCTGCTTCTTTGTCAGCTGAGACAATTGCCTGCAGCTCTATTTGAAACCCTGACATATTCAAGCTTCTCTCCTTTGCTCCTCTTATCTCAACCCATGGTAGAAATCCATTGGCCAGAGGCATCCTGGGGACATTTTTTTTTTTTTTTTAATCCTTACTTTATTTGGCTGTACTGGGTCTTAGTTGCGGCATGTGGGATCTAGTTCCTGGACCAGGGATAGAACCCAGGCCCCCTGCTCTGGGATCATGAAATCCTAGCCACTGGACCACCAGGGAAGTCCCTCTGGGGGCATTTTGATTATTTATTTCAGCCCCTGATCTTTATACCACCCAGAGAAATTTGTACCCTTCTTTTCCTCCCCCAACACTGGGAAAAACAAAGGTCCTTAAAGGTATTTCTCCTATAATCCCTGTTTGTCTATTTTTTATGTTATCTTTGTCAGTATTTTTAGTATTCTTTTTAAACAATTTTATAAAACTCTTTAGATATGAAGCTATCTTTTAAAATTAGTTTTATCAGTCACCAAAAGCTATGTCGAGATGATATTTACAATATTACATCCTCACAATGTGTCTTTGTCTTTTATTTTTTAGTTTAAAATTGAAACCCTCAAGCAGTTTTCTCAAGGCCCTGTATTATCTAGTGATGAGATATGTAATTCACAGCCTAAACCTGTTATATTTCAACTCCTTTATGAAAAGTTCTTTCAAAATATAAATAAAGGCTACAGAAAAAGAAAAAAAGAAATTCTGATCCTGTGGCTTAGAAATAATGAATGAATGTAGTACTGATTATTTCTGTGTTCTAGTCAAAGTTTCTTTTCTAAAGTTTTAAAATTTATATATATTCTAGAATGATACTAATAGAGCCATGATTCTTTATATTTCTTAAAGCAAAGACAATCTAACATTGAAGAAATTAACAAGAGAGCTGAAGTATATTCAACTGACAGGGAACCCTACCACTCTCAAAGAAAATTGAAGAAAAACATTTGCAAGTCATCACCACATACTTTAGGGTGTGTGAGAACTGATTTTTTAAAATAACATCAGTTCCTCTGTTCACTCTTGTTATTACATGTTGAAAGTCCCATGTTAAACCTACAGAGAATTTCAGAACATGTCTGCTATTTTTGGCCTGAAGTTTGGCAAAAGTCTGCTCATCAGTCTTCACATTGGAAGTTTATAAATGAGCTACATTATAATATGTTTTGCAGGTGTATTTTTTTTTAATGTGGTAGGCAAGGCATTTGCTGATTTATGGTTACATAAATACCCACTCAAGATGTGAACAAAATCACTGAAACTGTAATCTACTTACAAAGTTTGCACAAAAATTTTTTCCAGTCTTAGCTAAAGCATTACCAAGAAAGTTGGTGGCAGGAGGCAATGTGGTGTGTTGAGGCGGGCAGAGGAGGGAAGATGAGGATAGACACATTCCAGGACGGATGCACACTTTAAAAGCTTATAGTGGAGCTTCCCTGGTGGTTCAGCGCTTAAGATTCCACGCTTCTACTGCAGGGAACTAGTGTTCAATCCCTGGTTGAAGAACTAAGATCCTGCATGCTATGTGGCCAAATATATAAAGAAAGAAGAAAGAAAGAAAATCACCCATTTACAGAGTACTGGTTTGTGTCAGAAATGGAAATGGCATCACTGACTCGATGGACGTGAGTCTGAGTGAACCCCGGGAGTTGGTGATGGACAGGGAGGCCTGGCGTGCTGCGATTCATGGGGTCGCAAAGAGTCGGACACAACTGAGCGACTGAACTGACTGACTGACAAGTCATCATTAATGGTTCTCACTGTGTCAGGCCCTGGAAACAAGAGCAGAAAGTAACAAGGTGGCATGTTGGTTCCTGGGAATTATGAGTATTTGATCTTTCTCACCCTCCCTTGATGAACAGGACCCAGAGGTCATTTACGTTCATCCCTAAAGCTTTACTGGAAAAGGAAGTAGCAACCCACTGCAGTCTTCTTGCCTGGATAATTCCTTAGACAGAGGAGCCTGGCAGGCTGTAGTCTCAGTTCAGTTACTCAGTTGTGTCCAATTCTTTGTGACCCCATGCACTGTAGCACAGCAGGCTTCCCTGTCCATCACCAGCTCCTGGAGCTTACTCAAACTCATGTCCATCGAGTCAGTGATGCCATCCAACCATCTCATCCTCTAGTCCCTTCTCCTCCCACATCAATCTTTCCCAGCATCAGGGTCTTTTCCAGTGAGTCACTTCTTCACATCAGGTGGCCAAGTATTGGAGTTTCAGCTTCAGCATCAGTCCTTCCAATGAATATTCACGACTGATTTCCTTTTGGATAGACTGGTTGGATCCCCTTGCTGTCCAAGGGACTCTCAAGAGACTTCAACACCTCAGTTCAAAAGCATCCTTTGGCACTCAGCTTTCTTTATAGTCCAACTCTCACATCCACACATGACTACTGGAAAAACTATAGCTTTGACTAGATGGATATTTGTTGGCAAAGTAATATCTCTGCTTTTTAATATGCTATCTAGGTTGGTCATAGTTTTCCTTCCAAGGAGCAAGCATCTTTTAATTTCATGGCTGCAGTCACCATCTGCAGTGATTTTGGAGCCACCAAAAATAAAGTCTGTCACTGTTTTCTTTGATTTCCCATCTATTTGCCATGAAGTGATGAGACCAGATGCCATGATTTTAGTATTCTGAATGTTGAGTTTTAAGCCAACTTTTTCATTCTCCTCTATCACTTTCATCAAGAAGCTCTTTAGTTCTTTCTTCACTTTCTGCCATAAGGGTAGTGTCATCTGCATATCTGAGATTATTGATATTTCTCCCAGCAATCTTGATTCTAGATTGTGCTTCATCTAGCCCGGAATTTCTCATTATGTACTCTGCATATAAGTTAAATAAGCAGGGTGACAATATACAGCCTTGACAAACTTCTTTCCTGATTTGGACCCAGTGTTGTTCCATGTCCAGTTCTAACTGTTGCTTCTTGACCTGCATACAGATTTCTCAGGAGGCAGGTAAGGTGGTCTGATATTCCCATCTCTTTAAGAATTTTCTACAGTTTATTGTGATCCACACAGTCATAGGCTTTGGTGTAGCATATAAAACAGAAGTACATGTTTTTCTGGAACTGTCTTGCTTTTTTGATGATCCAACGGATATTGGCAATTTGATCTCTGGTTCCTCTGCCTTTTCTAAATCCAGCTTGTAAATCTGGAAGTTCACAGTTCACGTACTGTTGAAGCCTGACTTGGAGGATTTTGAGTATTACTTTGCTAGTGTGTGAGATGAGTGCAATTGTGAAGTAGTTTGAGCATTCTTTGGCATTGCCTTTCTTTGGGATTGGAATGAAAACTCACCTTTTCCAGTCCTGTGGCCACTGCTGAGTTTTCCAAATTTGCTGGCATATTGAGTGCAGCACTTTCACACCATCCTCTTTTAGGATTTGAAATAGCTCAACTGAAATTCCATCACCTCCTCTAGCTTTGTTCATAGTGATGCTTCCTAAGGCCCACTTGACTCTGCATTCCAGGATGTCTGGCTCTAGGTGAGTAATCACACCATTGTGGTTATCTTGGTCATGAAGATCTTTTTTATATAGTTCTTCTGTGTATTCTTGCCACCTCTTCTTAATATCTTCTGCTTCTGTTAGGTCCATAACACTTCTGTCCTTTATTGTGCCCATCTTTCCATGAAATGTTCCCTTGATGTCTCTAATTTTCTTGATGAGATCTCTAGTCTTTCCCATTCTACTGTTTTCCTCTATTTCTTTGCATTGATCACTGAGGAAGGCTTTCTTATCGCTCCTTGCTATTCTTTGAAACTCTGCATTCAAATGGGTATATCTTTCCTTTTCTCCTTTGCTTTTCGCTTCTCTTCTTTTCACAGCTATTTGTAAGGCCTCCTCGACAACCATTTTGCCTTTCTGCATTTCTTTATCTTGGGGATGGTTTTGATCACTGCCTCCTATACAATGTCATGAACCTCCATCCACAGTTCTTCAGGCACTCTATCAGATCTAATCCCTAAAATCTATTTCTCACTTCCACTGTATAATCATAAGGGGTTGGATTTAGGTCATACCAGAATGGTCTAGTGGTTTTCCCTACTTTCTTAAATTTAAGTCTGTATTTCGCAGTAAGGAGTTCATGATCTGAGCCTCATTCAGTTCCTTTTCTTGTTTTTGCTGACTGTATAGAGTTTCTCCATCTTTGGCTGCAAATATAATCAGTCTGATTTCAGTTTTGACCATCTACGTCCATGTGCAGAGTCTTCCCTTGTGTTGTTGGAAGAGGGTGTTTGCTAAGACCAGTGCGTTCTCTTGGCAGAACTCTATTAGCCTTTGCCCTGCTTCATTCTGTACTCCAAGGCCAAATTTGCCTGTTACTCCAGCTATTTCTTGACTTCCTACTTATGCATTACAGTCCCCTATAATGAAAAGGACATCTTTTTTTGGTTTTAAGTCTAGCAGGTCTTGTAGGTCTTCATAGGACCGTTCAACTTCAGCTTCTTCAACATTACTGGTTGGGGCATAGACTTGGATTACTATGATATTGAATGATTTGCCTTGGAAATGAACAGAGATCATTATTTCGTTTTTTGAGATTGCATCCAAGTACTACATTTCAGACTCTTGGTCTAACTCTCAGACTAGGATGGCTACTCCATTTCTTCTAAGGGATTTCTTGCCCACATTACTAGATATAATGATAATCTGAGTTAAATTCACTCATTCCATTCCATTTTAGTTTGCTGATTCCTAAAATTTTGATGTTCACACTTGTCATCTCCTGTTTGACCACTTTCAATTTGCCTTGATTCACGGACCTAACATGAATTTAGGTCCTATGTAATATTGTTCTTTATAGCATCAGACTTGACTTCCATCACCAGTCACATCCACAACTGGGTGGTGTTGTTGCTTTGGGTCCATCTCTTCATTCTTTCTGGAGTTATTTCTCCACTGATCTCCAATAGCATGTTGGGCACCTAATGACCTGTGGAGTTCATCTTTCAGTGTCCTGTCTTTTTGCCTCTTCATACAGCCTATGGGGTCACAAAGAGTCAGACATGACTGAGTAACTAACACACAAAGCTTTAATGAATGGCACTAAGTGAGTATTTATTCAGTACAGGGTTCATGAGCTAAGACAATTTGATAGAGATCACATGTTTCTACTCTTTTCTTCTTACATACCTAAAATATTTTTCTTTTTGCCTTTATGATTACTTATCTTCTTTAGCAAAGTATTGCTCCATAATGACTCTCTGGTTGAGAAATATGAATAGATAGATGGATGGATTGATGGACAGATGGACAGATACATAGATGGATGGAGGGTTAGATGATTGACTTCTGTGTTTATCATATTAAGCAACCATGTGGTGAAATAAATGCCCTTGAAAACATAGACTAATTGGTGACTAATCCTTACCTTACTTTGACTATGTGCATCTTTAATTTCCAGTCATGCATATTTTCACTTGCTTTATTTTCCTTTAGCGGGCTTTCCTGGTGGTTCAGACAGTAAAGAATCTGCCTGCAATGCAGGAGACCCAGATTCCATCCCTGGGTCAGGAATACCCCCTGAAGAAGGAAATGGCCACCCACTCCAGTATTTGCCTGGAGAATCCCATGAATAGAGGAGCCTGACGGACTGTTCCATGGGGTCACAAAGAGTGGGACATGACTGAGCAACTAAACATGCATTTTCCTTTAGCATCAATGCTCTAATGCATACTTGCAGATTTAAAATGTTCTTTATGCTTCCATGCAAAGTGCGTAAGTTGTTGGTCTGTAGAGTACTGAAACTCCTTTGGTTATTAAATCTGAGTTTCCTCTGTTTCAGCACCACACAGATTATATACTACTACTATGAGGCCCAGAACACCTGACAAACCACACATCAGACCTGGTAAGTTGTTCCTCTTTCTGATGATCTAAATAATCAACATACCTAGGAAGATATGCTTCCCTGGTTGTTGAGACAGGGAAGAGTCTGCCTACAATGTAGGAGACCCGGATTCGATCCCTGGGTTGGGAAGATCCATTGGAGGAGGAAATGGCAACCTACTCCAGTAATTTTGCCTGGAAAATCCCATGGATGGAGGAACCTGTCAGGTTACAGTCCATAGGGTTGCAAAGAGTCAGACACGACTGAGTGACTAACACTTAAATGAAAAAAAGAAGATATAAAATGTATTGAGTTCCCTGGTGGTCCAGTGGTTAGGATTCCAAGCTTCCACTGCAAGGGGTGCAGACTTGATACCTGATTGGGGAACTAGGATCCTGCATGCTGTGCAGCATGACCAAAAAAAGAATGTATTGAAACAGCCAAATGACCAAATGAGGGCTATATATCCTGAAACTGAAATAAATTACATACAAAATTCTGATCCTTGTGGGTAAGTGGAGAGGTAATCATGAATCCATGGAAGCAACAAGACTTGACTGAAATTTTTTAAGGATAAGCAGATTCAGAGACTACTATGGAAATTTACCAATATAACATCATTTTGAAAATAGTATTTTTGCCTAAATCACACATACTCTCTCGCCCTCCTTCAGTTTTCCATGGCAATTATAGAGATAACATTAGCAATAGCTTACTCCTTGGAAGGAAAGTTATGACCAACCTAGATAGCATATTCAAAAGCAGAGACATTACTTGGCCAACAAAGGTTCGTCTAGTCAAGGCTATGGTTTTTCCTGTGGTCATGTATGGATGTGAGAGTTGGACTGTGAAGAAGGCTGAGCG
>NW_011494740.1:2642169-2679320 GCF_000754665.1 Bison bison bison | reverse complement strand
TTTCCTGTGGTCATGTATGGATGTGAGAGTTGGACTGTGAAGAAGGCTGAGCGCTGAAGAATTGATGCTTTTAAACTGTGGTGTTGGAGAAGACTCTTGAGAGTCCCTGGACTGCAAGGAGATCCAACCAGTCCATTCTGAAGGAGATCAGCCCTGGGATTTCTTTGGAAGGAATGATGCTAAAGCTGAAACTCCAGTACTTTGGCCACCTCATGAGAAGAGTTGACTCATTGGAAAAGACTCTGATGCTGGGAGGGATTGGGGGCAGGAGGAGAAGGGGACGACAAAGAATGAGATGGCTGGATGGCATCACTGACTCGATGGACGTGAGTCTGAGTGAACTCCGGGAGCTGGTGATGGACAGGGAGGCCTGGCGTGCTGCAGTTCATGGGGTCGCAAAGAGTCGGACACGACTGAGTGACTGATCTGATCTGATCTGATGATGTATTTTGTTTCAAATATTATCTTTTAAGGAAAGACGATCTCTTCCAATATGAAAGGCTCTTGTTCTGCAAGAATACTTTTACCTGGGTTAGGAAGGTCTCCTGGAGAAGGGAAAGGCTACCCACTCCAGGCCTGGAGAATTCCATGGTCTGTAGTCCATGGGGTCGCAAAGAGTCAGACACGATGAGTGACTTTCACTCCATATAAAAACAAGCAAACACACATTTTACAGGTTGTATGCATCAAAAGTAAAATGATAGTTAAACTGGAAAAAAACCTTTCTTTTTTGGCCACTCTGCAGTCTTGCAGGATCTTAGTTTCCCAACCAGGGATGGAACCCAGGCCACAGCAATGAAAGTGCTGAGACCTAACCACTGGACCGTCAGGGCGTTCCCAGAAAATGCTTTAAAATGACCAAAGTCATCAAAAGATCTAGGCTCTCCCTCACTGAACCTTGTTAGGGAAAGTTAACTTAGGGGTTAATTTGATCCATGTAAATCACTCCTAGTCTAACATACAAGTTGGACCAGAGATTCTGATGTTTTCTGTCCTTTTTCTCCTCTGTGATTCTAAGAAGTTTTAAAGTTCTAAGTGTCAAAAATGGCTTATAAGCTACTATTCCTGATGAACATCTCTCTGGGAACATGGAAGAAATAGCAAATACATATATATCTTTTGGTTTATGGAGGAACTCACAGTTTTTTTAGTAATCCTGCAACTCTTAAAGGTAACAGGTGCAGAAATCTTTGTTAAAAAAAAAAATACACCTCCATGTGACTCTGTATCATGATAACTGTTGAGAACTTAATGTGTCATTGGTTATATTAAACCTTTCTACAAAATAAGGAAACAATAACAGTATGCCTAATGGTGAGTGGGTGCTTACCATGTGTCCTGTGAGGCCAGGCTTAGGAAGCTAAGGCTTAAGGAGGGCTAGGAGGTGGAGTCGAAGGCAAGCAGTCTGGCTCCAGAGCTCACTCTTTTAATTGCAACATACTTAAGTGCTTTTCCTTAAAAACTCTGCCAAATGGAGACTAAGACAGACAATTTCAATGTTTTTGGTATTATTATGACTCTCAACAGAGCAGGAGAGAAATTTCAAAAGCTTTATCATATCATAATGAGACTTACACCAGCATTATGAGGAAGGATGTGTACCTAGAGACTCCTCCAAAAGGACCACCAACTTACGTGCTAGGAATTAAGGCCTTAACAATAATACACAAAATAAATGCACACCAAGTTTTGGGTTTTCACTGGGCATATGTAGTCCTGATCCTTCTTCAGTCCCAGTTTTGAGTGTGAAAGTAGTGAAAGTTTAGTCACTCAGTTGTGTCCCACTCTTTGCGACCACATGGACTGTAGTCACCATTTGCCTCTGTCCATAGAATTCTCCAGGCAAGAACACTGGAGTGGCTGCCATTTCCTTCTCCAGGGGTTCTTCCCAACCCAGGGATCAAACCAGGGTCTTCTGCATTGCAGGCAGATTCTTTACTGTCTGAGTCACTAGGGAAGCCCATTTTGAAATGTATCTACTGCTTATAAATGAAGCAAGCTATTTCCCACTTAGACCAGGTCACCTCAGAGTATATACTCAGGTCTCAAATTCAAGTCTATGATTTTCATACCAAAATTGTGATTTCTATATTGTGAACATTAGTTTTTGGTAAGTCATCATTTTTGTTGCCAGTTAAATGAGTTCCAGTTCTCTGGGAAGCTTTATTTTCCTTGACTGCAAATGTTCAACTAAAAAAAAAAAAAATGTCTAAACTGTTTATTTCCCACTTTATTATAGTTCTGAATAAGACAACTACAAGACCTAGTAGACCCAGACCCAGTGGGACACCCAGAGGGAATGGACTAGGAGCAGGTAATGATCACAGATTTATTTCCTTTTGATCCTATCAAACTCTAAATGTTTTCATTCAGTTTTTTAAATTTTGTTAAATTCACATTTAAATTTCTTTTTTTACTAGTTTTGGAAGTTCGTATAACTAGTTTTGGAAGTTCACAGAACTGAAAATTATAAATCATTCCAAAATCAAAATTTCAGAAGTCTCTGTAAACATTAACAAATAGTTTTCTACTTTTCTCAGCCCAGTCCACTAAATCAACTACAATATATAGTCTTAATTCTTAAAAATATCCTGATTAAGTATGAATTAAAATATCAAAACAGCTTTTTCCCTGATTACAAAATTAGGGAAAACTTCAAATTTTCATATATAGGTTTGGTCTTTGAGGCAATTATCAATTGTTTTTCAAGTTTATAATTTCATAAGTGCCATTATAATATTTTTAAAAGATCCACATCTGTTAGCAACCTGGAATATGATATTTAAATGAGAAGAAGAAGAAGAGGGAAGTCGCACAGTCGTGTCCAACTCTCTGCGACCCCATGGACACCAGGCTCCTCTGTCCATGGGATTTTCTAGGCAAGAGTACTGGAGTGGGTTGCCATTTCCTTCTCCAGGGGATCTTCCCAACCCAGGGATCAAACCCAGGTCTCCTGCATTGTAGGCAGATGCTTTATCATCTGAGCCACCAGGGAAGCTTTTTAAATGAGAAGAGCAATTAGCAAATGATCACCCTGGTTACAAGCATATTTCCAAATCATTCAGTTTGATTAAACGATATTTCCCTGCCCCAATCTTATCTATGGGACATCATATAGATAACTAGGACAAATAACTGATAAAAGTTCACTCAACTCACTCAGTGGATAAATGGTAGTTATTAAATGCCTTAATATGGGATTGCATTGTTCCCTTGAAATATTTTTTAAATAATGCAGATCTTGTGCCTGCTTATGTAAAAGTGCATAAACAACATGGTTTGCTTAATGCATATATATGTATATATAATCAACCCATCACTAATTGTTCCTTAATGAGAAAGATGTGAATAGTATCTGAAGACACGTATTCAGTCTAAAAATGATTTAGATTTTTATTTAGGATGTGTTTTTGTACTAGGTTATTACAATTCTGAAGTTCTAGGAATTCACTTTCCTTCAATTAATGAGACAGATACTATAAATTCCTGATTCATGAAAAGCAAAAAAGCATTCCAATATTTATTTGTGCTCAGCTGTTCCCTTTATTCTTCCCAAGTGGGACCAGGCAGTACGTAGTGTCTCAGTCTGATGTAAACAGTCTGGCTGTGAACAACGCCACCTTCTGAATATTCAAAGTAATTCCCCAGAGTTTGTCTAAGTAAAAATAGAAGAAAGCATTTATGTCAGCAGAGCAAATGAAAGAACAAGCAGCTATGATGAACTTGAAAGCCAGTAACCTTCAGTATAAGCAAGCAGTGATTCTCACTAGGAAAACATTAATTATGTTAATTGTCTTTTGGGGAGAAAACAGAGCATGATTATGCTTTAGTTTATCAGTAGTATAAAATTTTTTCCAGAGCTACTTGTGATACAAATTGACATCTGTTACCCTCTTGTATAGATAAAGTCAGCTTTGTAATAACTCACCTAACTTAGCTTTGAAAGGAAGACCTTTTACCAGGACTTCTTCAGTTTAATTAGTTGGTTGCTGATCAAAATAGGTTGGTGGGCACAGATAAACAAAGCTGATCTTGCTGTTTCCCCTTTCCTTGCTCCACTAACATCCCCAATCAAAATGCGTTGCACATGTTCTATGTTCTGGTGTTTCTCTATTGGGATCCCCCTCAGGGAAGAACAGGCTGACCACCTGCAAGGAGTAAGGTCAGTAGACAGCATTCCATTGTCAGCTCCTTCAGGGTCAGCCTCAGCTGAGGAGAGCCTTGATTGGAAATATGGGTGGGACATCTCTTTGTCATATAGCAACCAAATGATATTTAGCTCAGGAAAGGATGTTTGTATTACCATTCAAACAAATCGGTGTAATTTCCACTTCAGTATTCTTGCCTTGAGAACCCCATGAACGGTAAGAAAAGGCAAAAAGACAGGACACTGAAAGATGAACTCCACAGATCGGTAGGTGCCCAACCTGCTACTGGAGATCAGTGGAGAAATAACTCCAGAAAGAATGAAGAGATGGAGCAAAGCAAAAACAACACCCAGTTGTGGATGTGACTGGTGATGGAAGTCAAGTCTGATGCTATAAAGAACAATATTGCATAGGACCTAAATTCATGTTAGGTCCATGAATCAAGGCAAATTGAAAATGGTCAAACAGGAGATGACAAGAGTGAACATTGAAATTTTAGGAATCAGCAAACTAAAATGGAATGGAATGAGTGAATTTAACTCATATTATCATTATATCTAGTACTGTGGGCAAGAATCCCTTAGAAGAAATGGAGTAGCCATCCTAGCAACCAAGAGTTTAAAATGCAGTACTTGGATGCAATCTCAAAAATGACAGATGATCTCTGTTCATTTCCAAGGCAAACCATTTAGTATCAGAGGAATCCAAGTTTATGCCCCAACCAGTAATGCTGAAGAAGTTGAAGTTGGATGGTTCTATGAAGACCTACAAGACCTGCTAGAACTAACACCCAAAAAAGATGTCCTTTTCATTATAGGGGACTGGAATGCAAAAGTAGGAAGTCGAGAAATAGCTGGAGTAAAAGGCAAATGTGGCCTTGGAGTACAGGGCAAAGGCTAATAAAGTTTTGCCAAGAGAATGCACTGGTCATAGCAAACACCCTTTTCCAACAACACAGGAGAAGACTCTGCACATGGACATCAGCGGATGGTCAACACCAAAATCAGATTGATGATATTCTTTGCAGCCAAAGAAGGAAAACTCCATACAGTCAGCAGAAACAAGACCCAGAGCTGACTGTGGCTTGGATCATAAACACCTTACTGTGAAATTCAGACTTAAATTGAAGAAAATAGGGAAAACCACTAGATCATTCAGGTATGACCTAAATCCAATCCCTTACAATTATACAATGGAAGTGAGAAATAGATTCAAGGGACTAGCTCTGATAGACAGAGTGTCTGAAGAACTATAGATGGAGGTTTGTGACATTGTACAGGAAGCAGGGATCAAGACATCCCGAAGAAAAAGAAATGCAAAAAGGAAAAATGGTTGTCTGAAGAGGCCTTACAAATAGCTGTGAAAAGAAGAGAAGCAGAAGGCAAAAGAGAAAAGATATACCCATTTGAATGCAGAGTTCCAAAGAATAGCAAGGTGAGATAAGAAAGTCTTCCTCAGTGATCAGTGCAAAGAAATAGAGGAAAACAGTAGAATGGGAAAGACTAGAGATCTCTTCAAGAAAATTAGAAATACCAAGGGAATATTTCGTGGAAAGATGGGTACAATAAAGGACAGAAGTGTTATGGACCTAACAGAAGCAGAAGATATTAAGAAGAGGTGGCAAGAATACACAGAACTATACAAAAAAGATCTTCATGACCCAGATAACCACGATGGTGTGATCACTCACCTAGAGCCAGACATCCTGGAATGTGAAGTTAAGTGGGCCTTAGGAAGCATCACTACAAACAAAGCTAGTGGAGGTGATGGAATTCCAGTTGAGCTATTTCAAATCCTAAAAGATGGTACTGTGAAAGTGTTGCACTCAATATGCCAGCAAATTTGGAAAACTCAGCAGTGGCCACAGGACTGGAAAAGGTCAGTTTTTATTCCAATCCCAAAAATAATGCAATGCCAAAGAACGCTTAATGCTATGCTATGCTAAGTTGCTTCAGTCGTGTCCGACTCTGTGCAACCCCATAGACAGCAGCCCACCAGGCTCCCCTCTCCCTGGGATTCTCCAGGCAAGAACACTGGAGTGGGTTGCCTTTTCCTTCTCCAATTCATGAAAGTGAAAAGTGAAAGTGAAGTCGCTCAGTCGTGTCTGACTCAGCAACCCCATGGACTGCAGCCCACCAGGCTGCTCTGTCCATGGGATTTTCCAGGCAAGAGTACTGGAGTGGGGTGCCATTGCCTTCTCCTAAGAATGCTTAAACTAACGAACAGTTGCAGTCATCTCACACGCTAACAAAGTGATGCTCAAAATTCTCCAAGCCAGGCTTCAACAGTGTGTGAACCGAGAACTTCCAGATGTTCAAGCTGGATTTAGAAAAGGCAGAGGAACCAGAGATCAAATTACCAACATCCATTGGATCATGGAAAAAGCAAGAGAGTTCCAGAAAAACATCTATTTCTGCTTTATTGACTATGCAAAAGCCTTTGACTGTGTGGATCACAACAAAGCATGGAAAATTCTTAAAGAGATGGGAATATCAGACCACCTTACCTGCCTCCTGAGAAATCTGTATGCAGGTCAGGAAGCAACAGTTAGAACTGGACATGGAACAACAGACTGGTTCCAAATCAGGAAAGGAGTATGTCAAGGCTATATATTTTCACCCTGCTTATTTAACTTATATGCAGAGTACATCATGAGAAAAGCTGGGTTTGATGAAGCACAAGCGGGAATCAAGACTGCTGGGAGAAATATCAATAACCTCATATTCTGATGACACCACCCTTATGGCAGAAAGTGAAGAAGAACTAAAAAGCCTCTTGATGAAAGTGAAAGAGGAGAGTGAAAAGGTTGGCTTAAAGTTTAACATTCAGAAAACTAAGATCATGGCATCTGGTCCCATCACTTCATGGCAAATAGATGGGAAAGCAATGGAAACAGTGACAGACTTTTTTGGGGGGCTCCAAAATCACTGCAGAAGCTCACTGCAACCATGAAATTAAAAGATGCTTGTCCCCAGAAGAAAAGTTATGACCAAACTAGACAGCATATTAAAAAGCAGAGATATTACTTTGCCAACAAAAGTCCATCTAGTCAAGGCTATGGTTTTTCCAGTAGTCATGTATGGATGTAAGGGTTAGACTATAAAGACAGCTGAGTGCCGGAGAATTGATGATTTTGAACTGTGGTGTTGGAGAAGACTCTTGAGGGTCCCCTGGACAGCAAGGAGATCCAACCAGTCCATCCTAAAGAAATGAGTCCTGAATATTCATTTGAAGGACTGATGTTGAAGCTGAAACTCCAATACTTTGGCCGCCTGATGTGAAGAACTGACTTATTGGCAAAGACCCTGATGTTGGGAAAGATTGAAGGCAGGAGGAAAAGGGGACGACAGAGGATGAGGTGGTTGGATGGCATCACCGACTCAAACGACATGAGTCTGAATAAACTCCAGGAGTTGGTGACAGACAGGGAGGCCTGGCATGCTGCAGTCCATGGCGTTGCAAAGAGTCAGACATGGCTGAGCAACTGAACTGAACCACATTAACAGAACAAAGGGGAAAAAAAATCATATGATCATCTCAATAAATAAAAAATCAGCCATGATACAAAATTCAAAAACCACCGTGTTGAAAACTCTCAGAAAACTAGAAATAAAAGAAATTTTCCTCCCTCTAATAAAGGGCATCTGAGAAAAACCTACAGCTAACATCTCATTTCCCAGACTGAATATTTTTCTTCTAATATCAAGAATATAAGTAGGGATTCCTACTTTTTCCCCTTCCACTGAAAACAGAAGTGGAGTGTAAGCCAATACAGTAAGACCAGAAAGAAAATAAATGAAATACAAATCACAGATGATATTACATAGCATATTATGAAAGAAAGTTCTAACAGCTTTCAAATTATTTGCCTGGGGAATAATGTTTTGAGAAATGGGTGAGAAAAAGAAGTTTTTAAATCTGTTCTCTTCAGGTTATAGACAAGAGTCTGCCTTACTTTGTGCATGGTTTTAATCTGACTTGTTAATAGAAATGCAGGTATTCACATCAGATTTCTTTTCTTCTCTGACCCAGCCCTATTGTCTCATTCACACTCACTTCTAGCCTCAATTGGGTATTAATGAGAACAACATTTCCGTGTTAACTGATTTTTCATCCAACTTTGACATTTTGCCTAGAATATGTATGATTCTTATCCACCTCACATATATTTTACTATAATTTTTCTTGCTGAAATTTTCAGTACATATATTTTACATTTTAAAAAATCAGCTGATAAAAGGATGTGTTTAGGATGTATAGGACATGTTCTTCATAGTCTTAGGCATAAAAATATTTACTGTTGGTCCTTTGTAAAACTAAAAGAGAAAGATTCTGAGGCCTTAAAACTATGGACCTTTGATTCTTTAGGTCTCTATACAAATCTTGCAATGACGCCATAAACACCCAGCAATATTTAGACTATCTTGACCCAAGTTTCTTAATTCATAACATCATTATAGATATTTAACCTGATTTATGTTCATTTCACATGTATATGTATAATATTTCTCCACCTTAAAGTTAGAAAGTAACCTTCAGAGAATGAAGTTTAGGTAGGTCATTTTTCCAGCAGTCTGCTTTTTCAGGGTTTCCAGAGATACATCTCACCTTAATTGATATGTTCAACATGCTTAGAGTCAGACACTACTGAGCGACTTCACTTTCACTTTTCACTTTCATGCATTAGAGAAGGAAACGGCAACCCACTCTAGTGTTCTTGCCTGGAGAATCCCAGGGATGGGGGAGCCTAGTGGGTTGCCATCTATGGGGTCGAACAGAGTCAGACACGACTGAAGCGACTTAGCAGCAGCAGCAGCAGTAGCACATGCTTATAACCAACTTGAGATGCAAAAGCATGCCTAGACCAGGGGATTGCACAAAGTACAAATGTGTGTGCTAAGTCAAGGCTATGGTTTTTCCTGTGGTCATGTATGGATGTGAGAGTTGGACTGTGAAGAAGGCTGAGCACTGAAGAATTGATGCTTTTGAACTGTGGTGTTGGAGAAGACTCTTGAGAGTCCCTTGGACTACAAGGAGATCCAAGCAGTCCATTCTAAGGGAGATCAGCCCTGGGATTTCTTTGGAAGGAATGATGCTGAAGCTGAAACTCCAGTACTTTGGCCACCTCATGCGAAGAGTTGACTCATTGGAAAAGACTCTGATGCTGGGAGGGATTGGGGACAGGAGGAGAAGGGGACGACAGAGGATGAGATGGCTGGATGGCATCACTGACTCGATGGACATGAGTCTGAGTGAACTCCGGGAGTTGGTGATGGACAAGGAGGCCTGGCGTGCTGCGATTCATGGGGTCGCAAAGAGTCAGACACTACTGAGCGACCGAACTGAACTGAAGTCATGTCCAACTCTTTGCAACCCCATGGACTGTAACCTGCCAGGCTCCTCTGTCCGTGGGATTTCCCAGGCAAGAATACTGGAGTGGGTTGCCACTTCCTTCTCCAGGGAATCTTCCTGACCTGGGAATCAAACCCATATCTCTTGGGTTTCCTGCATTGGCAGGCAGATTCTTTACTACTGAACCACCAGGGAAGCCTTTTACCACTGAGTCACCAGGGAGACCCACAAAGTACAATGCCACAGACCAGACCCAGTTCACTGCCCCTTTTTCGTAAACAAGGTTTTGTAGAAACTTTCACAAGACAGTGGCAGGACTGAATAGTTGTGACAGAGACAGTATGGCCTGCAGAGCTGAAAATATTTACTCTCTGACCTTTGACAGAAAAAATTACCCATCCTTTGCCAGATAGTCTCCACCTTTCTCACCGTAGAAGAAAGCTGCTGAGTTGTGCAACTGTTCTTTCATTCAACTAACATTTCTTGAAGGCCCACATGTGCCAGCAAAGTATAGTTTGGAAACCCCCTTGGCACATGTGGTTTGGCAGATATGTTAATACCTGAATCCCAGACTCCTTTCTTTGCTCCATTCTGTCCTAATGAGGAATCCACACTTCACTGGACCCACATGGAGTGTGCTTGACAACCAAAACCCAGATGCCTCCCAGGTGAGGAATGTGTTTGAGCTGCAGCGAAATCTTCCAGTCTGCTGGCCCTTCGTCCCTGACCTTGCAGCCAGGTGCTGAGATCTTGAGACGTGGGTGAGGAGACCAATCACCCATAAACACCACTCCTTTTTGGTCATGAGGAACAGTCTCGAATACATTCGGAAATCAATTCCCAGTGTGCTGTGTTTGTTTGCAAAGTTTCTGTTACCATGGTTAAAAATACCAAAATCATTACTTCATTTCTGACAATAAATTGCTAAGGGGTGAACTATGTAAATCAAGAGATTTTTGGAGAATTTCCGTATGACAATTGGGGGCTTACATTGAAGTTCAAGTCTTGGTGCTTTCAGAGCCAGTGCTGCCCTTGAGAAAATAGTGGATTAATCCTGCATGAGGGAGAAACAATTCACGTTGCAGCCTGAGCCAGACTGGCTCATCAGATGTCAGTTCTGAGGATTCTTTCTCTGCACTATCTGTTACTGGTTTCCTCCTTTGCCCTCCCATTGCCTCTCTGCTTGCTTTGGCCTTTATCGGCTCTCCTCAATTCAGCGCCACAGAAGTTCACTGGCCTCCAGGTCCTGTGCTCACATGCTAGTGGCTGACGTGCAAACCACAGCCAGGTGGAGCCAAGCCCAGAACTGGACTTCAGTCTCTTGTCCCCAGTTCAGTGCCTTTTCCCTGAGTCCCACAGCTGCCTTCGGCAGGGCTCTCCCCAGCGTTCTCATCCACTGCTGGCTTTTCTTTAGTTCTGAAGGCTGGACAAAATCCAGTTTAGCAACTGACACTGCTGACTTGGGTACTTAACCTACAAGGATCATAATACTATGATGCTTCCATCTCTACCTATACAGAAAATGACAAAAAATGACTTATTTCTCCCTTTATTAGAAAAGAGGCCAGGGATGTTTCTATTTTTTTCTCTTATTCGTAAAGTAATCCTGCAGAGTTTTAGATTCTAAGTTCTCCATTTCACCAGCCCGTGACTTGGTGGATCTGCATATTCGTGGTTAGAAAACCATGTCATCCTTGCTTTTCTCTCTGACTCCCACATATCAGTGGCATGACTGCATGGTACCTGCTTGCCAGCCGTGGTTGTTTAGCCTTCACCCAGTGGTGGCACTTCAGACACCTGAAATACAGAGTATAGGACCTGAGAGCTAAAGTCAGAGTCATTGTGAGGCAAAAGAGAAGCATTAAAAAAAAGAAAAATTCAGCCAAGTAAATTTGATGATTTAACTGGCTTTATTGGGCTTCCCAGGTGGTGCTAGTGGTAAAGAACCTGCCTGCCAGTGCCAGAGATGGTAAGAGACCAGGTTCGATCCCTGGGTGGGGAAGATCCCCTGGAGGAGGGCAAGGCAACCCACTCCAGTATTCTTGCCTGGAGAATTCCCTGGACAGAGGAGCTTGGTGGGTTACAGTCCATAGGGTCACAAAGAGTTGGACACAACTCGAGCGACTTATCACAGCATGCATTCAGCAATTTATGAATCAAGCAGCATCCTACGTGGTGACTAGAATGGTGCTCCAAAGACTTGTGCGAACTGGAAGTTTTATTTTTTTATTAGAGGACAGTTGCTTTACAATTTGTGTTTCTACTGTACAACAAAGTGTACATGTGTGCATATGTGTGTACCTGTGTGTGAGTGTACATGTGTGTGTGTCTATATATGTGTTCCCCTCCCTCTTGGACCTCCCTCTCACCCCCATCCCGCCCTTCTAGGTCATCGCAGAGCACTGAGCCGAGCTCCCTGTGCTGTGCAGCCGCTTCCCACTAGCTGTCTATTTCATACATGGTAGAGGATGCATGGCGATGCTACTCTCCCAGTGTGCCCACCCTCCCCTTCCCCTGCTGTAAGCACATGTACAGGAACAAGTGTGGGGCAAGGGAACTACTAACCAAAGAAAATACTATGTTGAAGCCAGGACACCTTTTGAGGTAGAAGGGATTTGAGTGGGTTTTACCATTGTAGGTCACCTCTTCTTCTGGAGGATGAAGAGGGCTCCTGTGACAGATTACCTCACAGGGGCTGACTAGAAATTTCCAGACTGGTTGATTGAGATTACATTTCTGGGGAAAATCAAAACTGCAGTTAAGTCAGGTTTTAAGTCTAGGCTTTAGCACCAGTGATGCCACTTTGGGCCTTCTCTTTATTGGAGGGAAGATGATGACAGAAAAACGTACCCTGTACTATCCCGATTAGTGCTCAAGAAATGGGCTTGGGAGCCAGACATACGTGGGCGTGAATGCCTCCATTTAACTGTGAGACCCTGGACAAGTACTCCGCTTGCCTTGGTTTCCTCCTCTGTGAGACCCCCGTGGTATCTCCCACCCAGAAGGGATGTATGCATCAAATCAGGTCTTGAATATCGAAGGTGCTTGTGCAGTATTGGATCAACATACTTTGTTTTTCTAAGGGTGGAAAGATTTGGAAAAAGACTGTGAATAGGGGTCTACTGAAGGCACACATAGCCTGCTAGCATGCCAGAGGATATAATGTGATTTTACCTTTGAAAAATTGTGGTAAATCAGGTATCAGCAGGCCAGGTTATCCTGGTGACACAAATGAATTGCATTCCCCTAAGCCACAGACAGAGTAACCACCCAGTGAGTCATTTCCCACTCCCATTACCACTCAGAGAAGGGCACAGAAAGAAGACCCATGAGCTGTTCTCACAGTGCCTGTGGGATGAGCCACAAAATAGTCATTGACCGCAGAAACATTTTATTCCTACCACAGATAAACAGCATTTGATCCCTGACTCCATACAAACATTCACCATGATTTTATATATTATCTGTTATTCAAATAGAAGAGGATGTGGAATTGCAATATTAGGTTTCATAAATTAATGTTAATCATAATTATTATTATAGTTAATGTTCAGTTCAGTTCAGTCGCTCAGTCATGTCCGACTCTTTGTGACCCCATGAATCACAGCACGCTAGGCCTCCATGTCCATCACCAACTCCCGGAGTTCACTCAAACTCACGTCCATCGAGCTGGTGATGCCATCCAGCCATCTCATCTTCTGTTGTCCCCTCTTCTTCCTGCCCCCCTCCCAGCATCAGAGTCTTTTCCAATGAGTCAACTCTTTGCATGATGTTAGTAATATATTAATGAGTTTCTTGGGTAGCTCAGAGGGTAAAGACTCTGCCTACAATGTGGGAGACCTGGGTTCAATCCCTGGACTGATTAATTTTCATTATAATACAATCATGATTAATAATTTCATAAAGTAATGTGAAAATGTCATCTAATTTTTGGCAAGCAAAGCTTCTGTTGTGTACTTAATATCTCTGCCTACATATTACATGAGGCTGAGTGTGTAATGTCCCTACAGAGTCCTGGAACAGCACTCAAAACAGGGCTGTGACTGTGCTTGTTCTTGTTAATACCATAGCCAGTATATTAATTCAATGTTTATTCTTATTTTTAGTACATATTATAGTGAGCATACACACACACACACATGTCCTCAGAGCATGGGTTCATTTTTTAGGATGAGCCATTGTGTGCGTGCGTGCGTGTGTGTGCACACACTCAGTCATATCCTTCTCTTTGCAACCCCATGGACTATAAGAGGAGCCCCACCAGGCTCCTCTTGTCCATGGCATTTTCCAGGCAAGAATACTGAAGTGGGTTGCCATTTCCTTCTCTAGGGGATCTTCCTGACCCAGGGATCGAACCCACGTCTCTTGTGTCTCCTGCACTGACAAGCAGGTTCTTTTTTTTTTTTTGGCAAGCAGGTTATTTACCACTGCACCACCTGGGAAGTTCAAGATGAGCCACTATATCTAAGATAATATTCACTTTTGAGATTCTAAATGTCTGTTCTTATTATTCCTTAGTGGAGACTGCCAGCTATGTCAGGGAAGACTATTTTATAATGTAAAAGAATAATAACTTTTAAAATATAGGACAAAAAGTAAGTTGGTTCCCTCTACCCTTAGGATCTCCACCCAAAATCCTAGCATGGGTATTTAGGTGAATGACTTAGTAATAACCAACAGATTATGTTTGAGAGACTTAGGAGATAAAATAGCACACAGGGTAATTTTCAGATCAGTTTCTTCCAAACAGCAATTTGGAGTTCAAGGCATGCCCAGGCCTAATTTACAAATTTCAAGAGTACAGATCCAGTCTGTGGCCTAACCAGCCTGCTAACCAAGGTTTCTCAAAGAATATTTTTAAAGTCAATTCATTAGGTACAAACCCAAACATGTTGGAATTATAAGGGTTTTTATTGGGGGTAGAGGAGTTAGAGAAAAATATTTTTTAAAACCACAGAATTTACACACAAATATTGGAAAAAAAAAAAAGTCAGTCACTGTAGATGAAATCCTTCTGGCAAGACAATAACACCCAGGCAGGCAGTGCAGGGTGGGCAGCATAGAAAATTAATACAAAGCCACGATCAAAAAATCAAACTCTAAATCTTCAGAGAATAAAATCACAACCGGTGAATACAGTAGGGCTTTAGATATTTTTTTCTGTATGCAGACGGGAGAAGCCAATCAAAATGTCTAGGCACAAAAACACCAGTATCCTTGTTCTTAAAAAAAATGCACATTATCACTGACAATTCTATGAAGCTTCTGTGAAGAATGTTTATCACATTTTAGCTATCTATTTATTCTGTCATTATCTCTGCTCACAGGGGTCAAGCAAGTCCCACTGCCATCCGGTACTGGTAGAAATGTATCAATGGATTCGTCTCACCCCACAAAAAAACCAGGTAAGGAATAAGAGGCTGACTCCCTCATTCAGTTCTGCTCTGAAACTTGTAGCTGCAAGTTATATGTGCTGCCACAAAACAAGTAGCATGCTCACAGTCCCCAAAGCATCCGATCCATGCTAAAAGTACCTGGGTATTGCTAGATAAACATACTAAACTATTTGGGAAAATGAAAAGTGCTTTGTGCACAAATTGAATATTAATAAGAACCTCTAATGAGGAACTGATTTAATAATTACTTCACATAATATCCCAAGGGGCCACATTGGATCAAATGCTGAAAAGTAACTGTGGATTCTAGTTTTCATCATATACAAGTTTTCCTCTTATGTAGTTTATTATAATATCCTTTTTCCAGAAATGATTTATGTTTCTACTTTGAGACTGTTCTCTATATAAGAGGCCAAAATTAGGAAGTGGTAATATCTTTGCATTGAATAAGAGCTCCGTGCTTTGTAGAAGGATGCTGTGAAACCTACTCTGATGTATTAATGTCTGGGTGAGACATTTCTATTCTATCATCACGACTCACTCCTCCCTACCCCCAGCATATGCACACTCATGCACGCATGTGCACAATTCCTAATATCCCAGGAAGTACTTAAAGTCACAGGGCATTTTCTTGGATTGTCAATTTTGCTTGAAGATTATTAAGCCAATACATTATGCAAAGAAAGAGATGGATTTTTAAGCTTATAACACAGGACTTCAAAGAAAATTTGGGTTACAGTGGACTGCTTCAGGAACTTTAGCCTTGTCAGTCTTTGTGAAGATTAGAAAAAGATTTCTCTCCTCTCTGCCCTTCAGGCAAACCATTTAGAAAAATGTGCCTTTCCTCTGGGTTGGCGTCCTTGCATGAAGGCTCATGGGTGGGTGAGAGAGCAGAGTGGGTGTGAAATTTTGCCTCCCACTTACAGCTGCCGGGCCAGGTGCCCTTGTGTGGTGGCTCTGATCTGCATGGGCACAGGCTTATTGCTTCTACCATTAGGGGCTACTTTGTTGTAATCATTTGAGAAGTTCTGAAAGTGTTGGTTTAATTATAATTATGTAATATAGTTGGGGGATGGAGTGGAACACCTACTAAAGGGGAAATTATATGCTTTACTCAAAGCTAAAATGGTGCAAGAATTGTAGTCTGCAAAGCAAAGGCAATTGGAGACAATGAAACTCAGAAATGCTACTGTTGAATCTATACGAGAAGCAAAAGATGTTAAATTCTGTACATTTGTACAGCCTTTCAAAGGGCAGGTTTACTGATATATTTTTATCCATAATTAGAGAATATTTTCCCCATTAACTCGTGTGCTTTATTATCCCTGGGTACATTACAAGCACTAATTTAGAAGAACATTAGAAAGTATTACTCACAGGCACTTTTCCGTAGAATCTATTCTCTGTCACCCAACGGCTACTTGTCAAATGTTGTATTTTTTTAAAAAACCTGTGATTTTGTAGAGTGAATCCTTATGACCACTTTATCTGTAATATTATCTCTTAGCCATAATCCCAGGTACTCGTCGCCCACCCTTGCCACCCAGACCCATGCCCCCACGAAGAAAGCCTTTACCACCCAACAATGTCACCGGAAAGCCAGGAAGTGCAGGTATGTCAATCACATACCTTCCTTATCCTTCCTTGATTTCAGTTTTACTGGTCAACCAGCAGCCCTTCTTGGTGTGCTAGCTCAAGCAACAGACAGCCCTTGGCATGTGTTGGCCCCAAAGACCAGACACTGTCAGTTACAACTTTAAGGACTCCTGTCCTGATTCTGGGTGGGTGGGGTGACAGCCACCATCCTTGTCCATCTACGTCAGTTTGCTTCTTAGATGCCGGGTGCTTGGTGCTGAGATGGAAGCAGTCACAAACTCTTCCACAAATGGATTATTTGGGGCTAGACGTTTTGTCTTCAACAAATGGATTATTTGGGGCTGCCAACCCACCAGGGGTAATGGAAAATGTCCTCCACTTAACATTCTGTCTCTTGAGATAAAATGCTTTACATCTCCTTGGTAGCTCCCCTGTCCACCAGCCTTCATGCTGACCTCAATATTATGGGTCCAGGGGAAAGACTGGAGACTGG
This sequence comes from Bison bison bison, assembly GCF_000754665.1. Lineage (NCBI taxonomy): Eukaryota > Metazoa > Chordata > Mammalia > Artiodactyla > Bovidae > Bison > Bison bison. Next base: position 2,662,335 of record NW_011494740.1, on the reverse strand, counting down.
AATACTCAGGGTGACTGAGCAAGCCTAGTCTATGCAACAAGGCAGACTACCTCTCACCTCTAGGCTGTGGCATGTGTTGTCTTTTTCCCATAGAATGACCTCACCCAATCACCTGGGACACTCATACTTCATCCTTGTCTTAAAGAAGCCTCCTATAGCTCCCCAAAGTAGACTTAACACTGCTTCTCTGTCCTATTTGTCCTTGAAACATACCTCTGTTAGAGCAAACCTCTGTTTTATACCTACTTGTTCATGTCCTTGTCTTCCCCTACTAGATCATGAGCTCTGTGATGACAGATGACACTTTCTCTGAATTCCCAGAACCAAATCCAGTCCTTACTGAGTGAATCCGGTAATCACTGAGTGAATATATGAGTGCAATTAAGGATCAGTGAGCCCAGTTCAGAGCAAAGCTTCATCTCACTCCTCTTAAAGGCTGTTCCACTGGACCTGCCAGCAGATCACAGCATGTTCTCCATCTTTTCCCCCCTCTTCCCTCATGTCTATCTCCTAAATATTCTGTAGTGGGAATCAGGATAATGCTGTTAAGTACAACTGTGGAAGAGGAAACTGATAAGGATTTATGAGAAAGGGCATGGATGTCACTGTTTTCACAGGATGAAAGGAGGATGTGGTGGAGAAGTTTCCATGATGTACTAGGGGACAGTGGCCTCTGGGTTGTTTTCCCATCAGCTAAAGGAGGAATCAGCCTATCATCCATGCTGGTGGTGCCTGCTTGAATCAAGGTCTGGGGACATGGCCCCAGTGAGAAGACCAGGTTTTCTTCATTAATTGTAACCTGGGACAGCTGAGACTTGAGCTTCTATAGCTTTCAGGTCAGACTGAAAGTGATGCTCCAGTGTCCTCCATGGAAGAGTTAGGGGAACCTCCCTCCACAGAGCTCTCCTGCAAGGCTGTGTGTCTTCAGCTGCAGCTCCATGGCCCTGGTTCCTGCCATGTAAAACCTTGTTCACTCCCATCAATAAGTGTAGCTTCGGTATAACTCATCCAGCCTGTGGGATGGTATAAACACATCCCACTTCTGAGATTAACTCTAGTGCTCTCCCCACCCTTTGCTAGCCATCTCTAATTCAAAAGAAATGTCTACATTGAGGAAAGAAAGTGAAAGTTTTAGTTGCTCACTTGTGTCCTACTCTCTGCAATCCCATGGACTGTAGCCGGCCAGGCTCCTCTGTCCATGGAATTCTCTAGGCAAGAATACTGGAGTGGGTTGCCATTCCCTTCTCCAGAGGATCTTCCTGACCCAGGAATTGAACCCAAGTCTCCCACATTGCAGGCAGATTCTTTACAATCTGAGCCACCATGGAAGCCCTACACTGAAGAGCCAAACACAAATGAGATCAGTTGTACACATCTGGCCTGATGACCATCACAGAAAGTGCATATGGAATTCAAGAAATCAGTTCAGTGTTCTGGGAGTTCTCTGAAAACATGCCTTCCCCCACATGTGCCCTCTGAACATAGTCTTAGGCTCCCATGAGGCATCTCCACCTGTCCCCCATCTCCAGATCTATGGAGGCCTCTTAGTCCCGCTCTCCTTGCCAGGATGAAAATACCATCCAAGCATTTCCTGCTGGCTCTACCCACTCAAAAAAGCTCCTGCTGGCACCATTGCAGCATCTCATGGTTTTCACTCATCCTCTCACTGGGGCCCACTCCCATCAGGACCAGGAGCCCATCATCCATGATTCCATGCTGGGCCACAGTCCTTACATCAGTCCTTACTCTTTGACTCTCTATCATCTGAGAACAATTCCTTTTCCCATGAAGACTATAAAAGCAAATCTAGCCTCCACTTTATGACAGATTGTAGCTCAGATGGTAAAGAATCTGCCTGCAATGCAAGAGACCTGGGTTCAATCCCTGGGTAGGGAAGATCCCCTGGGGTAGGGAATGGCTACCCACTCCAGTATTCTTGCCAGGAGAATCCCCTGGACAGAGGAGTGGTGGGCTACAGCCCATAGAGTCACAGAGAGTCGGACACAACTGAACGACTAATACTACTACTAGCCTCCACTCTGCTGCTGCTGCTGCTGCTAAGTCACTTCAGTTGTGTCTGACTCTGTGTGACCCCATAGATGGCAGCCCACCAGGCTCCCCCGTCTCTGGGATTCTCCAGGCAAGAACACTGGAGTGGCTTGCCATTTCCTTCTCCAATGCATGAGAGTGAAAAGTGAAAGTGAAGTCGCTCAGTCATGTCTGACTCTTAGGGACCCCGTGGACTGTAGCCCACCAGGCTCCTCCATCCATGGGATTTTCCAGGCAAGAGTACTGGAGTGGGATGCCATTGCCTTCTCCAAGCCTCCACTCTATTCTACCCATATTTGCATAGACCTTGGGATGGATCCTATTTGGGAGACCTACATGTGTTTTTAGAGCAGAGGAGACATTGCTGAATACAGCATCTCAGAGTAACACTGGTCTGGCCACTAGGCCAGAATCACAGTCATTACCTTATAAACCTTTTTCTTCTTCCCCCGCCATCTCCCATGCCCATCATTTAATCTATAGTCTGGCCACTCCATCCTCTTGATATCTTTCATGTAAAACCCCTTCCATCCAGTCTCACTGCTTCTTACATAGTTCTCCTCTGTCCTTGCCTACACAACTGCTTTAGTTCTTGATTTCTTTGTCTGCCACCAGACTTGCAGCCTAACTGTTCACTCTCTCCTTATCTGATCATGTTACTTCCCTAGTGAAAAAATTTTAATGGGCCCTTGTCATCTAAAAATGATATCTAAATCCATGGTATGCAAGACCCTCCATGAACTGCCCTTCCCTGCCTGCCCCCGCTCTGCTCTCATTGCTTCCTGGCACTCTTGGCTCTCAGGCCTTCAAATTCAACATGCCACATGACTTTATGCTTCCCTGACTGTGTTCTTCCTGCAAACTCCACCTAGAATACAGCTCTCATGCCTACCTACTGATCACACCCTCTAGGAAGGCATTTCTGTCTTCCCCCCAGCACCCATCATCTTTCCCCATAGACTTGTCTTCTCTGAGACCTTGTCTTATGCTTTCACAATATTTATAATGCTTCAGTATAATTTGGCTTACACATATCTCCCAATCAATCAAGGACACCAGGTCTTATTTTCTCTCTAATCCTGGCGTATAGTGCCAAGTCACATGGTAAGTCCTTAATAAATATTTGCTGAATAGGTAAATGGGGAACTCTGCAGGGCTCCCTACAAAACCTGACTCCTTTGGCTTTGCATTATAGGAATCATTTCATCAGACCGAGTAACTTCCCCACCCTTGAGGGCAACACTCATACCTACAGAAGCCCCCTTGGAGAGAATGGAGACAGATAAAAAGCAACCAACAGCTCCTGCCTCAGGAGAAGATCTTGGTGAGTATGTCAGTCAAGTCCCACTGGATGCTTAGCCGCAAAGTACCAGAGGATTTCAAATTAGGGAGAAAAGAGTCCCAGTTCTGGATCAATACATTTCACTCAATTTTATGATTGATAGGGACATTTTAATTTAAAATTACACTTACTTCTAATGACTTACTGTGGAATGTGCTCCTTTCTTTTGCAGACATAGAAGGAAGTGCCAAGATCTTTAATAAAGTCTTCCTCAAAAGATCTAGATTACCTAGTCCTTATTCCTAAACCACATGTCATTCCTAATCACACATAACTTAATATATGAATGCGTATTAGCCACTTTGTTGTAATCTTTGGTGGTGGTGGTTTGGTCGCTAAGTCGTATCTGACTCTTGCAACCCCATGGACTGTATCCTGCCAGGCTCATCTGTCCATGGAATTCTCCAGTCAAGAATACTGGAGTTGGTTGCCATTTGCTTCTCCAGGCGATCTTCTTGACCTGGGAATCGAACCCTGTGTCTCCTGCATTGTAGGCAGATTCTTTACCAACTGACCTACAAGGGAAGCCCAGTTGTAATCTTTATTTATTTATTTTTTTCCAGTTGTAATCTTTAAATAATTTGTTACTCCGCAGAACAGCTGCAGCAGGACACAGTTAAAGGCCTTGAAATGTGAATAATATGGATTATAATAATATGTAAATCAAAGTTGCATGCAATTGACCAGGAGGCATTATAAATATTTATAGCCTTTACTACTTTTTCATTGTATCATCCATCCTCAGATAACATCACTGACTTTAGCTCAAGTCCAACAAGAGAAACTGATCCTCTTGGGAAGCCCAGATTCAAAGGTACGTTTGATCGGCTACAAATCTTACTTTTAAGAAAGCTATCTTTGTTGGGTATATTAGTCAACTGTTGCTGTGTAGTAACTACAAAATCTTAGTGGCATATTCTTTTTTTAATGTTTATTTTTTTTACCTATTTATTTTTGGCTGTGTTGGGTATTCTTTGCTGCACGAGCTTTTCTCTAGTTGCGGCAAGCAGAGGCTACTCTCTAGTTGCAGTGAAAGAGCTTCTCATGGCAGTGGCTTCACTTGTTGCAGACCGTGGGCTCTAAAGGCACACAGGCTTCCGTGGTTGTGGCTCCTGGGCCCTACAGCACAGGCTCAGTAGTTGTGGTGCATGAGCTTAGTTGACCCGTGGCATGTGGTATCTTCCTGGATCAGGGTTTGAACCTGTGTCCCCTACATTGGCAGGCAGATTCTTTACCACTAAGCCATCAGGGAAGCCTAGTAGCATATCCTAAAAAGGATTTATTTCTCACATGTCTACAAGTCACATGGAAGTCAGCTGATTTAGGATGTGTTTAGCTGGGTGATTCTGTTTCTAGCAGGTACAGCTGGGTCTCTTAAGGTTAGCCTAAGGTCTGCTCCACATCTATTCATTTTGGTACCCAAGATGAAAGACTAACAGTGACCCAGAGAAGCCGTTCTCCTAATGATACAAAGTAAAGAGAGAAGGAGTCCAGATATACAACAACATTTCAACCTCCTTGTGTTATACCTGCCAATATTCAATGGCAAAAGAAAGTCACAGAGCTAAGTTCAAATTGAAGATAGGGGAAATATACTCTTTCCATGAATATAGAGAATATTTTTGAACAGTAATCTAATCTACCAAAGTAAAAGATATTATATGATATAGACCAGTGTTTCCTTTTGTGATCTGTTTTTCTGAAGTATAAAATTTGATAAATTTTAATATATGTATATATTAATGTAACCATCGTCACAATCAAGATAATGAGTACATGCAACACCTCAAAAAGTTTCATCATGTACCTTTATAATCCCTCCTCTTCACTTCTCCCACCTAACCTCTAGTCTCAAGGTAACTATATTATAGATTGTTGCTGTTGTTTTTCAGTCACCAACTCATGTCCAGCTCTTTGCAACCCCATGGATTACAGCGTGCCAGGCTTCCCTGCCCTTCACTATCTCCTGGAGTTTGCTCAAACTCATGTCCATCGAGTCAGTGATGCCATCCAACCATCTCATCCTCTGTTGTCCCCTTCTCCTCCTGCCCTCAATCTTTCCCAGCATCAGGATATTTTCCAGTGAGTTGGCTCTTCACATCAGGTGACCAAAATATTGGAGCTTCAGCATCAGCCCCTCCAATGAATATTCAGGGTTGATTTCCTTTAGGATTGACTCGTTTGATCTCCTTACTGTCCAAGGGACTCTCAAAATTCTTCTCCAGCACCATAAATTCGAAAGCATCAATTCTTTGGCACTCAGCCTTCTTTATAGCCAACTCTCACATCCATACATGATTACTGAAAAAAAACCATAGCTTTAACTAGATGGATCTTTGTCAGCAAAGTAATGTCTCTGCTTTTTAATATGCTGGCTAGGTTTGTCATAACTTTTCTTCCAAGAAGCAAGCATCTATTAATGTCATGGCTGTAATCACTGTCTGCAGTGATTTTGGAGCCCAAGAAAAGAAATTCTGTCACTGTTTCCGCTTTTCCCCCATCTATTTGTCATGAAATGGTGGGTCCAATGATCTTAGTTTTTTGAATGTTGAATTTTAAGCCAGCTTTTTCACTCTTGTCTTTCATTTTCATCAAGAGGTACTTTAGTTCCTCTTCGCTTTTTGCCATTAGAGTGGTATCATCTGCATATCTGAGGTTGTTGATATTTCTTCCAGCAATCTTGATCCCAGCTTGTGATTCATCCAGCCTGACATTTCCCATAATGTACTCTGCATATGAGTTAAAAAACAGAGGGACAATATATGGCCTTGATGTACTGTTTTCCCAATTTTGAACCATTCCATTGTTTCATGTCCAGTTCTAACTGTTGCTTCTTGACCTGCATACATATTTCTCAGGAGGCAGGTAAGGTCATTTGGTATTCCCATCTCTTTCAGCATTTTCCACAGTTTGTTGTGATCCACACAGTCAAAGGCTTCAGTGGTCAATGAAGCAGAGGTAGATATTTTTCTAGAATTTTCTTGCCTTTTCTGTGATCCAACGGATGATGGCAATTTGATCACTTGTTCCTCTTCCTTTTCTAAACCCAACTTATACATCTGGAAGTTCTTGGTTCATCTGCTGAAATCTAGTTTGAAGGATTTTGAGCATTACCTTGCTAGCATGTGAAATGAACACAGTTGTATGGTAGTGTGAAAATTCTTCAGCATTGCCTTTCTTTGGGATTGAAATGAAAACTGACCTTTTCCAGTCCTGTGGCCACTGCTGAGTTTTCCAGATTTGCTGTCATATTGTGTGCAGCACTTTAACTGCATCATCTTTATAGACTAATATGCATTTTTGGAGTTTCACATAATAGAAAATAATATATTATGAACTTCCTTTCTGATTTCTTTTACTTATCATAACTATTTGGTGATGCATCCATGTTGGTATATGTATCAACAGTCTATTCCATTTTATTGCTTATGAGTATTCCATTGCATAGATATATAATAATTTATTAAAACTTCATGACATTTGGATTGTTTCCAGCATTTTTACATTACCAGTAAAGTATGCTATTCTGTGACCGTTCATGTACAAGTCTTGTGTAGACATAGGCTTTCATTCTTTTTGGACAAATTGCTATAAGGGGAATGGCTAGATCATATGTAAGTGTGTATTTAACATTTTAAGGAACTGCCAAACTGTTTTTCACAGCAGTTGTATTGTTTTGCCTTTCTGTCAGCAGTGTATGAGGGTTCCAGTTCCTCCACATCTTTTCTAACACTTAGTATGGTTAGCCTTTTTAATTTAAACCCTTTAAAAAAGTATGTAATAGTATCTGTGATTTTATTTTGCATATCTCTAAAGACTAAGGGTGCTGAACATCTTTTCATGTCCTTATTTGCCATCTGTATATCCTTTTTGATATGTCTCTTTAAATTTTTTCTATATTTTTATTGTGTTGCTTATTTTCTTATTGTTGAGTTTTAACAGTCTATATATTTTCTGGTTGAAGATCTTTTTCAGGTACATATTTCACAAACATTTTCTCCCTATGTGGCTTCTTTTTTAATTTTAATGAAGCTTGGTTTATTGATTTGGTTTTTTTAGATTGCATCTTTGGTGTTACATTTAAGAAATCATTGACTAATCAGAGATCACAAAGAGCTCCTCTGTTTCCTTCTAGAAATTTCTCCTCTGTTTCTTTGTAGAAGGTTTCTACTTTTAAATTTAAGTCTATGATCCATTTTGAGTCAAATTGTGTATATTATATAAGATATGAATGCAAGTTTATTTTCTTAAGGATATCAAACTGTTCCACCGTATTTGTTGAAAAATTATTGTTCCTCCACTGTATTTAATTTGTACCTTTGTCAAAAACCAATTGTCCATATATACATGGAACTATTTAGGTGTCCTCTAGTTGTTCCATTGATCTATTAGCTACCTTTCCATCAATACCGCAGTGTCTGGATCACTGTGGTTTTATGATAAGTGCTGCAATTGGGTTGTGTTAGTTCTCCAACATTGTTTTTATTTCTCTAAAGTTGTTTTGGTGGCTCTAGGTCCTTTTGTATTCCTAGCTAAATCTTAGGATGAAGTTATCAATGTCTAAAGAAAAATAGCCAGCTCATATTTTTATTAGAATTTCATTGAATCTGCAAGTCAATTAGAAAGCAGTGACAGCTGAACATTATTGTCCTCCTACCTATGAACATGGTATATCTCACCATTTATTTAGGTATTATTCATTTCTCTCACCAATGATTTTTAGTTTCAGTGAAATAAAACATAAAAGTAGCATTTTAAGTTTCATTTTCCTATTGTTCATTGCTAATATGTAGAAAAACAACTGATTTTTTTGTACAGTGATTTTATATTCTACAGTCTTGCAAAGCTCTGTAGATTTTTTTGTAGATATGCTGGGTTTCCTATATACAGAACTATGTCATCTAAGAGGAAGATTTTCCTTCCTCCTTTCCAACTTGAGTACCTTTTTTCTTACTTTTCCATACTGGCTAGCACCTCCAGAAAAACATTGAATTGAAAGTGAGGATTGATATCTTTTTCTTATTCCTTATCATATAGAAAAAACCATTTAATCTTTCACCATTAAGTATGTTGTTACCTGTGTTTTTTTTTTAATAGATATCCTTATTGAGTTGAGAAAGTTCTCTTCTATTCCTGCTCCAGTGAGAATTGTTATCAGAAATGAATGCTAGATTATATCTAATGATTTTTCTGGCTTTATTGAGATAATTATAAGGTTTTTCTTTTCTTTTAGTGTGTTAATATGATCAAGTAATTGTTCTTGAATTGTAGATTAACTTTGCATTCCAGGGACAAATTCCCCTTGGTTATAGTGTATTCTCATTTAAATATATTATTGATTTAATTCCCTAAAATTTTGTTTAGAATTGTATTCAGTGAGGGGTATTGGGCTGTTATTTTCTTTTCTTGTTAAAATCTAGTCAAGTTTCAGTGTCAAAATAATACTGAACTTTTCAATTTTCTGAAAGGGTTTAGAATTAGTATTGCTTCTTCCCTAAATATTTGGCAGTATTCACCAGTAAAGTCATCTGAGCCTCACATTCTCTTTGTGAGAAGTGTTTTACTTGTAATTCATTATAATTGGAGAAGGAAATGGCAACCCACGCCAGTACTCTTGCCTGGAAAATCCCGTGGATGGAGGAGCCTAGTAGGCTACAGTCCATGGGGTTGCAAGGAGTCGGACACAACTGAGCGACTTCACTTTCTTTTTTTTCTTTTCTTTAATAGGTGTAGGACTATTCAGTATGCTTTCTTCCATAATGAGCTTTCATAATGTTTGTCTTTCAAGTTATTGGTCTATCTAATAGATAGACAACATCTAAGTTGTCAAATGTATTTCATTTTCTTTTATTTTGATATCTGCATAATCTGTAATGATGTCACCTCTCTCGTTCCTGTTATTGATTATATGTGCCTTTTTTTCTCTTTCACCTAATCAGCCACACCATAGGTTTATCAGTTCTTTTGATCTTCCTAAAAGTTCAATTTGGGTTTCATTTATTTTGTGTATTATTTTTCTGTTTTCCATTTCATTTATTTTTACTTTGATCTTTATTATTTCCTTTTTCTGCTTAATTTGAGTTCAATTTGCTCTTCTAATTTCTTAAGGTTCAAGATGGTTTGAGACCTCTCTTCTTTTTAAATATGAAATTCAGTGCTACAACATTTTCCCTAGGTATTATTTAAGCACTATCTAAAAATGTTTGATATACTGTGTATTCAGTTTTACCCTATTCAAAATACTATTAGATTTCCTTTTGGTTTCTTCTTTGGCTTATTAGAAGTAGGTTACTTAATTTCCAAATATTTCAAGATTTTCAAGAGATCATTCTGTTACTGATTTTTATTAATAACTACATTGTTGTGATATACTCTGTATTTCCTGAGTCATTTTAAATTTATTGAGACTTTTTTATGGCCCATAATATAGTATATCTTGGTGTGTATGTTTTGTGTATACTTAAAAAGAATGTGTATCTTCCTAGTCTTAAGTGGAATATTGTATTAGTTTGCTAGGGCTGCCAAAACAAAATACTATAGACTTTGGCTTAAACAACCAAAATTTATTCTTTGTCAGTTCTAGAGTCCAGACGCCTTATTTCAAGGTATTATCAGGTTTGATTTCTCATATTGGAAGTTAAATCTTCAACATAGGAATTTTAGGAAAACATAATTCAGTCCATAACAAGTGTTCTATAAAAATGTCAATTAAGTCAATTTGCTTGGTTATATTGTGCAATTCTTTTATATCCTTTGTGATTTTCTATCAACTTGTTCTACAGTTAATGAGAGAATACCAAAATCTCTAGCTCTAACTGTAAATTTATTTATACTTTCTTCTTCTGTCACTTTTTTTTTTTTTTTTTTTTTTTTTTTCTGCATGTATACTAAAGGTCTGTATTCAGGTATAGACCTCAATTACTTAGGATTGTAATAAACTAATGAATTGATTCTTTATCATTATAAAGTGACCTTTTTTGTTTATGGTAATATTCTTTGATGATATGGTTAGGTTTAAATCTATTATCATCTTGCTATTGTTTTTCATTTGTTCCATCTATTCTTTTTTCCCCACTTCTTTTTCGGCCTTCTTTTGGACTGAATATTTTTACGATTCCATTTTACCTTTTTTGTTGTCCTCTTAGCTATAAATTTGTTTTGTTATTTTAGTGAATAATTTGGGGTTCATAGAATGTGTCCTTAACTTCACAGTCTACCTTCCAGTGATATTCCACAACTTCATAAACAGTTGAATGTGAAGTATAAGAACTTTACATTAGTATAGCAGCTTTTCTTTCCTGGCTATTGGGCTATTACTTTACTTTTGTATGTTATATAGATCACACTAAATTGTAATTATTTTTGTTAAACAAGCTATCTTTCAGAGAGAATTAAATAATAAGATAAATATTATGTATATTTACCTATATAGGTACCATTTCCAGTGCTCATCATTCCTTTGTGTGCAGCCATATTTCCATCTGGCATCATTTTCCTTCTGTCTAGAGAACTTCCGTGAATCTTCCTTATAGGTTGGGTGTGCTAGTCATGAATTCTTTCAGCTTTTGTATGTCTAAAAAATATTTTGCTTGTTTTTTTTTAAGATATTTTCACTATAGAATTCTAGATGATAAGTTTTTGTTGTTGTTTTGGTTTTTGTTCTTTAATATATAGGACATGTCTCTGTTGCCTTCTCACTTGCTTTCTTTATGATGAGAAATCTGCCACGATCCTTCTTTGTTGTCCTAACATGTCTTTTCTTCTCTGCTCTCTTTGAAGATCTCCAGAAATTTAATTTGGGTCTTTTTTTATATCTTCCATTTCTTAACTTTTTGACCATGTGTATTATAGAAATAATAACTGTTTTATTATCCTTGTCTGATGATTCTAACATCTATGCAAGTTCCAGTTTGACTCCAAATGATTTATTTTTCTCATTATGGGTAATATCTTCCTGTAAGGAATTTATCCAGTTGGGTGCTATGTTGGTGGTTTAGTCACTAAGTCATGTCCGACTCTTGTGACCCCATGGACTGTAGCCTGCCAGGCTCCTCTGTCCATGGGATTTTCCAGGCAAGAATACTGGAGTGGATTGCCATTTCCTTCTCCAGGGGATCTTCCCGACCCAGGAATCAAACCCAGGAATCGAATCCAGGTCTCCTGCATTGTAGACAGATTCTTTACCAACTGAGCTATGAGGGAAGCCTGTTGGGTGCTGTATATGTTTGTTATTCTTAATATATTGTTGGATTTTATTCTGGGGTGCAATTAAATAACTTAAAATCACTTGATCTTTCTGAGCCTGGCTTTTAAGGTTTATTGGTAGGAACAAAACTATATTTTAGTGTAAGGCAAATCATTTCCCACTACTGAACCAAGATCCTTTTGAGTACTCTTTCCAGTACCCCATAAATTATGCAGTTTAAACCAAATTACTTTTGGATATTAGCATAAGATAAACCTATTTATAAAATTAAATCAATAGTATCATCCGTATCATGTATCCCAAAGACAGGATTCTGGATTTTCACAAATTCAAACCATCCACATCACTGCTTTCATCCAACTGCTTATAGTATTAGATCAAATATCCTCAAACAGATTGTTTTACTTATGACTTCTCCTCCACCTTTTTTACAAGCTCAAAAAACCAAAATGCTCAATGTCCTCTCTCTCTTAGGTCCTCATGTGCGGTATATCCAAAAGCCTGACAACAGCCCCTGCTCCATCACCGACTCTGTCAAGAGATTCCCCAAAGAGGAGGCCACAGAGGGGAATGCCACCAGTCCACCGCAGAACCCACCTACCAACCTCACTGTGGTCACTGTGGAAGGGTGTCCCTCCTTTGTCATCTTGGACTGGGATAAGCCACTCAATGACACTGTCACTGGTGAGAGCATGGCATGTGGACTATTGCTACGGTGGGAAGCATTGATAAGATGATGCTTTGGGGAATGTGGTACCTCAAGTCAGACTGTGACCCTGGGTGATGTATCTCAGGAACAGCAAGTCCCTGCAGAGTTCTGCTGTCTCTGTGGCAGATGATTTTCAAAAGTATCATAAGATGGGAAAGATCGTCTTTTTCCTGGTTATGGTTTCTCTGTTAACCTAGCAGATCTCTTAAGTTATATATCTTCTTTCTCCTCTCAGAACTTTTTCTCAATGTGAAGGTATATCTCATCTTTCCATTACCAGAAAATTACAAATAATATATGAGAAGTTGCCACTGCTAATAGTATTTAAACCAATTTTCCTTTCACCATCCCAATTTCTAGATTGATCTAGAACTTTGAAGCAGGCTAAACATTATTATTTCAGTCATTTTATGAGAATTTTTTTTACTTTAAATTTATTTTTAATTGGAAGATAATGGCTTTACAATGTTGTGTTGATTTCTGCCGTATATCAGCATGAATCAGCCACAGGTATGGTTTTTAAAAATTCTATTCCTGGTCAGTTTTCCGCCCATCTTAGGGAATTTTGATTCTGCTACTCCTCATAAAAATGATACTGAAAAATAAAAAACTCTGAGTCACTCTTTGAATTTGTTATGTGGGATTTTAATTTTCCTTAGTGAATAAGACAGTCAGACTAGAGAGAAGAGGGGAGGGTGGGATGACTAACCACCCAAATCAGCTAGAGGATGAAGCAAATAATATGAGTACATGCATGTCCTGCTTCCACATGCCCAAGGTGGGCAGATGGAACAGAGGGGCCCATGAGAGGCTGTCAGAGGGAGGAGAGAGCAGTACACAGGGTAAGGTGAGGAGTGGGGAGATTCAGGAGCTGTCAAAAAGTTTTCTTTGAATAAAGGAGAAAACAGCAGCTATTTCTCCTTAGACAAAACCATTTAGTCTGGGCAGCTTCCAGTGTAAGCGGCTTGTTGTTATTCGGTTGCTAAGTCATGCCCAGCTCTTTGCGACCCGGTGGACTACAGCACACCAGGCTTCCCTGTCCTTCACTATCTCCCAGAGTTTGCTCAAATTCAGCAGCTTGTCTTTGCTTAACTGGCCTTTAAAAAAAAACAAAACCATATTTTGTGAATTTCCTTTCTCATGCAGTTTTGACTAGTCTTCTTTGCTTGGGATTATGCCAGTAGGTACTATCATCCCAATATCTAAAAATCAATCAATTTGTAAGTATTGATTATTTACATGTATTAAAAGGTTTAAAATTCTCAATCCATATGCAGTGCTGAGACTTAGTTCTTACAAGACCAAACGATTTATAAAAATTTCACTTCCCTTAAAGATATAGAACATCGAATTGGCATTTATGTCTAATAATCTAATACACATTCACTTGGGTATGATTTAGCTTTTGAAAACAGCAGGATTTTCCTTTCTGTATTTTCCTTTTATCATGATATAAATGATAGCTTTTTAAAATTATATAAATCTGTAATCTCAAAGTATCATAAATAGGATATACTTTATCTAACCAATTAGTTTTGACATTATTATTAATATTATTAAATGTTAATGAGCTGTTGAGATCTTTCACTAGATACTAGGCTTCAGTTCACTTAGTCGTGTCCGACTCTTTGTGACCCCATGAATCACAGCACGCCAGGCCTCCCTGTCCATCACCAACTCCCGGAGTTCACTCAGACTCAGGTCCATCGAGTCAGTGATGCTATCCAGCCATCTCATCCTCTGTCGTCCCCTTCTCCTCCTGCCCCCAATCCCTCCCAGCATCAGAGTCTTTTCTAATGAGTCAACTCTTCGCATGAGGTGGCCAAAGTACTGGAGTTTCAGCTTTAGCATCATTCCTTCCAAAGAAATCCCAGGGCTGATCTCCTTTAGAATGGACTGGTTGGATCTAAGTCCAAGGGACTCTCAAGAGTCTTCTCCAACACCACAGTTCAAAAGCATCAATTCTTCGGTGCTCGGCCTTCTTCACAGTCCAATTCTCACATCCATACATGACCACTGGAAAAACCATAGCCTTGACTAGACGGACCTTTGTTGGCAAGGTAATGTCTCTGCTTTTGAATATGCTATCTAGGTTGGTCATAACTTTCCTTCCAAGGAGTAAGCGTCTTTTAATTTCATGGCTGCAATCACCATCTGCAGTGATTTTGTAGCCCAAAAAATAAAGTCTGACACTGTTTCCACTGTTTCCCCATCCATTTCCCATGAAGTGATGGGACCACATGCCATGATCTTTGTTTTCTGAATGTTGAGTTTTAAGCCAACTTTTTCACTCTCCTCTTTCACTTTTATTAAGAGGCTTTTTAGTTCCTCTTCACTTCCTAACAATTTTCATGGATAAGGACCACATATATAATAATAATATTTTATACATAGAAATAAGTCAGTATTTAGTCACTATTTACTTAACGTTTTAAACGTTGAACCATATGCCCTGATGATCTATTTTTTTCCATTAAATACCACATGACTTCAAATATAATCTTTTACAAACCAGTAGTTCAGATAAGACAGAGATTAATTCTCATATCATTAGAAATGGTTTTTCAGGAAAGGATTAAGAAAGGTAACAAAAGAGAGGGAACATATTCTTCATTTCCCTAGTTGACTTCTGTCAGTAATCTTTCTTCTAATTGATAGGTGTGTATTCACCTCTAGTAAATACATCCAAATTCTGATGCTTCTCCATGACCCTTCTACACCAAAGTAGAAATAGGTACACGATAGAGATTGCCCATAGCCTACATCCTTAGACAACTTAAAGTTAAGTTAGTCATAACTTGTCATTTTGTGATATGTAAAGAGCATGTGGACATAGATTTAAATCCCAGACCAGGTATGTTCTAGATAATGCAACTTGAATCTATAATTAGCCTCTTTGAACTTCTAGATTTTTATTTGTAATAATAATAATTCCCATTGTTATCAATTTGTTGTGAGCATAAAACGTAACAGGGAATTCATGCAGCATAAATTAGAAGCTGTTAAATTAACATTTGTCAGCAGCAGCAACAGTAGGACTGGCAGCAGTAGTATCACCAGTATTATTTTCATGCTGCACTGACCAGACTATGATGTTCCCAACCTTCATAATAAATGATTATCTTCTAAGTGACTTATCTCATAAGGGGGTTAAAACCCTCTGAGGGGGGTAAAAGAGACCACCTATTCAGTGTCAGTTCTTTGTAGATTTTCTTATATCCTTACTCTTAAAGAAACTATTTTTTAAATCACCTATCTTAAAATAAGAAATATGAATACACACTTTTTTGTTGTTGGTGGTAGAGTTTTAGAATGTTGGTGCATTTATGAAAAAGCTATTATCACTTTAAAAAATTAAAAAGGAAAGATACATACATTCTAAAACAAGAATTCTGAGAATTCTAAAACAAGAATTCTGGGAAAAATTCTAAATACCTTTTTAATTATGAAGGGAACTTCTAGATCCATTTTGAAAACTCCAAAGTTTCAGGACTAAAATCATATTAAATTAACATTTAAACATTAGGAATGACCCAAACAAAGATGTTTTTTGAAGGTGACTGCTTTCATGGATGAACCAACTGGAATATCATATAAACTGCTCGTTCAATGACTAATCAGCACTTGAATCTTTTGAACTGGAATCTTTCAAATTTTCAAGTTCTAAGATACAACTCAGGGATAATAAAGAATAATAAAAGACATAATAATAATAGGTACCACCTGTTGAGCAAAATACTATTAAGCACTTTTCATATGTTCCTGCTTTAATCCCTATAAGTAACACTATGAAGAGACACTGTGGACATTTTACAGATGGGAAAACTGAGACTGAGATCCAGGCAAGTGGCTTGGTCTGTTTCTTTCCATTAAGTCATGCAGTTTCCTTTTTTAAAAAAAAAAAAATCTGTTTTACTTCCATTCTGATTACTCCCTTCTTTTTCTAGTAAGTGCCCCTTTATGGCTGAGGGAAAAGTATAATTTGAATATCTGAATTCAGGATGCTCCCTCTCCCTCTCTTTCCATGCTCTGTTAGAATAAAAAGTCAACTGAGACAAAGATTGAGAGCAGAGAGTCTGAGGAAGACATACTATATACCAGCCATTAGTCTTTTAAAAGCTGCATTCATGTGTCCAGATACAATGGCCATTGCCTTCTAGTCTAATTTAAAATGGTTATAGGAAATTATTCTGAAAAGGTGGTCCTACATCTTGGATGTTTTTAATTTACCATTTAAGATCCTTCCCAAATTAAAATTGGTGATTATAAGTCTACATGAGTTATCCTATAATTTCAGCTTTATTTCCAATATCATCTCCTACCTTTGGTCTCAGCACTAACAGCTTAAGTCCCAGTAACTCACAATCTTCTCACTTTCCCCAAAGCCCACCACTTGTGTATTTCTTCATATTGACAGAACTGTTTTTGAGTGGGCTTTTGTAGTTGTTTGTTGGTTTTTGTTTGATTTTTGTAATCCTCTTTGTGATCTCATCACATGTATTAAACTAAATCCCAACTGACAACATGGAAAACATTTTAGTAAATTATATTCTCTTATTCTGAAAGTCTTTCTCTTTTCATTAGCCCTGTAAGTTCATAGAAAGCTACCCTTTAGGTAAATTTATACAGATCTCTATACTGACTTTACAGATAAAGTTTCATTTTGTTTTGTTTTAATTCAAGGATAATTATCAAGGGGGCATATATAAGCAGTATGTACAAGACTTATGTAACTTACATAAGCAGTAGGTACGAAAATCTTGTAATTCTGTAGTTCAAAATAAGGGACTCTGGGAGGGAAAGAGACACATGTACCCCACTGTTCATCGCAGCACTGTTTATAATAGCCAGGACATGGAAGCAACCTAGATGTCCATCAGCAGATGAATGGATAAGAAAGCTGTGGTACATATACACAATGGAGTATTTATTACTCAGCCATTAAAAAGAATACACTTGAATCAGTTCTAATGAGGTGGATGAAACTGGAGCCTATTATACAGAGTGAAGTAAGCCAGAAGGAAAAACATCAATATAGTATACTAATGCATATATATGGAATTTAGAAAGATGGTAACAATAACCCGGTGTACGAGACAGCAAAAGAGACACTAATGTATGCTTGGGGCTAGTGCACTGGGACGACCCAGAGGGATGGTATGGGGAGGGAGGAGGGAGGAGGGTTCAGGATGGGGAACACATGTATACCTGTGGCAGATTCATTTTGATATTTGGCAAAACTAATACAATTATGTAAAGTTTAAAAATAAAATAAAATCAAAATAAGGGACTCTGGGAAAGTATAGTTCATTATTTGGTTAAATGTTATTTGCTGCTATGGTTTTAACTGTTACTTGCAGCAGTACCATGTCATCAGTGACCATTTCTCAGCTATGTTATAAAGCCCTATGAGCAGGAAATGTGCTTCTGCTGAAGCACCGCTCCTCATAGAATGTTTCTTACAAAACTGCACTGGATTTTCCAGCAATGGCAGTTGATCTGACTTACATATCAAAATGATATGTTACCATATACAGTGCTACCCCAGGAGTGTCATCACTTTACACAGTTACCAGGCCTTTCCTGCTCTGGTAGAGAGAAAACAAAAATGGTCCATGAGCAACTCCCCAAATGCTTTGGCACCTTCACCATCTACTGATAATCTCCCATCTGGAAGTTGCAAATGTGTATGATCAATAGGTCTCAGGTCTGCAATCTCAGTTGCTCACTTTTATGAGAGTGACTTTTTAGGCTGTTAGCTTCAAGAACATTCAGTTTGCCAGAGCATAAAGACAAGTGTCTGTTGGCCTTCTTGCTTTTCAGAATATGAAGTTATATCCAGAGAAAATGGGTCATTCAGTGGGAAGAACAAGTCCATTCAAACAACAAATCAAACCTTCTCCACAGTAGAAAACCTAAAACCAGACACAAGGTAAGCCACCAGTGCTATTACAGGTGAATTCTGAGAGTGTAAAAATCATAACAAAGGAGTGAAATGACATCATCCTTCTCCATCCGAAGGGAGGGTCTAGTTTGCCTTTCATTCTTTGGCTTTCTGTACACAGCACTAGAGACTCCTAGAGTCATGGTTTGCAAATATGCAACTGACTGGTGGGGATACAGTAACTGACAAGTCGGTCTTGTAAGTTAACATTAGAGCTGGGGACACTGAGAGGTAGAAGGCCATTAATATCAAATATTGATATCAAATACCAAAGCTTAGCAGAGGAAAAGTCTACAGACCAGAGAAAACTGGAGTGTGGATGGTATAAACTAGATTTGAAGCACAGAAAGTTGGCTGGTGTGCTAGAAGAGGAGGGGAGGGAAACAAAAGCCACAGGACAAATGCAGGTAAACATTTGTAAGAGTTAATGCTTAAAGTAGTTACAGACTAGACACAGCATTCCTTTGCTTTGGGATCTTTTTATTATAGACAATGAGAATAGATTTTGTTTAAATGGACATATATTAATTGTTCAATAATAACTTTTCTTGGCATCCCTTATTACACATTGATACCAGGTTGTTTATCTTGCTGTATAGTTTTGTGATTCCTTTTTAAATCTAAAATATGTAATAATTTATCAATTTATTTTATTGATGCAAGAAAAATGAGAGCCTTAGACATTTCTAAAAATGTAGTAGGGAAGGGGGTTTTGGTCTTGTGTTTGTTTTACACGGCTAAATCATTAAATGTATTACTCAAGCCAACTCTCAAATGGATATAGCCAAGTACTGCCCTAATAAAGCCCAAGTGCTAAATTCATTTCTGGACTAAATTTCACTCTGTGGGAAATCAATTTCTTCCCTCAAACTCCAAAACACCATTTGATAAATTGTCCCTGCTTTCTGTATAAAACAACAACAAAAAAGAAATCCTGGCATCTTAAGTTATAGTGCACCAGGCAAATACAGATCAATTTTCCAGATTGAGGAGTTTTTCAAGAAAGAATATTTCATAACCTGATGAAGATCCTCTATGTTGAAAAAGATCAGCGAAGGTGAAACCTGGAACTTCAGCATCAGAGATTTTCTGTGTGTGTCATATTTTATTTCTCGTATCTCTCATTGTCATCTGACTGAATTGAACTGGGTGTTAGTGTGACACCACAAGAGCCTGTTTGGCTCTGACAGCAGGGAGACTCCTGATCTTTTCAGGGGAAAAGGAAGCATCTAATTCATTAGAGATGCTCTGCTGTATATAAACCATAGTCCTATACTGCAAGAGTAACATCTTTCCACAAGTGTGGGGTTTTTTCCCTTAAAATTGTCTGTTTTGATTCATAATATGGAAAATTTTGCAAATGTTAATTTTCTTAAAGAGATTCAGTTCAGTTCAGTTCAGTCGCTCAGTCGTGTCCGACTCTTTGCGACCCCACAAATCGCAGCAAGCCAGGCCTCCCTGTCCATCACCAACTCCCGGAGTTCACTCAGACTCACGTCCATCAAGTCAGTGATGCCATCCAGCCATCTCATCCTCTGTCGTCCCCTTCTCCTCCTGCCCCTAATCCCTCCCAGCATCAGAGTCTTTTCCAATGAGTCAACTCTTCTCATGAGGTGGCCAAAGTACTGGAGTTTCAGCTTCAGCATCATTCCCTCCAAAGAAATCCCAGGGCTGATCTCCTTCAGAATGGACTAGTTGGATCTCCTTGCAATCCAAGGGACTCTCAAGAGTCTTCTCCAACACCACAGTTCAAAAGCATAGATTCTTCAGCGCTCAGCCTTCTTCACAGTCCAACTCTCACATCCATACATGACCACAGGAAAAACCATAGCCTTGACTAGACGGACCTTTGTTGGCAAAGTAATGTCTCTGCTTTTGAATATGCTATCTAGGTTGGTCATAACTTTCCTTCCAAG
>NW_011494740.1:2627182-2642069 GCF_000754665.1 Bison bison bison | reverse complement strand
TGTTTCCACTGTTTCCCCATCTATTTCCCATGAAGTGATGGGACCGGATGCCATGATCTTCGTTTTCTGAATGTTGAGCTTGAAGCCAACTTTTTCACTCTCCACTTTCACTTTCATCAAGAGGCTTTTTAGTTCCTTTTCACTTTCTGCCATAAGGGTGGTGTCATCTGTGTTGGCCAAAATTAGCATTTTTCTCAGTAAAAGCCCATTTGATGAATTTGGTTTTGCTTCCTTAGCCAGATTAACAGGGAGAAGGCCTATTTTTACCATAATGCATTTTAAGGAAACAGTAAAAGGTCATTTAATTTGGACTTTTTAATAGGTGGACTTGGGCTTACAGAACTTGCTTTTTATTCCACTTTAAAAAAGTGAGCCACGTAGCACACACAAGGTGCACTGAAGGGCATCCAGTTTCTAAGTGTTCATTGTGTTCTGTTTCTGAATCAGGCTGTTCTCGGGTTTCACAGTGCACCTATTAGCTCATGATCAGAGGTAGAACACAGTTATGCCAGGGACATTTGAAACATAACTTGTTTGTAAAAGGTTTTCCTCTGCATTCAGCTGACATTTACCTGGTGCCAGTGACGTGGTCAGCCCTGTGCTTGGTATTGTGCCTACAAACAGGAGTAAACATCCGGCCTGTCTTTGAGGAGCTCCAGGCTAATGGGGCAGACTGCTAGTGACCGATTATTGTACACAGAGTGGTGAGAGTTCAGGTAGAAGTCTGCACAGTGGGAGCCCAAGGGTGGCATGTCACATAGTCTGGGGAATCAAAGGAAAGACAAAACTTCCTGGAGAAGGTGACACTTAGGTTGAGGGGTGATAAGTAGGCAGGAGCCAGTCAGGCGACTGTGGTAAGAGAAAGGAAGGTCAGAGAGAATAGTGCACGTGTCAGCACAGTGGCGGAAATGGTGTGGTTGTGTATGGTGAAAAACAGGCTGTTTTCACCAGTGTGAGGGACAAAAAGTGGAGAGAAGCGGAAGCAAAGAGAAGCAGAAGCCAAGTTAGGGAGGGCCTTCCATGCCAGATCTTGGCTCAGATGGTAAAGAATCTGCCTGGAATGTGGGAGACCCAGGTTCAATCCCTGGATCTGGAAGATCCCCTGGAGAAGGGAATGGCAACCCACTCCAGTATTCTTGCCTGGAGAATTCTGTGGACAGAGGAGCCTGGCAGGCTACAGTCCATGGGATCGCAAAGAGTTGCACACGACTGAGTGACTTAACACCTTCACTTTTCTATGCCAGATCAGGGAATGTGGTCGAGTGATGGGGAGACCTTGAAGCATGGTAACTGGGGAGTAACTTGCTCTGACTTTCATTTTAGCTTGCATTCTGACTCTTCTTTACTTAGAATAATCAATTTTGATACTAAAGCTACTTGTAATGAGTAGTTGGTAGAACACATCTAACTGAAAATAACTTTTCGTTAAGTTCTTGCGTGAGTACCATTGTGGCATCTGATCGAATTGGTCAAATGGGGACATAACAGGAAAGTGCCTTAGGGCTGAACTGAATTAGACTCTGGAATCACAGGACCTGTCAAGTCATGAGGTTCATGTCCAGTTTCCAGTTACAACTGTTGTAGGACTCATGCTACTTGTTGGCGTTTGCCTTAGACTCAGATACAACCACTCACCTTTTTCCCACTGTTGTCGTGTTTACCTTGGTTGTCTCTCCTGTCCACCATCAATATGCCTTCTAAGGAGGACCCCTGTGACCTCCATGCACACAACTTAGGTAAAATACTAGTCCTCAAAGTTAGTACTGATAGTGAGGCTACAGCAGGCATAATAAAATTGCAAGTTCCCCAATTTGGACTTGTTGGCTCTTTTGTTACAAACTGTTTTCACACTGTCTTACATTGTAAAGATAAGGTTCCTTACCACTGTATCTTCTCTGCCCCAATCATGACCCAAGATTAATGCAAATAAGAGACACCCTGTAAAATAAAGAGGAAGTATGTACAGGATGCAGTTAGCAGGTGGTTTTTATTAGCTATAAAGAATGACTGTAATCACACTTCATCCCTTGTGGAAAATTTTGAGTCAAAATGTACAGTAAATTCCCCACATAGGCCAACTCTGAATGATAGCTGTTAAAACTCCTCCATGAGCTTCTGGAATTCCCTATTTGAAAAGCTGGAAGATAATACCTTCTGAAGGAATATCTATAGCTTTGTTCCTATTCTAGGAGACACATGTAAAGAATTGATTTTTAGTCACCTTTTCCATCATTTGTCCTGACTAGAAAACAGGAGCTCTAAAAACAGGTCATAATTACCGGCTAATTGTTAAACAGTGACATGGGTGGGATAAAGGTTGGTGTAGAACATTTAACCTGCATAATCAAGGCAGAGAAAAGAGATCTACAGAGCCTTTGAGGTTAAAAATTCTAAAAGTTCACACACTCTTTTAGAACCAAAAAGATAGTCAACGATGCTACCTTCTCCTGCCTGTTTTTAATGATGTAGCCAGGTTGTTATTTACTCTGGAGAAGCTTGAAAAATAACCCACAGTAAGAGACTTCAATCTTGGCATTAAAAATAAAGTGGAATACAGGTAGCAATGTCTTGTAAACTGTAAATCTGATAGGACAAAGCAGGCATGTGGAATGGCCATTACGACTGTATCCATCAGCAGCGATCCCGCCACTGGTAGAGTTCAGCGGCTCACCCGGCGTGAGGTGTCTCTGTCTCTAGAGCGCAGAGCTGCTCGGCTGCCCTGGGGAACCAGCTGCAGTTCCCAAGGCAGCACAGTGAGGACAGGCCCAGCCTTGCTGATGGCTGCTCGCAGCTGGGCTGACAGATGTACACAGGACAGAGGGGCTGCTTGGGGGGAGTCAGAAATGTTTAAGTCAAATGACAAGATCTGTTACCAGAGATGAACAGCTGGAGCACAACTCCAGCTCTTTCTCTGGAGGATCCCCTTCTCTCACCCTCCATCCCTAAAATACAAAGACAATGTAGAGATGTTAGTGTCCACTGAAACAGTACCCAACTGGCCCACTCTCCAATATTTATTTTCCCCTTATTTTTTTCCCCATGAAACTTCATTGTGTGCCTCTTGTTGAACTAAAAGAAAGTATTAAGAAGAGTCCTCCTGTCTGTAGCCAACTACTTTGTTTGCAAAGACCACTATGATTATGTTTAGTTTCATGAACAGAAGAAATGATAAAGTATGTAACTTAAAAAATAAGTGTTGCACCACTGCTTAAAGGGACCAGAACTGTGGGCTAATTGACCTTAAAGTCTCTCCCAGATCTAAAATAACATAATCTTAATGCTATCTGAAACCATCACAGAATAAAAGGGAAATCTGGAACTGAAAATAAAACCAAAACCTGGGTCTGTCTTACAGTGAGTAGGTTTGTCCTGATAAACCATTTTTGCTTTGAATCTATGTCTGTGGTCTGCAATTTCTTTTCAGACAGTTATTTTCAGCACACATTTTGGTAATCCATTGATGGGCCAGTTCTTCCTGATGAACTAGTTGGGGAATGTGGATTTACACACAATCACTCTCCACTTACAGAGCCCTCGTATCTCAGTCTTCTCTTCGTATAAGCCCATGTCTCTCCCTGCTTGGCTAAGAAACTGAAGAATTCTCTGTGTGTGCCAGACATACATGTGGTCCAGCAATTTCCTATGGAAAATGCACTCTGTCTGGTAATTAAGATAAATCAAGTTTACTTAACTGGCTCAAGCACTTCTACTGTCGTCTGTGGCTTGGGAGGATCCTGGAGAATAGCTCTTCCTCCAAGATTAAAACCTACCAAAGTTTCCTGTAGCTGACAGCAAAGATAGTTTGGGGCTGTTGTTTGTGTTATATGACTTAAATCTTGGCATTAAAAATAAACTGGAATAGAGGCCGCAACTTCTTGTAAACTGTAAATCTGATAGGACAAAGCAGGCATGTGGAATGGCCATTATGACCTTATTCATCAGGTTTTTGGGAAATTCTAGTCTCTGCAGTATGTATTAACTTTTCAGTATCTCTTCTCATCAGCTTTATAGAAAGGAATAAAATAAGCTGTCAGAGTATCAGGCTTTTTTTTTTTTTTTTTTTAGTTTTACTGTAGGTCTGAGCAGCAGAAGAATAATTGCTTCCTCATTAAAGAAATTGAATTGATTGCTCAGGTTTGCAACAGCAAAGAGCATGGAACTCCACTAGTCTATAATAAAGACAGCAATTCTTCTTTTCACATCACTGTATTATTTTTATTACTTTGTACTTCAAATTCCGTAGTATCTAGGGAGGGGGTGCAAGATACTCTTAGCAACACTTCAGTATTAGAGAGCAACCCAGATCTGAAATGTGTGTCCCCCTACAGAAATGCAAGATCAAAGAAATGTCCTTAAAGACCTACTGGGCAGCTGGTTAATGACCCCTGATACCTGCTCCACTCTCTTCTGACAGATTTAGGCTTATTTCATCCTCGCAGTATCCCCCCAGCTCTGCCCTTTGTTTCTGAGCTGTATTCCCAGGCAGCAGAGTGCCTGTACCTGGCAGGTATCCAGAAATCCTTTCCCCAGTCCTGCAGTCCTTGAAGAACTGGTGGGTTTGATCACCCTTTCCCCATTCCATTCCCCTTACTCTTTTTTTCTAACCCCCCTCTTTCCTGTCTTTCCCTCTGACTGAAACCCAACCTGAATGGGGCCCAGATATTTCAAAATGACACTAGGGGTCAAATCAGCTAACAAAATATTTCAAACCAGCAAAGAGCTACCGGGTGGCCTTTCTAAATAAAAAGTGGTTGCTTGAGGTTTAAGAGCTTTTGTTAAGTTTACCAAACAGTGAAAATTATAATTCAGCACTACGTTATGGGTAAAAATAGGGGGAAATCATTATAGAGAGGAGCAAAGGAAGAGAAGGCAGGGAGATGACAGAAAGATGTGTCTGCCCTAACCTGACCTGGAGGTTAGCCTCAGGCTAGATCCCAAAGGGTGGAGCTTCCTCATTTCTGACAGTTTTGCCTGTAAACCACAGATGCCTTTCTTATCACCTTTACAACCACAAGTTTGTGGACATAGTTCTGCCTTGAGAGTTCTATGGTAGGGTTTCTCAAATTCCCCAAGAGTAGAAGCACCTTTAAAAAAAATTCTTTAGGGATATAAATATAATAATAAAGAATAGTTATAATGACTTACTATGTGCATGGTACCTTAAATTTACATGCATCATTTCATGTAAGCCTCTTAAGAAACTCACAGATACTTTTATACACTTGCTGCTGCTGCTGCTAAGTCGCTTCAGTCGTGTCCAACTCTGTGCGACCCCATAGAAGGCAGCCCACCAGGCTCCCCTGTCCCTGGGATTCTCCAGGCAAGAACACTGGAGTGGCTTGCCATTTCCTTCTCCAATGCATGAAAGTGAAAAGTGAAAGTGAAGTTGCTCAGTCACGTCCAACTCTTAGCGACCCCATGGACTGTAGCCCACCAGGCTCCTCCGTCCATAGCATTTTCCAGGCAAAGTTATAATTACTGTATTTAATAGTATCCTCGCAAATTCCATGATGCTCATTTTTATATATGAGGCTCAGAGAGTTTAAGTTACTTACCTTAAGGTTACACATTAATGCAGCTGTGAGCCCAAGTCCTTCTGGCCCCTGAACTCATGACATTCACCACAGCGCCATGCTGCCTCCTGATGGGCAACTGGGAAGATGGTTTTTGCTTGAATCCATAACTGTCTGGGAAAAATCGGACATGGCTTCTACCAGGGGTGTTATTCATTTGGCTTGCCTTCCATGAGGCCCAAAATCTTGACTGCAGCTGTCACCTAGACTGTACTCCACTTAGATACTCATTCTGATGAAGCAGGTCTTAGAAACACCTTTTCAAATTTAATTTTCATTTTTGTCAGAAGAGATGTACTTGGTTTTAAAACTCAAATACTACAAAGCAGTTCATTCCTATTCCTAAATTCTATTTGCCAGAAGCAACTATTTTCAATAATTTTGTTCATTTTTCAACTTTTTTAAGGTATTATAATTGATAAAATTTTGAGATATTTAAAGTATACAACATGATGATTTGATATATATATACATTATGAAAGGATTCCCCTGAATTAGTTAATGTATCTATTACCTCATATATTTACTATTTTTAATAACTGGTAAAAATATTTAAATTATAATCTTTTGGCAAACAAATTATACAATACAGTATTTCAACTATCATTGTATTTTTGATCCTCAGATCCTATTCATCTTACAACTAGTTTGAACCCTTTTTACCAATATCTATTTCCCCAGACTCTGCAGTCACTTTTCTACTCTATTTCTATAAATCTGACATTTTTCTTAAAGATCCACATATAAGTGATAACATGCATGACTTGTCTTTCTCACATGACTTATTTCACGTAGCATAATGCCCTCCAGGTTCATTCATGTTGTTGCAAATGACAGGATTTACTTATTTTTAAAGGCTGAATGATAGTCCACTGTGTGTGTATGTGTGTGTATACACATACGTACATACAGGTCACCCTTGAACAATATGACTTTGAACTGCGAAGGTCCACTTATACATGGATTTTTTCCAACAAATACAGTACTTGTATTTTCACTTTACAAACCTTCGAAGTTTGTTTGATTAGAGATCACAGTATGTGGAACCAAAAGAATCAGGGTTTGAGTCCTGATTCTATGCAAACTGTTTCAGTTTCTGCCCTTGGGTGAATCATTTATCAATCCCTTCATTTTTGAGGCAGAGATACTAATAACTCAGATTTTTACCTGACTGGGGGCTTGGCACCTGTAATCCCCCACACTGTTCAAGGGTTAGCTGTGTGTATCTCACAATTTCTTTATCCATTCTTCTATCAATGGACACTTATTTCTGCACCTTGACTAGAATGAATAATGCTACTGTTAACATGGGAGTACAGATATATGTTTAAGATAATGATTTCATTTCCTGGGATATACACTCAGTGGTGAGACTACTGGATCATTCAGTTCAGTTTAGTTCAGTCTCTCAGTCGTGTCCAGCTCTTTGTGACCCCATTGACTGCAGCACACCAGGCTTCCCTGTCTATCACCAACTCCCGGAGCCTACTCAAACTCATGTTCATCATGTCAGTGATGCCATACAACCATCTCATCCTCTGTCGTCCCCTTCTCCTCCTGCCTTCAATCTTTCCCAGCAATAGGGTCATTTCCAATCAGTCAGTTCTTCACATCAGGTGGCCAAAGTATTGGAGTTTCAGCTTCAGCATCAGTTCTTCCAATGAATATTCAGAACTGATTTCCTTTAGGATGGACTGGCTGGATTCCTTGTAGTCCAAGGGACTCAAGAATCTTCTCCAACACCACACTTCAAAAGCATCAATTCTTCAGCACTAAGCTTTCTTTATAGTCCAACTCTCATGTCCATACATGACTACTGGAAAAACCATAGCTTTGACTGGATGGACCTTTGTTGGCAAAGTAATGCTTCTGCTTTTTAATATGCTGTCTAGGTTGGTCAGAGTTTTTCTTTCAAGGAGCAAGCATCTTTTAATTGCATGGCTGCAGTCACTATCTGCAGTGATTTTGAAGTCCAAAAAAAAAAAGTCTGTCACTGTTTCCATTGTTTCCCCATCTGTTTGCCATGAAGTGATGGGACTGGATGCCATCATTTTCATTTTTTGAATGTTGAGTTTTAAGCCAACTTTTTCACTCTCCTCTTTCACTTTCATCAAGAGGCTCTTTAGTATTTCTTTGCTTTCTACTATAAGGGTGGTATCATCTGTGTATGTGAGGTTATTGATATTTCTCCCAACAATCTTGATTCCAGCTTGTGCTTCATCCAGCCCAGCATTTTTCATGATGTACTCTGTATATAAGTTAAATAAGCAAGGTGACAATATACAGCCTTGACATACTCCTTTCCCAATTTGGAACCAGTCTGTTGTTCCATGTCCAGTTCTAACTGTTGCTTCTTGACCTGCATACAGATTTCTCAGGAGGCAGGTAAGGTGGTCTGGTATTCTCATCGCTTGAAGAATTTTCTACAGTTTGTTGTGATCTACAGAGTCAAAGGCTTTTGCATAATCAATAAAGCAGAAGTAGATGTTTTTCTGGAACTCTTTTACTTTTTCAATGATCCAACGGATGTTGGCAATTTGATCTCTGGTTCCTCTGCCTTTTCTAAATCCAGCTTGAACATCTGGAAGTTCTCGGTTCACGTACTGTTGAAGCCTGGCACAGAAAATTTTGAGCGTTACTTTGCTATCATGTGAGATGAGTGCAATTGTGTGGTAGTTTGAACATTCTTTGGCATTGCCTTTCTTTGGGACTGGAATGAAAACTCACCTTTTCCAGTCCTGTGGCCACTGCTGAGTCTTCCAAATTTGCTGGCATATTGAGTGCAGCACTTTTAACACCATCATTTTTAGGATTTGAAAAAGCTCAACTGAAATTCTATCATCTCCACTAGTTTTGTTCATAGCGATGCTTCCTAAGGCCCACTTGACTTCATATTCCAGGATGTCTGGCTCTAGGTGAGTGGTTGTCTGAGTCATGAAGATCTTTTTTTGTATACTTCTTCTGTGTATTCTTGCCACCTCTTCTTGATATCTTCTGCTTCTGTTAGGTCCATACCATTTCTGTCCTTTACTGAGCCCATCTTTGCACGAAATGTTCCCTTGGTATCTCTGATTTTCTTGAAGAGATCTCTAGTCTTTTCCATTCTATTGTTTTCCTCTATTTCTTTGCACTGATCACTGAGGAAGGCTTTCTTATCTCTCTTTGCTATTCTTCGGAACTCTGCATTCAAATGGGTATATCTTTCCTTTTCTCCTTTGCCTTCTGCTTCTCTTCACAGCTATTGGTAAGGCCTCTTCAGACAAACATTTTGTCTTTTTTAACTTCTTTTTCTTGGGGATGGTCCTGATCACTGCCTCCTGTACAATGTCACGAACCTCTCTCCATAGTTCTCCAGGCACTCTGTCTATCAGATCTAATCCCTTGAATCTATTTCTCACTTCCATTGTATAATTGTAAGTGATTTATGTCATACCTGAATGGTCTAGCAGTTTTCCCTACTTTCTTCAATTTAAGTCTGAATTTTGCAATAAGGAGTTCGTGATCTGAGCCACAGTCAGTTCCGATCTTGTTTTTGCTGACCATATGGAACTTCTCCATCTTTGGCTGCAAAGAATAGAATCAATCATATGGTACTTCTATTTTTCATTTCTTGGGGAAACTCCATACTGTTCTCCAGAGTGACTGTACCACTTTTCATTCCCACCAGTAGTGCACAAGGATACCCTTTACTCCATATCCTCACCAGGTTTTGCTATCTCTTGTCTTTTAGATAATAGACATCCTAACAGGTGTGAGATAACATCTCACTGGGGTTTTGATGTGCATTTCTCTGATGATTAGTGATGTCTTTAGCATTCTTTCATGTGCCTATTGGCTATGTGTATCTCTTCTTTTCAGGTCCTTTGCACATTTTTCCCTTGGGTCATTGACTTTTTTGCTGTTGAGTTGTGTGAGTTTCTTATGTATTTTGGATATGAACCACTTATCAGATGTATGATTTGCATGTATTTTCTTCCATTCTGTAGGTTGCCTTTTCATTTGTTGATGGTTCCCTTTGCTGTACAGATTTTCAGTTTGATGTAGTCTCACTTGTTTATTTTTGCTTTTGTTGCTTTTGATTTTGGTGTCAGATCCAAAAATTATTACCAAGACTAATATAAAGGAGCTTGTTGTTGCTCTCAATCACCTAGTTGACTGACTGTTTGCAACTCATGGACTGCAGAACGCCAGGCCTCCCTGTCCCTCACCATCTCCCAAAGTTTGCCCAAGTTCATGTCCATTGCATTGGTGATGCCATCCAGCCATCTCATCCTCTGATGCCCTCTTATCCTTCTGCCTTCAATCTTTCCCAGCATCAGGGACTTTTCCAATGAGTCGTGGGTACACATCAGATGACTAAAATACTAGAGCTTCAGCTTCAGCATCAGTCCTTCCAGTGAATATTCAGGATTGATCTCCCTTAAGATTGGCTGGTTTGATCTCCTTGATGTCCAAGGGTCTTTCGGGAGTCTTCTCCAGCACCACAGTTCGAAGGCATCAATTCTTTGGTGTTCTGCCTTCGTTATGGTCCAGCTCTCACAACCGTAAGTGACCACTGGGAAGACCATAGCCTTGACTATATGGACCTTTGTCGGCAGAGTAATGTCTCTGCTTTTCAACACTGTCTAGGTTTGTCATCACTTTCCTGCCAAGAAGCAACTGTCTTCTGATTTCATGGCTGCAGTCACCATCTGCAGTCATTTTTGAGCCCAAGAAGAGGAAATCTGTCACTGCTTCCACCTTTTCCCCTTCTATTTGCCATGCAGTGATGGGGCCAGATGCCATGATCTTAGATTTTTAATATTTAGTCTTGAGTCAACTCTTTTACCCTCCTCCTTCACCCTCATTGAGGCGCTTTAGTTCTTCTTCACTTTCTGCCATTAGAATGGTATCATCTGCATACCTGAGGTTGTTGTTTCTCCCGCCTATCGTGATTCCAACTTGTACAACTTGTAACTCATCCAGCCTGGCATTTCTCACGATGTGCTCAGCATATAGGTTAAACAAAAAGGGTGACAGCAGACAGCTGTGTCATACTCCTTTGTCGATCTTGAACCAATCAGTCATTCCATACAGGGTTCTAACTGTTGCTTCTTGGCCTGCAAACAGGTTTCTCAGGAGAGAGGTAAGATGGTCTGGTACTCCCATCTCACTAAGAGCTTTCCACAGTTTGTCATGATCCACATGGTCAAAGCTTTAGCCTAGTTGAAGAAACAGAGATAGATGTTTTTTTCTGAAATGTCCTTGCCTTCTCTATAATCCAGCAAATGTTGGCAATTTGATCTCTAGTTCCTCTTCTTTTTCTATAACCAGCTTGGACATCTGGAAGTTTTTGGTTTGCATAATGCTGAAGCCTAGCATGCAAGATTTTAAGCATGTCCTTACCAGCATGGGAGATGAATGCAACTGTCCGATGGTTAGTACATTCTTTGGTACTACCCTTCTTGGGAACTGGGATGAGAATTAAACTTTTCCAGTCCTGTGGCCACTGCTGGGTCTTTCAGATTCTCTTACATAATGAATGCAAAACCTTGATGCCATCCTCCTTTAGGGATTTGAATAGTTTTGAGGAGTTTTATGATTTCAGGTTTTGTGTTCAAGTCTTTAAACCATTTTGAGCTGACTTTTATGTATGATATAAATAAGGGATTGTGGAATATCTTTCATTTTATTGGTATCTTCTTTGATATCTTTCATCAATGTCTTTAAGTTTTCAGTGTACAGATCTTTTATCTCCTTAAATTATTCCTAAATATTTTATTATTTTTGAGGCTAAATTGTTTGTAAATTGTTTCCTTAATTTCTCTCTCTGATAAATTTTGATATACAGACAATCCAACAGATTTCTATATATTAATACAGGATCCTAAACTTTACCAAATGTATTAGTTCTAGCAGCTTTTTGGTTGAGTGTTTAGGGTTTTCTACACATAGTATCATGTCATCATCTGCAAATGGAAAAAAATGTACTTCTTCCTTTCCAGTTTGGGTGTTTTTTATTTCCTTCTCTTGACTGATTGCTCTAGCCAGGACTTCCAGTGCTATGTTGAATAAAAGTGGTGAGAATAGGGATTCTTGTCTTGTTTCTGAGATAGGAAAAGCTTTCAGCATTTCATCATTAAGTATGATGTTAGCTGTGGGCTTATCATACAAGCCTTTATTATCTTGAGGCATGTTCCCTGTATACCAAGTTTGTTGAGAGTTTTTATCAAGAAAGAATGTTGAATTTTTTCAAATGCTTTTTCTGCATCTATTTAGGTCATATAAATCATATAGTTTTTTTATCCCTCTTTTTGTTAATATGGTATATCACATTGATTTGTGAATGTTGAACCATCTTTGCATTCTTGGAATGAATCCCACTAGATCATGTTTATGATCATTCTAATGTATTGATGAACTTGGGTTTGCTAATATTTTGTTGAGGATTTTTGCGTCTATATTTCATCAAGAATATTGGATTATAATTTTCTTTTCTTGTAGTGTCCTTGTCTGGCAGGGTAATGCTGACCTCATAAAATGAATTTGGGAGTTTCCCTCTCCCCTTCAATTTATTGGAAAAGTTTGAGAAAGACTGGTGTTAATTATTGAATCCACCAGTAAAAACATCTGGTCCTGGGCTCTTGTTTCTTGGGAAGTTTTTGGTTACTGACTCAATCTCCTTCCTAGTAATTAGTCTACTCAAATGATCTGTTCTTTCATGCTTTAGTCTTGATAGGTTTTATGTTTCTAAGAATTTATATATTTCCTCTAGATTATTCAATTTGTTGGCGTATAATTGTTCATAATTGTCCACTGATCTCCCCAAATCCCTTGTATTTCTGTAGCACCAGTTTTAATGTCCGGAGAAGGCAATGCCAACCCACTCCAGTACTCTTGCCGGGAAAATCCCATGGACGGAGGAGCCTGGTGGGCCGCCGTCTACGGGGTTGCACAGAGTCAGACACGATTGAAGCGACTTAGCAGCAGCAGCAGCAGTTTTAACATCTCCTCTTTTATTTCTGATTTCCTGATTTTACTTGAGCTCTCCCTTTTTTCCGTTACTCTAGCTAAAGGTTTGTCAGTTTTGTGTATCTTTTTGAAAAGCCAGCTCTTAGTTTACTGATCTTTTGTATTGTTTTTCTGGTCCCTATTTCTTTTACTTCTGCTCTGCTCTTTGTTATCTCCTTCCTTCTACTAACTTTGGGCTTAGCTTGTTCTTTTTCTTGTTCCTTGAGGTGTAAAGTTAGGTTGTTTATTTGATATCTTTTTTTTCTTAATATAGGTATTTGTTAAATTTATTTACTATAAATTTCTCTCATAGAATTGCTTTTGAGGTATTGCATAAATTTTGTTATGTTGTCTTTCCATTTTCCTTTGGCTCAAGATATATTTTGATTGCTCTCGATTTTTTTTTCTTTGACTCATTGGTTTTTCATTCATATGTTTGTTATTTAATCTCCATATATCTGTGAATTTTCCAACTCCTTCTTTTAAATTGAATTCTATTTTCTTACCATTCTGGTTAGAAAATATACTGTATATGATACTAATTTTCTTAAATTTATTAATACTTGTCTTGCATCCTAACATGTGACCTATCTTGAAGTATTAAAGAGTTTGGTCCATTTACATTTACAGTAATTATTGTTAGATATGGACGTACAATTACTATTTTGTTTTGTAATTCTTTTTTTCCTTTCTTCATCTCTCCTTCTCTTCCTTTGTGATCTGATGACTTTCTGTAGTGCTATGCTGTGATTCTGTTCTTTTTGTGTGTATATGTATTACTGGTTATTACTTTGTAGTTACCATTACTTATTACTTATGTAGTTGCCAGATTTACATAAAATATCATAAGTCTATTTTACATAAAGTCTATTTAAGTTAATGACAACTTCAAACACACACTAGCTCTGTTTTTTATATTCTTCCCTCCACGTTTTGTTTTTATGTCATAATTTACATTTTTACACTGTATATCCATTAGTTAATTATTGCAATTATAGTTATTGTAGTATTTTTGTTTGTTTTTTAACTCTCACATTAGAGTTATAAGTGATTTACTCTCCACAGTTTTAACATTAGAGTACTCTAAATGTAATTGCATATTTACTTTTACCATTGAGTTTTATACTTTTATGTTTCCCTGTTACTAATTAGCATCCTTCCATTTCTATTTGAAGAACTCTCTTTAACATTGTTGTAAGGCTGATGTAGTGGTGATGAACTGTTTTGGCCTTTATTTGTCTCAGAAACTCTATTTTCTCTTTAATTCTGAAGACCAACTTCGCTGATTTTTTTTTTTAATTCAGCACTTTTGACTGTATCATGCTGCTCCCTTCTGGCCTGAAAGTTTTTGCTGAAAAATCTGCTGATATTGTTATGGGAACTCCATTGTACATAACAAGTTGCTTTTCCCCTGCTGCTGTTAAGATTCTTTCCTTATTTTTAACTTTTGAAAATTTAATCATCATTAATGCAGGTCTATTAATGTTGATATGGAGCTCTTTGGATTCCATTGGAACTCTCTAGCTTTCCTGTGTCTGAATGTTTCTTTACCCTGGTTAGGAAAGTTTTCCTCTATTTCTTTGCATTGATTGCTGAGGAAGGCTTTCTTATCTCTTTTTGCTATTCTTTGGAACTCTGCATTCAGATGCTTATATCTTTCCATTTCTCCTTTGCTTTTTGCTTCTCTTCTTTTCACAGCTATTTGTAAGGCCTCCCCAGACAGCTATTTTGCTTTTTTGCATTTCTTTTCCATGGGGATGGCCTTGATCCCTGTCTCCTGTACAATGTCACGAACCTCAGTCCATAGTTCAACAGGCACTCCATCTATCAGATCTAGGCCCTTAAATCTATTTCTCACTTCCACTGTATAATCATAAGGGATTTGATTTAGGTCATACCTGAATGGTATAGTGGTTTTCCCTACTTTCTTCAATTTAAGTCTGAATTTGGCAATAAGGAGTTCATGATCTGAGCCACAGTCAGCTCCTGGTCTTGTTTTTGCTGATTGTATAGAGCTTCTCCACTTTGGCTGCAAAGAATATAATCAATCTGATTTCAGTGTTGACCATCTGGTGATGTCCATGTATAGAGTCTTCTGTTGTGTTGTTGGAAGAGGGTGTTTGTTATGACCAGTGCATTTTCTTGGCAAAACTCTATTAGACTTTGCCCTGCTTCATTCCGTATTCCAAGGCCAAATTTGCCTCTTACTCCAGGTGTTTCTTGACTTCCTTCTTTTGCATTCCAGTCCTCTATAATGAAAAGGACATCTTTTTTGGGTGTTAGTTCTAAAAGGTCTTATAGGTCTTCATAGAACTGTTCAACTT
>NW_011494740.1:2625425-2627082 GCF_000754665.1 Bison bison bison | reverse complement strand
TTTTTTGGGTGTTAGTTCTAAAAGGTCTTATAGGTCTTCATAGAACTGTTCAACTTCAGCTTCTTCAGTGTTACTGGTTGGGGCATAGACTTGGATTACTGTGATATTGAATGGTTTCCCTTGGAAACGAACAGAGATCATTCTGTCGTTTTTGAGATTGCATCCAAGTACTGCATTTCGGACTCTTTTGTTGACCATGATGGCTACTCCATTTCTTCTGAGGGATTTCTGCCTGCAGTAGTAGATATAATAGTCATCTGAGTTAAATTCACCCATTCTAGTCCATTTGAGTTTGCTGATTCCTAGAACATCGACATTCTCTCTTGCCATCTCTTGTTTGACCACTTCCAATTTGCCTTGATTCATGGACCTGACATTCCAGGTTCCTATGCAATATTGCTCTTTATAGCATCGGACCTTGCTTCTATCACCAGTCACATCCACAGCTGGGTATTATTTTTGCTTTGACTCCATCCCTTCATTCTTTCTGGAGTTATTTCTCCACTGATCTCCAGTAGCATATTGGGCACCTACTGACCTGGGGAGTTCCTCTTTCAGTATCCTACCATTTTGCTTTTTCATACTGTTCATGGGGTTCTCAAGGCAAGAATACTAAAGTTGTTTGCCATTCCCTTCTCCAGTGGACCACATTCTGTCAGATCTCTCCACCATGACCCGCCCGTCTTGGGTTGCCCCACGGGCATGGCTTAGTTTCATTGAGTTAGACAAGGCTGTGGTCCTAGTGTGATTAGATTGACTAGTTTTCTTTGAGTATGGTTTCAGTGTGTCTGCCCTCTGATGCCCTCTTGCAACACCAACCGGCTGCAAACACTTACTTGGGTTTCTCTTACTTTGGGCATGGGGTATCTCTTAACAGCTGCTCCAGCAAAGTGCAGCCATAAATGGGAGAGACTAGAGATCTCTTCAAGAAAATTAGAGATACCAAGGGAATATTTCGTGCAAAGATGGGCTTGATAAAGGACAGAAATGGTATGGACCTAACAGAAGCAGAAGATATCAAGAAGAGGTGGCAAGAATACATAGAAGAACTGTACAAAAAAGATCTTCACGACCCAGATAATCATGATGGTGTGATCACTGACCTAGAGCCAGACATCCTGGAATGTGAAGTCAAGTGGGCCTTAGAAAGCATCACTATGAACAAAGCTAGTGGAGGTGATGGAATTCCAGTTGAGCTCTTTCAAATCATGAAAGATGATGCTGTGAAAGTGCTACACTCAATATGAGAGCAAATTTGGAAAACTCAGCAGTGGCCACAGGACTGGAAAAGTCAGTTTTCATTCCAAGCCAGAAAGAAAGGCAATGCCAAAGAATGCTCAAACTACCGCACAATTGCACTCGTCTCACACGCTAGTAAAGTAATGCTCAAAATTCTCCAAGCCAGGCTTCAGCAGTATGTGAACCGTGAACTTCCTGATGTTCAAGCTGGTTTTAGAAAAGGCAGAGGAACCAGAGATCAAATTGCCAACATCCGCTGGATCATGGAAAAAGCAAGAGAGTTCCAGAAAAACATCTATTTCTGCTTTATTGACTATGCCAAAGCCTTTGTGTGGATCACAATAAACTGTGGAAAATTCTGAAAGAGATGGGAATACCAGACCACCTGATCTGCCTCTTGAGAAATTTGTATGCAGGT
>NW_011494740.1:2624689-2625234 GCF_000754665.1 Bison bison bison | reverse complement strand
AAATATCAATAACCTCAGATATGCAGATGACACCACCCTTATGGCAGAAAGTGAAGAGGAACTAAAAAGCCTCTTGATGAATGTGAAAGTGGAGAGTGAAAAAGTTGGCTTAAAGCTCAACATTCAGAAAACGAAGATCATGGCATCTGGTCCCATCACTTCATGGGAAGTGGATGGGGAAACAGTGGAAACAGTGTCAGACTTTATTTTTTGGGGCTCCAAAATCACTGCAGATGGTGACTTCAGCCATGAAATTAAAAGACGCTTGCTCCTTGGAAGGAAAGTTATGACCAACCTAGATAGCATATTCAAAAGCAGAGACATTACTCTGCCAACAAAGGTTCGTCTAGTCAAGGCTGTGGTTTTTCCTGTGGTCATGTAGAGATGTGAGAGTTGGACTGTGAAGAAGACTGAGTGCCGAAGAATTGATGCTTTTGAACTGTGGTGTTGGAGAAGACTCTTGAGAGTCCCTTGGACTGCAAGGAGATCCAACCAGTCCATTCTGAAGGAGATCAGCCCTGGGATTTCTTTGGAAGGAATGATGC
>NW_011494740.1:2577575-2624589 GCF_000754665.1 Bison bison bison | reverse complement strand
AGTTATGACCAACCTAGATAGCATATTCAAAAGCAGAGACATTACTCTGCCAACAAAGGTTCGTCTAGTCAAGGCTGTGGTTTTTCCTGTGGTCATGTAGAGATGTGAGAGTTGGACTGTGAAGAAGACTGAGTGCCGAAGAATTGATGCTTTTGAACTGTGGTGTTGGAGAAGACTCTTGAGAGTCCCTTGGACTGCAAGGAGATCCAACCAGTCCATTCTGAAGGAGATCAGCCCTGGGATTTCTTTGGAAGGAATGATGCTGAAGCTGAAACTCCAGTACTTTAGCCACCTCATGCGAAGAGTTGACTCATTGGAAAAGATTCTGAGGCCGGGACAGGGATTGGGGGCAGGAAGAGAAGTGGACAACAGAGGATGAGATGGTTGGATAGCATCACTGACTCGATGGACATGGGTTTGGGTGGACTCCGGGAGTTGGTGATGGAGAGGGAGGCCTGGCGTGCTGTAGTTCATGGGGTTGCTGATGGTTAACTAAGCCAATTATTTTACTTGAGGTATAATATGCCTTTTATTTTTTCAATATTTTATATAATGTTGAAAAGTGAAAGTGTTAGGTGCTCAGTAATGTCCGACTCTTTGCAACCCCATGAACTGTAGCCTTCCAGGCTCCTCTGTTTATGGAATTCTCCAGTTAAGAATACTGGAATGGATAGTTATGCACTCCTTCAGGGGATCTTCCTGACCCAGGGATCGAACTCACATCTCTTGTGTCTCCTGCATTGGCAGGCAGATTCTTTACCAGCTGAGTCACAGGGGAAGCCCCTTCATCTAATGTTACCCAAAACTAATTTCTGAGGGTCATCCTTGTTAAGGAACAAAAAAGGAGAGAGTTTTCTTCTTATTCTCTTCCCTAGTAATGGACTCCAGGAATTGGTAATGGACAGGGAGGCCTGGTGTGCTGCGGTTCATGGGGTTGCAAAGAGTCGGACACGAGTGACTGAACTGAACCTGAGCTCCTACTTGTTTCTCAAACCTCTGAGATTGTCCAAGCAACTTTCTTTAGCTTTAGTGACTCATAGTATTTGGGGGTGTGCCAAAACTCATTAGTGTCCCAAAGGGGAGAATCACAGTCACCATCTAGATGCAGACTGATTACAAGCTGAACACTAGGTAGCAGTTGGGAGATCAAGTAGTTAAGCCCCTTCTAGGGAAACACTAGGAGATGGCTGTTTGCCTGCTGAACCCAGGATATAGTTGGGGCGGGGAGTGGGGTGAGGTAGGAAGTATGCTCTGTGTGCATTAAAAACTGGTTCTTTGTTTGCTGCTGCTGCTGCTAAGTCGCTTCAGTCGTGTCTGACTCTGTGCGACCCCATAGACAGCAGCCCACCAGGCTCCCCCGTCCCTGGGATTCTCCAGGCAAGAACACTGGAGTGGGTTGCCATTTCCTTCTCCAATGCATGAAAGTGAAAAGTGAAAGTGAAGTCCTTCAGTCGTATCCGACTCCTAGCGACCCCATGGACTGCAGCCCACCAGGCTCCCCCATCCATGGGATTTTTCAGGCAAGAGTGCTGGAGTGGGGTGGCATTGCCTTCTCCACTAGCCCTGTGTATTTGTGAACACAAATTGCCTCTCAGAGCAGGCAATATGGAGACCTATCCCTTGGGCAGTAGTTGTGAAAGCTGAGACTCAGCCATTTGTACAAGTCCCTTCCAGGGACATATTAGTGATTTATTTTTATTGTTGGAGCAGGCTGGAGGGAGAAGGCAGAGAAGGTGTCTGCCAACTTCCCTGTCTCTGGAGAAGATCACAGCTAGTCTCTAAATATGTGCTAAAACTAGAAGCCTCACCCTCAGGTGTCAGCTTTTAAACTATGCAGTTAAACCCCTTTCAGGGAAAAATAGGAAGATGGGCATTTTTGTCTGCTCCCTCTGTGCTGAGCCCTAGGGGACTAGCTAGTTAAAAATTGCTTCTTTGCCACAGTCCTGTGGGACTCATGAATGCAAGGCCCCATTGGCTATCAGTCAGGTGATCCAAGGATTCATCCCTTTGGATGGAAGCTATAAACTTAGGGCACAAACATGTTACAACCTCCTTCCAGGGAGATACCAGCAACTTTCCAATGGCTTCCCTGGTCTCCAGGGAGGATCACAGGCCCCAGATACTTGCTAAATTAAAATCCTGGCCCTGAAAAAAAAAAAAAAATCCTGGCCCTCAGGCATTGTCTTTTAACACTGGCAGAAAAAATAGGTGATTTTGCCCTTTTGCTATCCAGTAAGGGCATAGCCATCGTGACTGCTCATGCACTTGTAAGAACAGCTTATTTGCTATATCCTTATGGTTTTCATAAACACAAGCCCTGCTGGCTTTCAGAGCCAGGTGCTTAGGGGACCCATCCCTCAGGTGAGAGTCTTAAAAGTTGGGATGTTAGATGTGGGTTATAAACCCTTTGCTCCTCAGGAAGAAGTTGGGGGTTTCCTCTTGATTATATGGTGCTGTGTCAGGGGTGGGCTTTATGGCAAGTGTGTCCCAGCCCTTGCTGCCCATCTTGATACTGGTATTCTCTCATTTCCCCAATGTAGAGGAGTTGCTCAGCTACTTTCTGGATCTCTTTCAGAGGGAACTGCTCTATGTGCAGATGTACATTCAATGTGTCTGTGGGAGGAGGAGGGCTCGGGGCCTCCTATTACATCTTAGTACACCCTCTCTCATTTTCAATTATTTTAGGTGTTTCTTCTGTTAATTAAATCCGTATGTCTAGAATATTTCTCCAAATGGCCAAACATTCGAGTCACCTGTTACATGTGTTTGTTCATGGCAACATCTCCTGGGACCCCTCACCATCATCTTTTGTCTCTCTCCTACATTAAGGATAATTCCTATATCCATGTCTTCCTTGTTTACTCCCTTGCTTTCTGGCATTTCTTGAGAAACACACCTTCAAGAGAGGTTATAGAAGTTATTTTGGGGTCCTTATGTGTCTGAAAATATCCGTGCTTTACTCTACTCTGATACTGTTTAACTAAACATAGATTGTAGGATAACATGAACCCTTCAAAGTATTGTTCCATTGTTTTCTAACTTCTGGAGTTGCTGTCACATGTCATTCTGATTCTGGATTCTTTGAATGTGACCAGTTTTCTTTTCAGAAACATTTAAGATCTACTCTTTATCCTAGTACTCCAAGATTTTGCAATTTCTATGCATTAGTCTTTTTTTTCTTATTGCTTGGCAAGTATTAGGCCTTTTAAACCTAGAAACCCATGTCTTTCAGTTATGGGAAATTATTTAAAAACTCCTAGGGTAATTTCCTACCTTCCTTTCCCCCTCCTCTCTCTTCTAGAATCTACTAGTTTTGTATTCCCTGAAATAATCTGCTCGTTCCTGTATTTTCTCACATTTTTCATCTTTTTCCCCTAATATTTGTGTTTCTTATCTTCCAAATATTCTATTTGAAATTTTATTCTGTACTTTTTATTTCAAATAATTTTCTTCTGCAAGCATTTTTGCATAGCTAAAATGCTATGCTTATTTCCTATGTGCAATCAATATTTTCTCTAAGACATTACTTAAAAAAATTTTTTTTATTGAAGGATAATTGCTTTATAGAATTTTCTGACAAACCTCAACATGAATCAGCCATAAGTATACATATACCCTCTCCCTTTTGAATCTCCCTCCCATCTCCAGCCCCATCCCACCCCTCTAGATTGATACACAGCCCGTTTGAGTTTCCTGAGCCATACAGCGAATTCCCCTTGGCTATCTATTTTACATATTTTAAGTTTCCACGTTACTCTTTCCATACATCTCACCGTCTCCCCATGTCCATAAGTCTATTCTCTATGTAAGACATTACTCTTATACCTACAGTGTCATAAATCTCATGACAAAATGTGCTTCTTGGGGAAAATTTTGCCTTTTAAAATATACCATTTTTATATTGTTTAATATAAAGGCAGGCAAAAATATCTGCCTTTTAGTTCCCATGCTATTAATTAAACTTAGTTTAAAATAATTTCTTCAAAACTTGTCAAGTATCATAAAATGGTGGCCAAAAAAAAACCCCAAAAGTAGCTTATCAGTATTTGTGGCCATACTACAAATATAGCTGAAGAGTAAATAACTGTGAAATAAAAAAGACACGGAAATAATTTCATCAGACTTGGCCAAAGCAGAGATTTTTGGCAGTGGCCTAGAATGTGGAATGCATTGCCCACTTGAATCAAGTCTAGATGCCTGTGATTTCTTTTTTCCATTTTCAGTTCACCATAGTGGGATGATTTTTTCTTTCTTTCTTATAAGTTCATGAGGCCTCTGAGCTAGAATTTAATCTGTGGAAATATTCTATGCCAAAGCACCTGATGTATGTGCAATTTATTTAAATGAGATGGGTGGCTTTATATCAGCAGTCTCTTATGCAAAGGATAACGACACCTTCTACCAGCTGATTAGTTTACAAAAATTCTTTCATGTGCAGTCTCTCACTATAAAAACCGCATGTTTTAATCCCTATATCACAAAGTCTGGAAGTTTAGAAAAGCAAAAGCAATGAGTACAATAGTTAAGAGCCTGATTGTTCTCAACTGATAAATAGGATTAATACTTATTTCTTGGGGTTTGTGTGTATTGTATTACTTTTTATATGTAGTGTACTTTTTGAGTACATAGGAAGCACTCAAAAAGTGGTTGACATTGTAATACTAGAATCTGTCTTCCTTGTAGATTGCAGCAGTGTTTTAATGCAATGCCTCAGTAGCCAAAAATCTTTTGAGCCCCAGAAAGTTTTCCTGTTATTGCTCACTTGGTTATCCTCTGTACCAAACTGAGAGCTGTCATCCTTCTGTTTTTCACTTTTTTAATAAATTTGTGTGTGTGTTCTGCACTTAGTCAATTATAAACGTTTCAAAAAGGGGAATTATCTCCCAAAGTCTTTCAAAATTTTGAAACTCACAATTCTCAGCTGACTCAAGCTGGTTTTACATTTGAAACTACTTTCCTACCAAGTCTGCAACTAAAAGGAACTCTTAGTTTCAGGCAAA
Organism: Bison bison bison; assembly: GCF_000754665.1. Taxonomy (NCBI): domain Eukaryota; kingdom Metazoa; phylum Chordata; class Mammalia; order Artiodactyla; family Bovidae; genus Bison; species Bison bison. Next base: position 2,619,589 of record NW_011494740.1, on the reverse strand, counting down.
CAGCAAATAGCTTTACTGTTTGAATTTAAAAGGATTTGCTCTGCTTGAGTGTTCTATGGGTGAAATTTGTCAAATATTGCCTAGCAATTTAGTGAATAATTCTTAAGGACAGAAATCAAACAAACTTTTAACTATTAGGGATATGAGCTTGTTTTGTCCTTTGTTTTTTTAACGTAAAAGGTTAAGGACCTGGTCCATATGAATCTGGTTTATAGAGGGAGAGGGGGGTGTCTTTATGCCCATGCTTATCCTGAGGTGACATTACCATGCCATTACTCAGGATATATCGTGACTTCGTATGATCCACATAAGATGCGAGTTCCAGGTGATATAATCAGCAACTTCCTGCAACATAGTATTTTCATATGCATCAGTTCCCATAGTTTATCTAGTTCTCATGTGTCAGTGGCCACAGGATTCACCTCAGAAACTTACTATAAATACCTTTCTGGAAGCCCTCACAAATGGATTCAGTAGCTACCATAGAGCAAAAAAATCTGCATTTTAAACTTTCTCCACTACAACTCTATCATGTGATTCTCACATACATAGTTCAAACCCCACGGTAAGGAACACGAAGTCTAAGGCAACAACCCAAGTTGGGAGTTTTGCAATTCTTTGCTCCCAGGAAGTAGTTAATCCTTTGAAGAAAACTGAGACTCCTAATTACTGTAATTAGCCTGGGTCCACCGAATACTGCTTTTCCTGCATGTCTATTAACAACCTCCTCAGCTATTTTTATTCTGTTAATTTGGAGATTTTAAAAGAGAAGTTTTTTTGTTTTTTTTTTAACCCCTTTCTTTTAGAAAACAGACAAGCTGTTTGAACAGTTTCCTGAAGCTGCTTCTGGAACATAAGTCCATTCAACATCATGATGATTTCAAAACAGAATTGGGAGGAACATTAAGTATGACCAGATGTTGTTTCCTACTTCTGAAGAATGTTGTTCTCTTTTTCTCCCCCTTCAGCTATGAATTCCAGGTGAAACCCATAAACCCACTTGGTGAAGGGCCACCCAGCAACACAGTGGCATTCAGTACTGAATCAGGTAATTGCATCAGCCGGAATTCCCAACAAAGATATAAAGGGTCACAGAGTTTGCATAGCTTGTCTGAAACCAGCTAAACGAGGTAAAGCATTTCTTGATTTCAAAAACCCATCTATTTGAAAAACCAATGAAGGTACCTTTTAAAGAAGCAACACCAGGGTTTTTCCTCGTTTATTTTCATGTCAGAAAAATGCTAGGCTTATCAGTGTAAAAGAGAGGAAGTATGAGGTCTATACTCAATAGTGAATGAATGCTCCTCTCTATGCCTAGAATCAGAATGTCAGACTTAGTGAGCCAGTTGTATCCAGAATGGGAATTCATGTGATAGCTTTTTATGATGAACAGCTGTGAAATATTCTGATCTGGCCTAAGTTCCAGTTCCTTAAGATACAGCTCCACAACTGCAGTTCATGGCATCCTGGTGATTTTGTCAATAGATTTTTTATGAAGCTAAAAAGAGGAAGATTTGAAAGTGGAAGTAAAATCTAGTACAGCAAAAAAGACTCCTAACTACTTAAACCACATATAAAAGACATAGCTGAGCTTCTCCAACACAGAACCATCCCCAAAACAAAACTCACAATTTTCAAGTTTGGACTTTAGTTGGAGTGTATGTTGTCCAAGACTCCATAACATCTGTTAAGCACCCATCTTCTTTGCCACATCACTGGAATACTGGGACTTACCTAATAAACTCTGACTCTGTTTGCTATTTCTCCTCAGCTGACCCAAGAGTGAGTGAGCCAGTTTCTGGTAAGTACCTACCTCAATGAGAACACAACTGCATGCTTTTCTACAGTGATTCAGCTAAATGGGTATGGTAGAATTTTAGTCATGATTTCACTTTAGTCCATTTAGTCTTCTTCAATTACCTGTGAATGCTTACCTAAAATGTTCAGTAATACTGACAGCCTATGATGTTTTGGGAACAAGTTGAGTATTCTGAAACCTGCTTTTCATTCATATAACAGACTGGCTCAAATCTTCTGTTTAAGATATAGCACCCTCAATTCCACTTTTGTTTGTGACTTTATTTATTTTCACTGCTGTGTTATATTCCACTGTGTAGGGTTAGGGTTATCCATTCTTTTTTTATTGAAGGATATTGCTTTACAGAATTTTGTTTTCTGTCAAACTCATCTCCATTTTTAATAACAAGTCACATTAAAGCAACTGTTTACACTGAAACAGTTTATCTCAGAAAAAGAAACCTAATTTTGTTCCTAACGTGATGCCATGTTGAGCACTGCAGAAACTAATCAAGTTTGACACGTACTGCTCCAAGATTCACCTCACTATTAACAGAAAATTAATGGGGGGCTTACGTGTTTAAACACCTGTATTTTTTCACTCCAATATTTAGCACTGGAGAAAACCAGGTATCAGCAGGTTGACAATGAACTTTGCAAACTGCTTTTTTAAAAAGCTTTTAAGATAGCTCTTCAGGACCCAAAGTTAGATACTAAACTCAAACCATGTGCTTTCTTTATGCAGCGGGAAGAGATGCCATATGGACCGAAAGACCCTTTAACTCAGACTCTTACTCAGAATGTAAGGGCAAACAGTATGTCAAAAGGACATGGTATAAGAAGTTTGTAGGGGTGCAGCTGTGCAACTCTCTCAGATACAAGATTTACCTGAGTGACTCCCTCACAGGTAAGATCAGGAAATGCTCTGTAGCATTCTGTGACCTAGACTTTTCTATGGATTCTGCCAGACACGACAGAAATACGGGTTTTCTTTTTGAGTAAGGTGTTATTGGAATCTTAGGATCTGAGAAATGCTGTAAGAAGGTAAATAATGAAAATGCAATTCGAAACAGTGCCATCATAGCAAAGTTGAATGTAGAGAAACTAGTCATATCCAAGCTCAATTATGTTATAGCCAATCCAGAATGAAAAGCTTACTGGTAGTAAAACGAGTGTATCTAACAATAATCATGGAAGGAGTATGACCTATTTAATATTTTAAGTCTGTCAGAGACAAGAGCAAGGTTAAGACAATCAGCCAGAAGGGCTATAACCCCTTGCTCCAGACTAAATGGCTTCTTTCCTCCTCTGTATTCATACAGTAATAATTTTAAACCCCAACATAGAAAGGTAGACATTTGTTCCATCATTTAACAAATAATATATGTTTTGTTTTGACGTTGCTGGGGACAAAGCAGGACTGTTCCTGCCCCTTTTATAAGTCTGTGAATCTCTTGGCTACATATTAACACATGACTTTTACAAAGTCATTTTCTTGGCATTCCCAACCATTTCTAGTGGGGAGAGACAGAAAACAAATATGTAAATAAGAATTTCACATAGTACTTCAAAGGAAAAAAGGGATGAAAGAAAATGGTGGAATGGAATGAAAGCTCCTTTAGTTAAAATGTTTAGGAAAAGCTTTCCTCAAAAGGTAACACTTACCTTTTGAGAAGAAAAGGTAAGCTGAGAAGAAAACTGGGAAGGAACCAAGAAAGACCAAGGGATAAAGCAGCAGAAGTAGAGGGAAGGTAACATGAAGACCTGTAGCAGAAACCCCTCTCCAGTCTACCAGCATGGCTGAGGCTGAGTAAGATCAGGAAGATCAGGCAGGCGTGCGTAATCACGTGGAGCTTGGAAATTGGGTAGGGACTGGGTTTTATTCTGAGTGTAACAGAAGACTGCTGGAGAGATTGATCGAGGCAATTATTATCTGAGTTGCATGTTTAAAAGATGACTAATCTGTGAGAGGAGGAGGAGAGGAAGAATAGGGAAAGCCAAGAGTAAAAGCAAGGATGCAGCTGGGAGATTCTATTGTTCCCTTAAAGAACACTGTGACTTGAACTAGAATGAACAGGTGGGGAAGTACAAGAACATGGAAGACAGATTATTTGAAACAATTTATTTCAGAGTTGTCCCAAATCAAAGAAATACCTCATGATCCTTTTAATTTCCAGGAAAATTTTATAACATAGGCGATCAGAGAGGCCATGGGGAAGATCACTGCCAGTTTGTGGACTCATTTTTAGATGGACGCACAGGACAGCAACTCTCTTCTGACCAGTTGCCCACCAAAGAAGGTAGGTTTTCTGAGCTTGCTCAAAAGCAAGAGGCTTTTACAAATGAACCCAAAAACCATTCAGTCTGAGCAAAAAGTTAAAGTGTCAGCTGCTCAGTCACGTCTGACCTTTGTGACCCCATGGACTGTAGTCCACCAAGCTCCTCTGTCCATGGGATTCTCCAGGCAAGAATACTAGAGTGGGTTGTCATTTCCTCCTTCAGGGTATCATCCGGACCCAGGGATCAAACCCAGGTCTCCTGCATTGGAGGGTGAATTCTTTCCTGTCTGAGCCACCAGGGAAGCCCTCAGGCTGAACAAAGCAATCACTTTAAAAATCATTCTGTAGTCTTCCTACTCTACCTGCCAAAGAAAAAAAGACTGTCTACATAAGACCTTAACATGAAGACTTTAATAGAAGTTTCTCAACTTTCACCCCATTCCTCAAGACTCTGTTGCTTACACATACATTCTACTTTAAGAAAACCTGAATCTGCAAAAGCAGCTATTGAAAGAAACTTTTCCCAAACTTAAATCATTCATGTACTACCTTTATAATTTGTCATACTCAGCACACAGGCAGGTTTTAATTCCTTCCTAAAAAAAATTAAAGCTTTACTACTATCATGGAGAAGGACATGGCAACACACTCCAGTATTCTTGCCTGGAGAATCCCACGGACAGAGGAATCTGGAGGGCTACAGTCCATGGGGCTGCGAAGAGTCGGACACAACAGAGCAACTCACACTTTCACTTTCCTACTATCATAAAAGGAAAAATATTTTTTGCCTTATAAATAATTATATAACTACACAATTAAAATAGAAGAATTCTGCTAAGAAGTGACTAACTACTGCAACTTTCTAAAGACACTTTAGCACCAAGCTGTGTCATGAGGACTAAAAAGACTGAAAATCAATCCCTGTCCAGGTAGGGTAGGAGAGGGTAAATTATATATCCATTATTACTCAGGAGCTACCAAGAGAGACTTGTTAAATACTTAAAATCATTTGATTGGTCTTTTTAGCTACATATTTTGGTCACTGGCATTAAAAATAGCAACCATAGTAAAAGATGACTGAATAAGATCTGTGAACTCATTAACAGAAAATTGAAACTATAGCCGCACAGGAACTAGATAGAAAAGATAAGTTCTATTTCCATAACATTTTACATTCTCAGCAAAATTTTAAATCATTTAGTGTAGGGTCCTTGAAGGATGATTTCACCAAATTTTAATTCTAGACATTTAGCAATCTTAGACCTACCCTTTCGTTTCCTAACATTTTAGCACAACACACCTCTCTACCCAGGTCACTTCTTCAGACTACCTCTAGGCTATAATGTGCAGAAAGTACACTTTCACGTAGAACAGTGTATACTGAACTTGGTCAATGACACTCAAACATAAAACCCTTCCAACTCCTGTCCCTTTTCATTTCAGCTTTCTCTCAAGTATCAATAGTACCAACCCATCCTAGGCATCCGTATGTTTAGCCCACCATTACCACCTCAGGAAAGACACTGGGGCCTCTGTTGCTATCCACTGTCTAAAACACTCTGCTTCACCTAGACTAACCTTCAAGCATTCAAAGGCACCCTTCAATCTATGAGGACAAAACATATAACACAGCAGCTATTAATTTTAATTATTTCCCTCTTAGGCTATTTCAGAGCAGTTCGTCAGGAACCAGTCCAATTTGGAGAAATCGGTGGTCACACTCAAATCAATTATGTCCAGTGGTATGAATGTGGGACCACAATTCCTGGAAAATGGTAGATGCTGCAGTCACATTCAAAAGTGCCTTCTGTTTCATCGTTTCAAAAAATAATTGGAAACAGTATGGTATTTGCCACATGCATTTAAAGCTCTTTTGTTTACTATGTATAAAATTTTAAAATCTAATAGCAATATTAGATGTTTATTAGAAAGATTGCTAAGAATATTTATCAGGTTTTACAAAGTCATTTTAAGAAAGCAAGATATTGATATTAACAGAATAACATTTTTGGGGAAGCTGGCTCCCTATTCATGGTATTTTAAGAGATCATTTGTATATTATTTATCACACTGTTGTAATGATGTTCTGAGATACTTTTATAACAAAATTAACATCAAAAAACTAATATACTTTAAAAAAATATTTACATTTATTGTGTACTCTTCCTACTGTTAATTCCATAAATCTCTACTTGGCTTAACTTATTAGATCAAATTATCATCAACATATTATATCTGGGGAGAAAAGGTCCTAATATTCACATGTTTATTTAAACTTCAACTTTTTAGTAACAGTTGAGTAACTTTTGAAGCATTTAAATAGCCATTCATGCAAATATACATTTCATTAATTATCTACAAATTATTGCAAAGGTTGTTTGAATCAGTAAATTTCAGTTGAAAATGGAATTGAAAATTTGATATATTATTTCAAAAATACGTATTTTGTGCTTTCTCTACCCATAAGTATGCTACAATGTCTGAATGTTCTTTGTCAAACTATCCCTTTAAGCAGTTGTGTTCATACTGTTTTTAATTCTAATCAAGCTGTACCCAAAGACTGTAGCAAAGTCTAAGCATAAAAGGATAATCCATGATGAGAAGCCTACCATTTTATGATATTTACTCTATTTTTACACAGAAGATCTCTAGGGAATGAATGTATCAGAGGCTGTTTTCTTAATTCTAACAACCTGTAATGAAAATCTGACTTATTTTTATTTAAAACAGTATTATTCTCCTTCATTGGGGAGGAAGACAGGAATGCTGCATTGGTGCCCTCATTCTTAAAGGACCTTTCTGTGCTTACCTTTGAACATGCTTCAGTTTTATCAATACTTCATTTTATATTTTTCAAACAGTATAAACTCTGCAATAAAGAGATGTAGTTTTTTTTAAGACTGAGTTCTTCATTTCTAAATGGTTGATTTCTATAAGGAAACTCACAGGTTGTTTAGAATCTACCAAGCTCCCTTTCATCTTTTAATATTGTATCTACTGTGTTTATATATAATGCTAGTCTTGATCTATTTTAAAGTTTTGTCATTTAAAACCAAAATCAGAATACAACAGCACTGTGCTTCTTTGAATAGAAAGGCCTAAAATAAAATGTATTTCAAGACCAAAAACATCATTAAGGATTTTTCTCATATATACGCATATATAGAATACCAAAGACTAAATTAAGTTACAAGACCACTAATGGATTCAATCATCTTTATTAACCTATCAATGTTACATTTTATACATAATAGCTAGTCTTCTCAAAGGGATCTACTTTAGTACATCGTGTTAATAATAAAAAGCCAAGTAAGAGGGCTGAACTTCAACCTAGCATTTTAATATCCTCTGGACAAGGCAAGCTAGAAAATCAATCACTTTGCACACATGTAAGAGTAGTGTTCCAAAATAAGTAGGAAGCTGCTATACTTCTAAGCAGGGGAGGAAAAAAACTTCCATTTTGGTCTTTTTTCTTCCAGTAAATTATACTTTCAATTAACAGCAATAATGGTATCATAAAAAAATGCTCTGCTTTTTAAATTCCTGAACTTCAATACAAATTAAAATAGTAGTATTGGAGTCTTTTGGGAGGCAAACAGCTAGCAGCTACATTCATCAGTGTAACTGAGCCTCTTTATCGATAACCTGGTCCAGGTTGGGTATAGCCCTGACCAAAGGGAGGACGGCTACGTGCATATGGGTTAGACCCACTTGCAAGAGGGGTCATGGTACTTCCAGGAGGTGGGGTGAAACCTGGTCTTGGCTGGTAGGCCCCGGGTTGGCTTGGAGCCATTCCCGGTTGTGAGGCAGGGGCCACAGTGTAATTAGTGGGCTGAGAAGTTTGGGTAGTGTAAGTTTGTTGAGGGTAACTGCTCGCCTGATACTGCTGTGGAGGTTGAGCAGGCAGTTGCTGAGGCTGACCAGAAAAGGCAGGTGCCGGTGCCTGGGAAGTTGGTTGCTGGCCATATCCTGGGAACTGCTGAGGTTGTTGGGGTCCAGTCTGCTGACTATAGCCTGCTGAAAAGGCAAAACATATACCTCTTACTTTTTCTTTTGGTGAACATTTTCCAGAGAATTAGTCTTACTGTTATGGACAAAAAAAATAATAATAAATGAGAAATTTAACAAACTTAATCCTAAGTATTTAAGCACCGAGTAGTGGATTTTATATTTCAATACCATATAGTAACAAAGAAGCATTTTCTAGACAATTTTGTAAACCCTCTAAAATGAAAACCACTATATATATATATTTCTTCTACTTCAACTCCTCCTAGACTGTATAATCCCTGAGAGTAAACGCCTGTTCTAGCATAACTCCCAGTATAGAGTATATGCTCAAATGACAAATGTCAGAATTAATGCAAAAGCTAGTCATTAACCTGGTTTTGAGGGGCCTGTTTAATAACAGTACCAAATAAAAACACATTGTAGAGAATGAATGTTTTTAAATGAAACAATGCTGCTACAAATACAACTTACTATGTTAGTGAGATGCTTTTTAGGCTTATTCATCCTATAAAAATTAATAAAACATTTAAGAATAAACATTAAGTGCCATTTTCACAATCCTTAAAATCTTTTAGATTTGGTATCATGGTTTGCCTTTACAATAGCAGTAACAACAGAAAGCACATCATACTGCCCCACAAAAATGAACATCTATATTCATTAGGTACTAGGATGTAAAGCTTTTTAAAAGAAAAGGTCTGCTTCACTAAAAACTTTTATCTCTACCATGAAACACACCTGCAGCTACTTGCAATGAAACCTCTCCATTGACTGGAATCCTGTCAGCATTAAATACCAGATACATAAGAAAATTATTAAAATATGTACAACCCTGCATTAAAAAAAAATAAAAAGGATTGAATGAACTGAGTATATTCTGAACTCACCTTGAACCTGGGTTCAAAATTTACTCATGAAAGAAAGCTTTTGACATAGTCCATGAATAAAACTGGAAAAGGTCAGAGGAAAACTGCCAAACCAGCAGAGTGCCAAAGATGGTCCAATGTTACCACAAGCACTAACAGTCTCCAAGCAGAGTATTTAGGTGACTGTTTCCATATCTCCCAATTTCAAGTTAATAGGACTAGCAGGATCAGAAATACAAAAATAATACTTTGAAAAGAACTAAACTTTACTCAGTGAAGATCCTAACTAATCATTATGAGCAAGCTTAATTTTTAACAAGTAACTCAAATACCTAATGCATTTTACTCATGGCAGCACCTAAATCAAACTAAATTCATGAAAAAACATTGATGTCATACAATTTCTTCTATCCTCTACATAAAAACATAAAAATCTTTTTACTGTAAGTTTTTGGAGAAACAGGAGGTTTTATACTGAAAATGTCTATTCAATTTAAGACTGTGAGCAAAAAAAAAAAAAAAAAGCTGTGTTTTCATCCTGCCAATTGATATCTAAACTGGCTTTTCAACAGACTCTGGGGACAACTAAATCTTTATTTTTCAAGAGAGAGGATACTGCCTAAGAGCCTAAGTTGCTGTTTCATTAGCAATCTACTGTCTTTGACCATAATATAAAATACCTCTGTATATATAAAAATCCTTCCTTCCACCACTATCCCCTCCCTTGAAAAACAAAATAACTTTGGTGAAAATCACCATAAATGGCAAGAAATGGAGATTGTGTGGTTGTCTGAATAAAGTAAAATTAAGGACAAAAAGTCACGTGATCCATAAAGCCTAAAATATTTACTATTTCGTTTTTTATAACAGAAAAGTCTGCCAAGCTCTGGTTGGTGCTGAGAGAGTGAGAATGATGTAGGGAAGTAAGTCATTAACTGCAAAGTCAAGTGTACCAGGTTCTGGTCTAGTCCCCCACTAAATAGCTGCTTGTCCTTCAATGCATCACAACTCTTTGGACCCTAGTTGCCTCATTTATAAAATGAGTGGGTAAGACAAGATCAGTGGTTCCCAATTCTCACTACACTTTAGAATGACCTGCAAACCGTTTAAGATATCAATGCCTGTACCCCACCCTCAACCAAATAAAACAAGATCTCTAGGAGTAGAGCTCAGGCACCTGTAAGTTTTAAGAAACACCTCTCCAGGTGATTCTGAAGCATGGTGAAGATGGAAATTGCCTGGATTAGACAACAGTGAAAAAAACTTATTATTTCTACAAATTGCCAATATATAATTGGTAACAGATTTTCTCTAAAAGACTGCATTCTGAAAATAACCTTCCCCCAATATTATAGTCCAAGTTTAAATTCATTCCACCTAGTTTATATAAAAACTAGCAGCTACAGGTTAAGTCACTCTACAGCAAATCCAATCCAAATCTTTGTGTTAAAATATGTCAAACTACAATGGCAGAATTTTATGGTCTAATTCAGGGAGTCAGCAAATGTTTTTCTATAAAGGACCAGATAATAAACATTCTAGGCTTTGGGGACCACATGGTCTCTGAAACTTTTAAATGAAGGGGTGGTGTTTTCACAATGAGTTTCAAGTAGATTAGAAAAATAAAAAATAACAGAGCAATGTACTTGCTTTAAGAATAGTTGTCCCCTGTCATTTTCTATTGAGGAACATGATTTTAGACTTCTTTGAGTGGGAGTTCCTTTGGCTCACTGGCAACAGTCTACTATGTGGAGCTTCAATCTCAGACTTTTCAATGATACCTAGGTTAACATTTATATTAAATGAGAATGTGTACAAAAACTCCTTTTAAAATAATGCTCTAGAGTTATGCCTGGCTTCCAATGATGGTTCCTACTAGCTGTGATGTACTGACCCAAGGTAAGTTGCTTAACCTTTCTGTACCTGAAATAGGGACTGATAATGAGGCTAACTTCCCCCCATGTATTTATTGTGTATTCACAGCTCATTTTTGTAATTTTTTTTGTAATTTTTTAAAATTAGTTGAAATTCTGATACTTAAAATATTTGACTATAAGAGTTGAACATAAATTCTCATATAACAAAGGTAAAAATTACCCAAATTATAATTATTTGAATTATGATATTCAAAGCTATACTGAGAGATTTTTATGTTCTTAGTTGTCTGAATTACATTTCACACAACTCTACTTTTATGGACTGTTTTTAGTATTCCTACATACTTCTGGGAGATTTAAAAACCTATGTAGCTTAATTTGGTTCTTATTTAATAAGATCACCTCTTTTTACATATGAGGGAACTGTTAAAAAGTTTTTCCAGGTACTAGAGTACACTGGGATAATGTGCTACATAAAAAAGAGGAAAAAAAATTGTGCATTTTGCTCTACATCACCAAGCAGGTAAGTTGATCACATGAGTAGGAGATATTAAAACTTCTTTATACTACAGGTTATTACTGAATCATCTACTATGACTGTGTTTTACCTGCCCACTGGAACTGAAATGGTGATTTACAGTAAAATTTCTATGTAAAGTATTTATAAATAAATGATACAAATGTTATTCCCCCCCCAAAAAATAAATACTTAATACTTACTATAACAAATCAAGGACCCAGGAGGAAGGAATTTTAAGGTTTCATGAATATAGACACAGCTCTCTCTGGGCACCTGCTCACCTGAATACTGAATACCGTACTGCTGCGGCGCCTGGGGGGGCGCCTGTGGCTGCTGAGTGCCATAGCCGGGCTGCTGCGAGTACTGCTGGTACATCTGACCTGGGGATGAGACAGGGCAGAGGCAGGTTTAACTCAGCAGAAGAGAAACATCTTTAAGGCACCTTTAATTCTCTCCCCATTCACACACATATACACTCAGAGAACTAAGACACAGATTGTGTTTGTTCCTCTTTAAATATCTATGAAGAAGAGAACAAAGAACAATTTGACAAGTGTGGCAACTCTGCTGTGGATTAACTGTGGAGAACTCTGACATCAAATGAGTGGTTACTTCAGAACTCCAAAAAACAAAGGTTTTCAAACTCAACTGCCAAAAGATATGTACTACTAATGTTCAGTAAAAATCAATAAAGAAAAATGTGAAAAAAGGGACAAATACCATGAATAGCTGCTGTGATTTCCAAATATGTAAGTACTTTCTGGTTCACATCTTAAACCTCTCTACACCACTTACAGTTGTTCCAATGGTGGATTTGGCTAGATCTAATGCCTAGAGCAGCAATAAAACTTGCTGTAATATCTAACTAGCACTTAAATTTTTTAAAAACCTAGCTAGTATTTAAATCTTTAAAACAACTTTATGTTGCTGATACTTTAAAAGTATTCAAATTACCTACTGTTAATCAAAAGACTATAGGTAAATAGTATACTTTCAGCAGAAAAAGACTGACTAAAAGTCAATGCATTATCTAGTGCCATTCAAACTGAGGTACAGGAAATAGCTAGTTCTCACAGCTGAAATCTCAAGACGAAACCCACTTTACTAGACGGGGTGTCCAGTCTTCTGTACTGCAGCACTGAATATGTTATGCCCCTACTGACAGCTAGCTTCTTTCCTAGCAAGTAGTGGTATGCTTTCATGATAGGAATAAAACTGAAAGAGTAGCACTGACATATATACACTACCACATGCAAAGCAGCTAGTGGGAAGCTGCTGTATAACACAGGGAGCTCAGCTCAGTGCTCTGTGATGACCTAGAGGGCTGGGATGAGCACAGTGGGGTGCGGGGGGCAGGCAGGCTTAAAAGGGAGGGGATATACATATGCTTATAGCTGATTCACACAGTCGTACAACAGAAAGTAATACAGCATTGTAAAGCAATTATCCTCCAATTAAAATTTTTCAAAAAAAAGAAAAATTTGCTTATTTTTAAGTTATTAATCCTCTTCCCAAACACAAAAACCGACAAGAAGTTTGTTAAACACTTTCTTAACACTTTGAGATTTATAGACAACATAAAAACTACTACAGAAGCTAACCACCTTTTAGAAGATACTGCCTTAACTGTATCTCAAGTTGCCTAGATTATATCTCAAAACTAAATTTTGGAACAGAAGTGACAAGGATCTGATACAGAAATATGATAAAGGGGGGAAATACATGTAGCATTTGACAATGGGTTCTAATTCTTACAAAACAGAAGGATTAACTTTACAATACAAAAATGAGCAAAGAACATGCAATGAATATATGAAGGGAAAAGTCAACCTCATTAGCAGTCCCTATTTCAGGTATAAAAAAGAATAAGCAACTTACCTGGGGTCTATGCATCATAGCTAGTAAGAACCATCACCAAAACCCAGGCATAACTCTAGATTGCTATTTAAGGAGTTTCATACATGTTATCTCATTTAATACAAATATTAACTTAGGTATCATCAAAAAGTCTGAGATTAAAGCTCCATACAGTAGACTGCTGCCAAGGAGCCCAGAAACTCCCCACTCAAAATTTTAAGTCAAATCATTTTCCTCAATAAAAAGTAACAGGTACTACAACTCTTCTTGAAGCAAGTGCTCCATTTTTTTCTTAATTTGCTTCAAACTCCTTGTGAAAATGCCCTGCGGATTAAACACTATCTCAACAAAGTATTTCTCTTATTTTAAACACACTTCCTTCAAGTCCAAAATGGAACTTTCATTCTCTGTCACAGTATTCTGAAAATTAAGAAGTCTGTGTTCAGTTGTAAATGAGGAGGAACAACCTGACCTAATTGAAGGAGAAAGCTACAGGATATATTAAGTGAAAAAGCAAGGTGCCAACATAGTTCACAGTAAGTTTATGATTTGAGGGGGAAAAAAAAAAATATATATATATATATATACACATAAGCTATGTTTTGTGCATTGTATTTTCAGAATCGATGATAGAAAAAAGTAAAAGCAATAAAACATATTACCTAGGAGAAAGAGAATAGGATGAAGCAAAGAGTAATGGTGAGGATTCTGGGACTATATGTGTGACACAGATTGGTAGTCAGCCTCTATAATGACCCTCAATGACTCCTGCACAGGTATAATATAAGATAATGGGTTGGTATCCTCATATTTTTAGAAATTAGAAAGATTAACTCCACCATACAAAAAAATGGCAAACAACAAGCAATAAATACATGTGTATTCATTCTCATGTGTAGTCCCCTCACACTGAATCAGGCTGATCTATAATATATACCATTAGGACCTGGCATGCTGAAGTCCATGGGGTCACAGAGTCAGACAGGACTGGGTGACAGAACAACATATACCATTAGAATACATGAAATGATATTTCTGAGGACATTTCTGAGGACAAGTTGAGAAAGACAAATATCTCCTTTTACTCTGTCTTGACCACTGGCTCTGGTGGAAGTTTCCGTGTCATGAAGTCACCCAGGAAGCCCATGAGATCCATTTGGTGAAGAAATGTAGTCTCTTGCCAACAACCGTATGAAGGAGTCATCTTAAGATATGAATTCTTCAGTTCAAATTAAGCTTCAGATGACTGTAACCTCACAAGAAACCCTTAACCAAAACCTTCAAGCTAAGCTTCTCCCAGATCCTTGATTCTGAAACTGTGAGATAATAATTTTTTGCTGTTTTAAGTATCTATGTTTTAGCATAAACTGTTAAACAGCACGTTCACATACATAGTTTTGACTTTAGAAACATGTAGGGTTGACAGCTATTAAAAAAATAAAAGACTTAAGACACATAATTAAATGAAAAATGTGAATCTTGGGAGACCCTTAATTTGAAAAAGCCCCCAAATGTAACAAAGTAACTATGAGACAACTACGAAAATTCAAATATAGTATGTGCTGACATTAGGAATCACTTAATCACTTAAACCATAATGAAAAAGAATATATACATGTATAACTGAGTGACTTTGCTGTATGGCAGAAATACACAACATTGTAAATCAACCATACTTCAATAAAATATTTTTAAAAAGAACCATAATATTGTTAGGTAAATAGTGACATGGTGGTGACATTAAAAAGAAAAGAATATCATTTAGACATGCATACTGAAATGGCTGAGTGAAAAGCTGGGGGGGGATACGGGACAAGAAAGATGGAATGTTAAAACATTAAGCTACATGAAAGAAACATGAAGTTATCTTTACTTTTGTATGTTTCAAAACATACAAATTTTATAATTTACATAATAAAAGCTACTTATCCATTATATTAGCATATGATTTTACAGATTCCAATTATATCTTTGTCATCTTTTTGCTTCTCAAACAGCAATACTTTCTAGTCTTCGTTGACTTTTAAGTGCTCTTCTCTGTATCCTCACCACTTTATTGTGTTTTTGGCAACTACTCAAGTCACATAGTTTTCCAGTAACAGAAGCACTTGCTTCACTGAAAAAGGATAATACTGTCCATTTTGTTTCTTTTCATGACGCTTAACATTTTGTTGATCCTTTTAAATGAACAATATATTAAGACTTAAATCCTTAGGAAAAAAATTTACAAATCCAAGATCCCTCTTATGGAATTTAAATAACTCAGAATTATTTATTTTAGATTATTATTTCACATTCTAAGAGATTTATAAGTTAATTATTAGTAATAGATTTGTACTTCTGTTGGTTATTCTGCTCAAAGCATAACCAGCAGCTGATCTAACTAAATGGTGATACCAGGAACTCATTATATATTTCGCATATATCAAAAGGTATTCATTAAAGTAGCCAGTCTTAACCATGATATGCTATACGTATTGTGAAGTGTTTCAAATCAGTCACACTCCAGATTTCCAATATGTAGTATGAAAACCAGAATGTTTTTAATAATGATTACATGCTAATACACTGGATATACGAGATTAAATTAAATATATAACAAAAATTAATTTTACCATTAAAAAAATTTTTTAATGCGGCTAGTAGAAAAGTTAAAATCATATATAGCTTCCACAGTATTTCTTTTGAACACCAATGATCTAGAGATTCACCTCTAAAATGCTAATCTATTGACTGATGTCACATTAGTAACTATACAATTTTTTCTACTGTAAGTTTTAATGTACACTAAAAAGTAACAGCTTTAAGAAGGCATATAATTAATGCCACCATATGGTGTCAATCTGATGACTCGGAAAAAGGGAACTTGGTTGCTGGGTGTCAGAAGTGAGAGATAGCATTTTCCAATTTCCACTGTATATCCTTTTATATTTTAAAAATTTACCTATTTGAAAATAAACTTTCAATTAAGATAAACCCTTGAAAGAATAATTTGAGATATTATTAGCAGATCCTTAAATCCCTTTCCTTTATAAGTGAACAGCAAACATAATTTGGTACAATTACCCTTCCAACTCCCATCCTACAGCCGTATACGTGGCTAAAAATGGGTTGCTTTTTTCTTTTTTAAAGATGTTAGTTCACCTGATATAGCCATTAAACTCCCATCATATCCAAACTCTGCTTTTCCCTGTTTCAGACACATCTGCTTCAATTCTAACTGGTCCAGTTCTGGCAGCTGCACCTTGGTACAAAAGAAAAGACTAGAACTAAAGTTGGTTGAGAAGAGGCTTCAACAATAAGAAAATTCTTCCCAAACTACTCATTTCTCAGCAAAATGACACCTGCTGGTTCCTATCACTACCATTCATCCAATTCATCCAACGGGACAAATCTAAAAGTACCCAAAATAATTAAGAATCTATTACAAAAGTGCCCCTTCATTTAAGGCTGTTTTGGGAGATTTACTTAACTTGACTGATAAACTCAGTCACTTGCTTCTGGTGCTGAAAATACATCTTATCACACTACCTGACCCCTTTATACAGATAGAGCACCACCTGGTGACCTTTAAAGTAAAATATGGGGCTTTAAAAGGCCTAACATGCACAGGCAATTCAAAGAAAGACTATCTGACCATCTAGAAGGAACCCTAAATCAGTAAGTCTGAGGGCATGTTCTGCAGCGCTTCCAAGGGTTTCAATGAGGCACCTCAGTGTCTGCTATTCTGCGCTTGCAATTTCCTTCAACAACAGCAATGACCTCTTACTTGTTTAACGACTGAGCTTTTTTACATTCTGTTTCATTTAGGACTTAAGACATTCTCTGAAAACCACTGATTCGGTTCACTTTTCTGTGGGAGAATATCAAAACCCAGAGAGATTAAACTGCTCATCTGAGGACGTGATATTTAGAGAGGAAAAAGTCTGATTTAAAATACACTGCTTTTTCTATAAAAGACTTATTGCTAACTGCATAAAAATATAAAGGGCTATTTATCTTTAAAAAAAAAACTGAAGTTATGCTTTACCTTTGTTTTTTAAATCTTTTTAAATTACAAAAATAATACACAGTTGCAAGACGGGAGGGGAGAAGGAAATAAAATAGAACCTAAAAATTATGCCTTATACTTTAGGTTTTTTTTTCTTTTCAATGTTCAGAAGCATACCTGACATTGTTCTATTCAGTTTTTTAACCCGAAAGCATACTACATCAGTACGTCAAAAATATTGACAATTGTGTTCACAGCATGAATGAACATGTAAGCTTTTCACCATTACCAAAAATGTCATAATAAACATTTCTGCACATGTAACTTTCCGCACATGTGCTTTAAGCTCTATTTTACCTTCACTCTGACCTGCTTGAGTCTGAGCTCCTGTATATGGTGGCTGCTGTGGCTGAACTCCTGGTGGGTGAGCTGCGGAGGAGGAGGAAGCAATGCTGTCGGGAGTTCCTGAACGGTCTTCTGCAGGAGCACTGGGAGGCCCTGGGTGGTCATGAAAAGTCAGCTCAGTTTCTAATACAAGATCTGTCCCCAACAAGCTCAATTAGTAAATTTGGTTAAGAGACTAAAAGTAAAGTACTACAGAATAAGCATAACCCAAAGGCAGCCTTCTAAACTGATGTGTGTATATATACTTTTTTCCTTTGCTCCAATCTCACAAGAATCCAAAGCTACAACTAGAAATCCTTCCCTATAGAGTGTAGTGCTACATTCCTGAGTCTTAAACTCACCTCTGCACTACAAAATATCCACCCCTTTATACAATCCTATTCATTCCCCCAAGTGATCATTAATTGCCATTCCTTTCACAGTACCAGTTTTACCTATCTAAAACATTCCTTAAATAGTCCTCCACACTTCTAGTGAGCTTTCTTCACTCAAAAATACTTTTCTCCACTTGTGAACTTCTATAGAGTATACTTTATTAAGACTTTACCAACTTCCACTCTGCATTTTTAACCAGAAAAGTCTTCCCTCTTAGACTAGGAGTTCTTTTGGCCAGGCACCTTTCTGATTCTGTCTCACAAAGTCTACCTCTTAAAATATACATGGAACCACTCAAAATTCTTTTAAAATAATGAACAAAGAAGTAAATGGAGAGAATCTGCTGTAGTTCTAATACTATATAATGAGCAAAACAGACATTCTGAAGACAAAAATTTGTTTCTTTAAGTTATTTTTGTTTGTGCAATACAGAATAGTATGATTAGAAACACTGGTTTTGGAGCCAGACTGCCTCGGTTCAAATCCCAATGCTGCCACTTAGTAGCTCTGTAAATCCAGGCTTGCTACTTGATCTCTTTCTGTGCTTCAGTTTCCTCATCTGTAACAAAAGCAATACTAATTCCTACTTCATAAGATTACATAAGGATTATGAGTTAGTAAGAGCTTATAGCAAGTGCTTATAAAAGTAATTTTATGGGGAGGGGCAAGAGGCATAGGGGAATTAAGAGGTCTAAACTATTATATATACAGTAAGTAAGCTATAAGAATATATTATATCACAGAAAATATAGCCAATATTTTATAATAACCATAAATAAAACATAACCTTTAAAAATTGTAAATCACTATGTTGAACATCTGAAACTTCACATAATATCATAGCATCAGCTATACCTCAACAAAAATATATATTAAAAATAAACATTAAAATATTGTTAAAATATATTAAATATATCAATATGGCTAATATAAAATGTATTTTAAATGAAAATTTAAAAGTGATTATATAACAAGAACTTATAAAAGTGATTACCACTTAAAAAGCCCTACATAAGTACTTGTTATTAGTAGCAGACTAATTTCCCTGAGGCCAAACCTCTATCCTTTCAACTGGTCTAACCCAAAACTTACTAGCACTGTACATCAGGCATACAGTTGGAAGCTGACAGTTCAGGTATTCATGAGAACCTAAAACTAGGATAACGGTACTGGTAGTGCAAGAGAAACTGATGAGTGCCAGAGTAAAATGTATGATCACTCCTGTGCACCACCATTTCACTGATATTTATCAACATTAGACAAATACATACACACACATCCCCAAGAAGGGTAACACAGATAACACAAAGACACTATGTTATTATTCTAAAAAAATATTACTTCAATTCTTTTCTCCCCTGCATGTAAGCTATTAATGTTGCTTATCCTATCGTTAATATTTTATCCCTCCTTCCCATGTCTACATTCACTACTGCTACTGAGTTTTTCACATCGTAACCCAAGTAACTACAAAGAACCCTGGCATTTTCTATGTGTAGTTTTTCCTACTTCAATTTAATATACAAAGCTACCAGAAAAATGGCCTTCAAATACAATATGAATCATAGTAATCATATTATTCTGGTCTATACTATATTCTTAATTAAACTTTTAAGCCTAACTTCATATATAACTATTTACTCCCTCCACCTGGCTTATCCTGAAGTCTTAAACATTAAGAAGCTCTAATATTAACTTGTGTTTCAGTTAATCTACAAAAAGTTTCTGTTTTTCAGATAGACCACTTATCTGATGTCTTCTTTTGCCAACAACATACATGATATACAAGTAGCTGTCTTTTCCAGAATGTTACACACACAATTCTCTTTGATAAATAACCCCATAAAAGTCTCAAAGAAAAAGAAAATTAATAGAAAATCCTATTTTTTCAGTTACTGATAATGACAAAGTAAACTGATCAGGTGAAACCTCCCCAAAAATAACAATTTAAAACCCTGGTCAAAGAAGACGAAAACAACTACTTGAAATTATTGGAAGTCAGCCAAATGTTGGCGAACACCAGGAAAGAGTTTACCCTCAATGGAATTACAATGGGTAAGAACAGCAAACTGTGATCTCTGCAGTTTCAACTGCAGAAAACCAGTGTTAACTTCATGGTTGGCTACATAGCTAGAAATTTGAGGAAAATCCATTCAGGAAGGAACGAGAAGAAATGAGATCTAAAATCTGAATATAAGCTCCAAAGCCCGAGCTGACCACAGAATTAGGTGGAGAGAGGGTGACACCAAGAGGGTACAGAATAAAAAGCAGCATCTAGAGCTGAAAGGACTGAGCAGAGCTGAGTCAGAGCTGAAGCAGTCAGCGGCTTCACTCTGGGTGAAAACGGGAGTAGTGTGAATAAATATTAGAGCAACAGTAACAAAAAATCCTCACAAGAATCTAAAACAAAAATACCTTAATAAATCGAAGAGAAATACAATCTTAACCACCTAAGGGCTTCCTTGGTGTCTCAGATGATAAAAATCTGCCTGCAATGCAGAAGACCCAGGTTTGATCCCTGGGTCAGGAAGATCCCCTAGAGAAGAGAATGGCTACCCAGTTCACTATTCTTGCCTGGGGAATTCCACGGATAGAGGAGCCTGGTGGGTTTGCACAGTCAGATACAACTGAGTGATTAATACTAAAACAATATTAATGAATGAAAAGGTAAGGAATCTTAACAGAAAAAAAATTAAAACTATAAAAACAACCAAATGGAAATTCTAGAGCTGAAAGCACAATAAATGAAAGGGAAAATTCACTAGAAAGGTTTAACAGCAGATTGGCAATGAAAGGAAAAACACTAGTGAACTTAAAGAGAGATCAACAGGAATCATTCAATCAGAACAACACAGAGAAAAAAGAGTGAAGAAAAAGGAACCTCAGAAACCCATGGGATAACATCAAGCTCTCCAATGGATGTGTAATAGGAATCCCAAGAGAAAAAGCAGAAAAAATGTTGAAGAAATGATGCCCAAAATATACAAAGAAAGCACAATAAAGACACTGTTTTAAGGTTAAAAACATTCAAATAAAAGCACTTTCTACACTAAACTGTCCAGAACTCTACATTTAAATTTCCCTAATTTAAGATCAGAAGAGAGATTAAACCATCAAACATAATTTAAGTCCAGCAAGAAATCTGAAATAAGATTATAAAATGATTCATATTTTTTAAAAAATAAACCCTCTGAATTCTATTTTTGATAAAAGTTACTTGAACCAATCACAGGTTTATTCTTTAAAGAGGAGCGTTCTACTGACTGATAGAGGCCATGAGAAAGCTTTGCAGGAGCTGGAAACCATCTGCATCTTGATCTTGCTGGTGTTTTACATAGTGTATACATACGTAAAGACTTCCTAAAATGAACCCGTAAGATTTGAGCACTTCACCATTTGCAAGTTATCTTCTATTAAAGAAGGAAGGGGAAGAAAGGAAGGAGAGGGAGAATAAAGGATGCAAGGAAGGCACTAACTTACCTGAAACCTGATCATCTGTTAAGCCAAACGCTGACATGACATTTTTATTGATTTCATCTTGGTTTTTTAAAGGATCAAAAGCTGACATACTTGCTGCCATAACCTGAGTAGACTGTTTACCAGAAGAATCAGCAGCAGCAGGCTTTTCTTCCCTACCATCCACAGTATCTATAAAAGAAATAACCAAAAACTTGTTTCTATTTTATCTATATTCAATAAGGCCTAAAAAATACATGATAGCAAAATACATATGTGCATAAAGTCTGGAATGGTGAGGGTATCTCTGAGTACAAGATTATAATCTTCCTTTCTTCTTTGTTGCTATTTATACTTTTTGTAAAATGGGGGGCAAGGTCAAAAAGAAATGAAAGATAAGTAATAGCTTTCATAAAAAATTGTATCTATGTACGTTCTTAAGAATTATCAGATGAGAAAAAAAAATACAAGCATCTTTACACAGAGAAACATTTTACCGTTCTTTTTGGAGTGCTATGACATATATCCTAGTATCAGACACATACTGTGCACTAATGCTTTATTTTCTAAAAGGATAAAAACCTTTTTAAATAAAGTTATGATTATCAACTTTTATGCTTTACTTCTACTTATCTATTGGTTCTTTATCTGTCGGTACATGGAAACCTCAAGCCAACACATATTTTAATTTACAACGTCTTCCTTTAAAATACTTATTACAGATAAAAGATATGTGTCTGAAATGTGCTCAGAATAACATAGGAGGAGTGGAAATGTGTGAGTATAGATGGCATGATACTGTGAGTTGACAACTGGTGAAGTTGTGAGGGTTCATGGGGTTCATTATACTATTATGCCTACTTTCATATATATTAAAATTTTTCCATAATAAAATATTTTGCAAAGTAGAATTTTAAACATTATAAGCAGGAAAAATTTTAAACCACACACTTTTCTTCTAAGGATACTAAGGTTCTCAACACGCATTTATACTACCACCTTGTGAAAGAAAACAGATTCAAGAATAACATACATTTTATAAACAGAAACGTGTAATATTAAAAAAATATTACAAATACTTAAGGCCAACACATAAAAAAATATTACAAATACTTAAGGCCAACACATAAAAAAATATTACAAATACTTAAGGCCAACACATAAAACAATATTACAAATAAAACAAACTAAACAAGTAAAAGAAAACTGCTAACCATTTACTGAAGTAACTGATGTTATCAATTCCTTTCTGTTACCAACCAAGTAAATGAGCATTAGATCATCTCTGTGATCATGACCAAAATTGATCTTATGAAAAAATATTACGAACCAAGTGCACTATAAGCACACACGGGCTTGCAGCTCTTTTATTCTTATCATTCCTCTAGTTACATTAGTATCTCCTAAATCTCGGTAGGAAAACTTTTATAAGTACTCCTTTAAAATGTCTGCCAGTCATCCATCTTCCTCACCAACTTCCCTCCTTCAATTCCAAGACCATATCCCAAGAGCATATGACACCAATTTTAGGATTATTTCCCTTCACACTGCTATCTTTCACTACCTATGCATCCTTCCACTTATGGCAAACTAAATTCATCAGGAAACACAATATATACCCACTAGCCTACTACCTGCTCCAGTAGCTACTGCACAGATACTGCAACAGGTCAATCCAGTACTGAAGGTGACCTACACATCATCTGTCTCACAGAGGAAAGCAACTGTCCAACAAGTCCACTACAGAAGCAGAGTGCTGAAGGACATAGGTAGCTGCATGTTTTGGGCGAGGGCAAGCCACAGGATTCTAAAGAGCTCTGACAGCTGACCGGTACTTTTTTCTAGTAAACTAGACTTTTCTGATGTTTCTGAAAGTTTCTGATGCAGCTTATTTTATGTTTTTGGTTCCCCCCGACCCCCTTGAGAAGATTACTAAATCAGAATATGTTCTAACAGCTTAAAAGCTTAGGAAACTTCATAAAATGAAGCGGGATCAAGAGTTAAGCAATCTAAGTATAGGAGAGGAAACAAAAAATAAACTATAACGGTCTATAAAAATAAAACACAGAATGTCATATTCAGTTCATTAGGCAACTCAAGACACAATAACTAGAAGGATGGCCACATAAAGAAACAATATATGAAATAATTTCCAACATGCAGAGGAGAAACCAATTTTTAACATCTCTTTCCATTAACACAGGTGAGAGGTGAACAATAAAACATATGAACACATGGAATTAAACTCATAAAGAAAAGCAGTATGTGGCAAGAAGTAATGAACAGAAAGGCTGTTCCACCAAAAACAAAAAGCTTATAAATCTATAGGTAATTTCTACACAGTACTGGCTTTACTTATTGAATTTTGATCTAAGACTTCTCTGGTGGCTCAGATGGTAGAGCATGTGCCTGCATTGCCGGAGACCCGGGTTCAATCCTCAGGTCGGGAAGATCCCCTGGAGAAGGAAATGGCAACCCACTCCAGTACTCATGCCTGGAGAATCCCATGGACGGAGGAGCCTGGTAGGCTACCACGGGGTCACAAAGAGTGGGACACGACTGAGTGGGACACGACTAAGTGACTTGACTTTCTTTCTTTCTTTCATAATACTCTATAGATGCTTCAAGCCCCTAAAATTATATGCAAGTGTTGTTATATCGACATCTATGATTTCTTCTAGGAAAACGGTCAAAGTTTTCATTTTTGTGTGGAGAGACAGGTCAGGAAAAGGCAATATGCTTTAACCTGAATACAAAGGCTTTATCATAAAGAGGCTGTAAAGATCTCATTGTATCTCAGCAAATCTTTTTAATATGTTCTAAAATCTAGAGGTAGAACTAGAAATTACTAATTAGTCACCAAATATTTATCAGGTCATCTACCATTAACACAATTTCATATGGCTGGAGAAAGCAGGAAATGATTGGGAAAGGCATCTTTATTTAAACTATAAATTAAACTCCAAAATTTAGAGTATTTCAGAATCTAAAGGTTGCAAGAGATTATATAATGCTACTTTTCCACAAAATCATCTTCTATTAAGCCCTTTATAGCCAGTAATCCAGAATCTATAAAACCTATGAAACTTACATGCAAACACAAAAGTGGTTTTTTAAAAGTGTATATTTTTAAAGTGTAACATCTAAGAATATTAAAAGTTGAGAAGGCAAGTTTTAAAAATCTACTTTCAAGCCATATTTAAATTTCAGTCTACATTTAATATTTGGTCCCCAAACTACTTTCAGTTCCAAATTTGTCATAACAGAACATAAATAGTATGCCATATTTATCATAACATAAATAGTATGTCTGTAAAATGGGAAAAAAATATTTTTTTGCATATTATGAACACTGTGCTTAAGATAAACATTACAACATTTGAATGTACTAATCTAAAATTACCTTTACTTGAAACTACTTCATATATCACATAAAACTCAAGAAATGATTTCCGAGGTTCATTAACTTTAACACTAAAAAGGGTTCAACAGTCAAAGGGATTTGAAAACTGACCTATGTCATAACCCAGGAGTCTAAGACTACCTGTAAAACAATCACGCAGACAGCACTTTAACAATGGGATTCCCGGCCCTGCTCCCCAGGAAGTCTGTGATGAGATCCAGGAATTGGTATAATAAAATCTCCCTATAATCAAGGTTCCCCGGGTAGCTCAAACAGTAAAGAATCTGCTTGTAACATGGGTGACCTGGGTTCGATCCCTGGGTCAGGAAGATCCCCTGGAGAAGAGTGTGGCAACCCACTCCAGTATTCTTGCCTGGAGAACTCCATGGACATAGGAGACTGGTGGGCTCCAGTGCATGGGGTCGCAAAGAGTGAGACACAACTGAGTGACTACCACAACAACAATCTTGATGAACAGCCAGGTTTGGGAAAACAGATATTGAATATTAGCACAGATATAGAAGTAAGAAAGGGTGACAATGGAGGTGCCATTTTACTCCTGCTGAAGAATTTTTTTTTTAATCTGCAAAAAGTCATAAGTAGGATAAATGAGAATAAAATGACTTCATGGTCTACCGTTTTCAGGAATGCTGGAGGACGGGCCTGGTTCTCCAGGTGGTTCCAAACTATCCAGTAAGCGATTCACTTTATTTCGAAGTTCTATCAGTTCTCGACGAAGGTATTTCACCTGACTTGATTCAAGGGGTCTTGGTTGGCCATTAACTGGAATAAAAACATTCATTTTCTTAAACTTAGGAAATATTCCTGAATAAATATATCAGTAGAATTATATGTAACAAGGAAAAATCAAAATTAACTTCTTTAAAAAGTTAATTTTGTTTGAACTCAAACAAGATACCTATTGATATCATTCAAATAACTTTTTCAGGAAAGGATTTTCATTGCTAATTTATTTTTGGAAGAAGTAAATATTCATCAGTCTTTGCTGATGAACTACAGCTTATGACCTGTAAGTTCCCCCCAAAAAATATTCATTAAAAGAATTCAACTACAGTGAAATAAAGTAAAATTACAGAAAGCTTTAATGTATTTTAATAGAAATTATGTACCTTCAAAAGCTTTTACTTCACCCAATTCTTTTATAGCCTTGAAATAATACAATAAACACCTTATTAAAAATATAACATGACTATAGGTCTGTTATCCTTCTTGCCTACTTCTGACCCGCGCCCCCAAAAATTAGCTACCTAAAATAAATGCCCTAAATAAAAAGTAACCTCTTTTAAAAATATGCAGAATTTACAAATTCACATCACCACTGTCCTTCAAAATAGTTACTTTAAAAGAAGCACACAAGCCAGAAAAAGTCAGATTATTCAATAATCATTGGGCCTTTTTTTTAAAGGGTAATGTTAACCTCATTTACCTACTTTATCCAAATGACTTTCAGCTAACTAAAAAAAAAAAAAGGATCCTTCTTCCAGCAAGAAAGACTGTCATCACTGAGATTATTAATTTAAAAAAAAAGTGACATAAGGGTCTGACTGCAAACCTCAAAGTAAGAGTTCAAAAATTAAACTTTTTATGCATTTTATATACTTACAATTTGTGTGTGTGTGTATCTTACATATTTACAAATTCCTAAAGCATCAAACTAGAAAAGGACATCTACTTCAAAATAAAGGTTCAAGGAGATTTTTTGTAGAATATGTTTCAAACATCAATATAAGCTTTAAAAGCTAATCCATCAGTATTTTACATACTACCTATATATTTATGAGAAAGTTCAATATAATTTCCTACCTGTATCAATTATTGGCTTCTACTGGGTATTACTGTTTTTCCTTTAATAGCTGAAAAGAAGCAAAGCAGCTCCTGAAAGCTAAGAACTGGCCCTGTACTGTAAGACAGGCTTTTGTGTTGCTCTAAAAGCTGGCATGGTATTCCCATGTAGGTTGTTGAACATAAACAATTTCAGAACATACCAACAGTACATCAACTGCATCTCAATAAATCTTTTTTTTTAAAGCAAATAAAGAACACCACCAACTATTATTAAAGATCACTCTGGGACTGATATAGCTCAAGACAAAAAAGAAAGCCAATCCATAATCATGTGAGAACTTAGACACAAGAACATTGACCAGAATGTCACAAAAATGACCAAACATCCCTGGCTAATTATGAGTGACACTATTTTACCAATTGCAAGCTTTAGCCTCCATTTACTCCCCATATTTTCTGGATAAGATTTAGTAAGATAAATCATAGAACTACTACCTAATAGGTAAATCATAAATCATGGGATTACTACCTAATCATAGGACAACCCGTACTTCCTGACAACAGCCAATCTAGAGCAAAGCCCCATTACTTCAACCTTATGCAAAACCATCTAACACAAACTCAAGCCCTACAAAAAATTCTTTCTAAAACATTTTTACTGACATGCTATTGTTCTCCAAGGTGCTCATTCTCCTTCACAGCAATGTATTAGTATTTGAGGTTAAACTCCCTTTCACTCCTAATATTGCTTACTTCTGCCTTTTAAACTTAATAGATAGAGGTTTGCTAGTTGTATATCTTCAAAATTGCTGATCCCTTCAATTCCCCCAACTTCTAGTTCATTTCTGCTTTTTATTATTTTCTTTTTTCTAAGTTATCTGGACTTACACTATCCTTTTTGTATTTAGCTTTAGCACACTCTAAAAACTTTGTCATGTAAAACTCTTCACTAATTTGAAATTTAACTCCTAATTTGATTTCTTCTATGGTATGTTACTTAAAAGCGTATTTTTATCTTCAAAAATATGGGAGTTTGGGTTATCTTTTTTGCCCAATAGTTTCTAATAAAACCAGAGGAAATGATCTCTAACATATTCCTTCTCTGATACTGAGACTCACTGGAAAACCTAGCAGATGGTCAACTTTTATAAATGTCCAAATGCACTAAAACAAAACTGAATCCTGTCCTGATTGCTAAATGCACACGATCAAGCCTGTATCTATTTTGCTTAAATTTTGAGGCTGCTTGATCTATCAGTTTTGGAAAGAAGAGTATTAACAGTTCTCTTATGATTACAAATTTTTCCTTTTTCAGGTGTGCAGCAAAATGATTCAGTTATACACATATATGTGTATATATATGTGTGTATTTATATTCTTTTTTCAGATTCTTTTCCATTATAGGTTATTACAAGATATTGAATATAATTCCCTATACAATAGATTCTTGCTATTTATCTACCTTAAGTTGTTTTAAATGTTTTTTCCATAATGCCTAGTTCTTCTTCTTTTATGTCTAATAACAATACATAATTTATTAACACTTCTACTAAGTTCTTAGAAATCTAATCCCACTATTAGTTGTACCCATTGTTTCTTGTTTACATGGATGTTTTATGTGTCCTACAGTTTTAAACTCTAAATTCATCAATAGGATTTTATCTTTGAGAAGCCTATGTTGTTTGGATTGAGAACATATACCCTCCAGAGAAGATTTCTGCCTTTGTTTCTTGCACTTTTCATGGTGGTATCCGGTTTTGGGAGTTCCCAAAGGACCATGGTTATAAATCCTTAAGAGAGCCTTCACAAACCCCTAATAGCTCAGGATATATCAGAGTTTCTTTATCAGTTTCTTGACTTTTCCTCTACCAATGAAGAGATATTTTTCTTCTACAATCTGCTGTTTGAGAGTATAGTCATTGAGGGTCTAGGACACAAGACCTATACCATGAAGACACCAAGTGACAAGCCCTTAGATTATGCAGACTAAAACCTTCAGCATTACCACCAAAAGCATCCCAAGCCTCAGCTTTTGGTACTTAAGGCCCTGGTTTTTAATTTCAATTATATTTTGGTCCCTGACATCTTCCTCACGTTCCTGAGCAAGCTCAGGTGTGTAATTCAAAAAATATATGCAGTATTGTTTATCCAGTACATTCTCAGTGTTTGAGATGAAGATTTTCGGTTTACCTAATGCCTGATAGCTGGCCAATAGTGGTTAGGTTTTTAGACTCAATATTGTAAAGGGATATGTTTTATTTTTTTTTAATTTAGTAGTTTTTGTTATTAGCATTTTAAAGTGATTCATATTCACCCTTCTTAGATGGACATGAAATAAATACAAATTAAATCAACTGGCCATTGATCCTATTTCATGGAAATGGGTGAGTCAGTGCTACATAATTTTTAAAAATGCTAACCAAAACATCCAGGAAAAAAGTCCACATTTTTTTTCATATAATCATGCTACTACTTTAACTTTGCAATCATTCCTATCTTTTCCCTTTAGTGTTCTGCCTTGCACATCTGTCATGATCTGTAAGAAAATAAAATCTATAAGATTAAATTTAGTCTTATATTTGTTTTTTAATCAGAACTATCTCAGATCTTGAAATACTACTTAAAAAAACAATGTCTAAAAAAAGTATCAGTTCAGTCACTTAGTTGTGTCCGACTCTTTGCGACCCTATGGACTGCACCACACCAAGTCTCCCTGTCCATCGCCAACTCCTGGAGCTTGCTCAAACTCATGTATCAGTCCTATACATTAAACCCTGAGAATAAGTAAAAACATACTACATTGGAAAACAATTATATATTCTTAAAGAACTAAACTAAATTGCAGTTTTAACCCTGAAATTATTTTCAATCCTGGAAACACTTATACAAGTGGCATACATTATTATTTAAGGTAACAGCAGATGAGTTATTTAAAATATGTCTACTTTCTATTTATCTTCAAAGGATATAGTTAAGCCTTAAAATTTAAAAATTATGATATAGAAGAAAAAATTATCACTTAATTTTGAATCTTTAAAAGGAATAAACTAAAAAGTATTTCTGGAGAAGGCAATGGCACCCCACTCCAGTACTCTTGCCTGGAAAATACCATGGACGGAGGAGCCTGGTAGGCTGCAGTCCGTGGGGTCGCTAAGAGTCAGACATGACTGAGCGACTTCACTTTCACTTTTCACTTTCATGCATTGGAGAAGGAAATGGCAACCCACTCCAGTGTTCTTGCCTGGAGAATCCCAGGGACGGGGGAGCCTGGTGGGCTGCCGTCTATGGGGCTGCACAGAGTCAGACACGACTGAAGTGACGCAGCAGAAAAAGTATTTCATAAAAATACAAAGAAGAGTAAATATATTAGAAAGTTTAGCACTTACCAAATAATGTCAGTTTCAGTATCCTACTACACTGAATTGCAAAGGAAAGGTCAGAACTATCAAAAATTGTTATAAGATCTCCATCTGAAACAAATAAAAATTTCAGATTTGCATCAGTAGTAAGCTAGGATATATATCAATTAAAATGCAAAATGTGGATCACAGAGCATAGAGAATCTTCCATAAAACCTTTAAGCATAAAGGATCTAGGGAAGACGTATTTATCCAAAAGAATACTAAATTAATTTTATTTCTTTCATGGCAAGATATTTATCTTATTCTCATAAGACGAGCCAACACATATCTAAGATTAATGTAATCTTTTACTAATCACCTGGAGGAAATTACAGTTTAGATTGAAATCTTTTCTATTCTAAAATATTTAAATATATTTACCAGAAATCAAGGTGATAGTAATTGTCAAGATTCAAATTTTAATTCTAAGCACAGTAAAACACCACTGACACAAATGGAGGGGAAGCCATATATAACAGTAACTAAAAAGGTTACAAAAATTTTTTTTCTGCAAAATTGTTCTAATAAATGGGTAGACAGTTGAGTCTTTCAGGTCCCCAATCATCTCAACACTAACATGAAAACCATCAGTTCTCCTCAGGAAAAATATTCCTGTACACAAGATTCTGAAATCCCCTAGATCCCAAGGATAAAGAATACTATAATCAGCATATCAATTGCCTGTTCAAAAGCTTTCAAAGGGCTAGGGAAAAAATGGCTAGAGAAAAAACAGAAGAGAAGCCATTCCAAGGTATCCTCACAGACACAGCTAGGGGAGCAGGGCTGTCACGGGGAGGCTGAGAGGCTGCTCCAGCCATGCTCTGTACACCAATTTTAACACTGATTAGGCCGGTTATTTGTGAGAAAGATGGCAATAAAAGCCATAACTGAGAGTTTTATCTTCTCTTTACAGCAGACCAATGTTTTGGTTTTTTTTTTTTCACAACACACACATCTAAAGCTCAACTTTAGGGATTCTGCTCATAAACATATTTTTAAGTTCATATGTAAAAGAAGGAAATTTTCTATAACTGATTTTTTCTTTTCTGATTTCCCCAACAGAAATAAAGAGTATCTATGACATCAGGAATTCTTTACCAAGTCAGCTCTCTAAACTAGTACCCAATACAGTCTATGGAACACAAATCTGTATAATTTAAAAAAGCACTCAAAAACACAATGAAAAACAAATTCAATGTGATAACCAGATGTAGAAGACAGTTTCAACAATGAGGATACCCTAAGCTAGGGAGTTACAAACTGCAATCAATGGATAAATTCTGGCTTAAAGAATTCAAACTAAGGATAGTTTTTGTATTTTTAAAAGGTCTACAAAAAAGATTAGCAAGGCCTTATAGGACCCATAATTCTAAAATATTATCCTTTAAAGAAGGAGTTGGCTGACCCTTCCATAAACAAAAATGAGTTAAAAAAAAGGCAGTAAAATAGTAAAGTTCATTTAAGATATGCCAACTCTGAGGTAAGAGCAAATCATCTCAGGTTTTGTTGTACAGTCACTAAGTCGTGTCCAACTCTTTATAACTCCATGGACTGCAGCACACCCGGCCTCCTGGTCCCCCACTATCTCCCGGAGTTTGCCCAAGTCCACTGTCAGCTCTGAGGTAAAAGCAAACCATCTCAGGTAAAACCATTAAAAACTTGAGTTGTAAAGTCAAACAAGAAAAAGAACAAACTCATCACATTTACACACACATTTGGAAGTCAAACAGGATAATCAATATATTGTAAATAGATGACGTTACTATATCAGTTCAGTTGCTCAGTCGTGTCCGACTCTTTGCGACCCTAAAAAGACAGCACACCAGGCCTCCCTGTCCATCACCAACTCCCAGAGTCCGTTACTAGGGAAGAGAATAAGAAAACGCTCTCCTTTTTTGTTTCTTAACAAGGATGACCCTCAAAAATTTGTTTTGGGTAACATTAGATGAAGGGGTTTCCCCTGTGACTCAGCTGGTAAAGAATATGCCTGCCAATGCAAGACGGAGAAGGCAATGGCACCCCACTCTAGTACTCTTGCCTGGAAAATCCCATGGATGGAGGAGCCTGGTAGGCTGCAGTCCACAGGGTCGCTAAGAGTCGGGCACGACTGAGCGACTTCACTTTGACTTTTCACTTTCATGCATTGGAGAAGGAAATGGCAGCCCATTCCAGTATTCTTGCCTGGAGAATCCCAGGGACAGAGGAGCCTGGTGGGCTGCTGTCTATGGGGTCGCACAGAGTCAGACACAACTGAAGCGACTTAACAGCAGTAGCAGCAGCAGCCAACGCAGGAGACACAAGAGATGTGAATTCAATCCCTGGGTCAGGAAGATCCCCTGGAGGAGAGCATAACTATCCACTCCAGTATTCTTACCTAGAGAATTCCATAAACAGAGGAGCCTGGCAGGCTACAGTCCAGGGGTTGCAAAGAGTCGGACACAACTGAGCGCCTAACACTTCCACTTTTCAATATTATATGAAATATTGAAAAAATGAAAGGCATATTATACCTCTAGTGAAATAATTGGCTTAGTTGACCATCAGTGATTTATACTCTCCTTCCACAGGCTAAGTTGTTGTAAAGTGGCTAACCAAGCAGGGACAAGTTCCCAACCCACTAACATCTCAGCACAGTCATGTGACTGGGGTCTGGTCAATGTGATGTGAGCTGAAATATAAACCACCTCAAGGCCTAGAGAATACAATCTCCCATGTGATCCTCTATACTCCATCTTCATGCATCTGCTTGCTGAATGCATGTGAGCTTGTAAGCCATGTACTGAAGACATCAGACCTTATGTCAACCTGGGCCCCTGAATAATTTCTTGAACGTTAAACCACTGAGATTTTAAGATTTTTATACTAACAGCTGACATTACTTTAAACCAACACGCAGAGAGAAACACAGAAGCTATTAGGAATAAGAAAACTGAGATAGCACAGTGTCAGAGAAGTAAGAGTATTTATAAAACGATGCTGAGGATAGCAGTGCCAAGTGTTGAGATCAAGATGAAACAGACTGGAAATAAATTCAGCAGTAGTAAAGATACTCGTAACCACCTAAAGCCCAAATTCATTAGAGATGTTAACAAAGACGACAGATCAAAAGAAAAAGAAATAGAGTCTACTGAGGCAGGTGTGAAACCCTGCAGTCGGAACAGCAGAGAACAAACTGTAAATGCAGGAATAATGATTCTGATTATATTTTCATTATCAAGGCCAATTTTTTAAAGAGATTTTGCCTTGATTATACCAATAATAAACAAATGCTTTATGTTTCAAAAAAGAGAAACGACAGTCTACTAATATAATTCCACTATGTCGTTGATGATATATTTGTCAGGTAAAACCCATCTCCATAAAAAGTTTTGTAGTCAAATTAGCCTGAGAACACTGCATAAACTGAGAAAGTACTTCAGCATATTACGTGCTCTGAAAATTCCTGCAAAAAATCAGCTTTTCCATACTTTTCCATACTTTCACGAATACTTTCTCATTCAAAATGTACTACCATCCCTTTCACTTTAGGAAATATGAGTGTAAGTTTGGTTTTAAAGCAAAAAGGAAGCCAGAATTGTACAGGCATAAAAGAAAAACAAATGACTTGTAAAAATGTGTGACAGTATCCTATCACTTAAAACCCCTAATAATAAACCACTTGGCAAATTTTTAACTTATAACTAACTACATGAGCATTCCCTTAAGTAAAGGAAAGTGGTACTCAATTACCATAGGAGGAAACAGAATTTTTATTTGGAGTTCAATGAAAAATGGGCAAAAGAACACACATAATATTTAGACTTCTAAAAACTTAAGAAATACTCTTACCTTCATCTTTATATTTTATTGTAACTTCATCATTACTCAGAAGTTTTCCTCTGAAGACTCGCTGCATCATTAACACTAACTCATCATAAGTAATATCTTCATTATGAATGGGAATTCGTCGAATATCCTCCCCAAGTTGAGCTTTTATGATTAGTTTCCCACTCAGATCCAACTGCCCATTCATGGTGGACTCCAGGATGTTGTATATATATAACTCTAGAGAAAGACTGACAAAATGATCTTGATGATTAAATAGCTATAAAACATACTTAAAAAGCTAAAAAGCAAAGCTACTATTCAGTTCAGTTCAGTCGCTCAGTCGTGTCCAACTCTTTACGACCCCATGAATCACAGCACGCCAGGCCTCCCTGTCCATCACCATCTCCCAGAGTTCACTCAGACCCACGTCCATCAAGTCAATGATGCCATCCATCCAGCCATCTCATCTTCTGTTGTCCCCTTCTCCTCCTGCCCCCAATCCCTCCCAGCATCAGAGTCTTTTCCAATGAGTCAACTCTTCGCATGAGGTGGCCAAAGTACTGGAGTTTCAGCTTTAGCATCATTCCTTCCAAAGGGCTGATCTCCTTCAGAATGGACTGGTTGGATCTCCTCGCAGTCCAAGGGACTCTCAAGAGTCTTCTCCAACACCACAGTTCAAAAGCATCAATTCTTTGGCGCTCAGCTTTCTTCACAGTCCAACTCTCACATCCTTACATGACCACAGGAAAAACCATAGCCTTGACTAGACGGACCTTTGTTGGCAAAGTAATGTCTCTGCTTTTCAATATGCTATCTAGGTTGGTCATAACCTTCCTTCCAAGGAGTAAGCATCTTTTAATTTCATGGCTGCAGTCACTATCTGCAGTGATTTTGAAGCCTCCCAAAATAAAGTCTGACATTGTTTCCACTGTTTCCCCATCTATTAGAATCTAAGAAATTCTCAGTTTCAAAGGAAATTCACTGTTCCAATGTTACCATTTTTATGGTAAAATAGTCTGGAACTGGTTTTATTATGTGCATAAAAAAATAACTTTTATTATTTTATGTCTGTTATTATTTTACCCATATATTTAACTGCTCATCTGATTTAGATTTCTTACTTAACATGTCTAGAACAAAATCCTGATCTTCCCCTCAAAGTGTGCTTCTCTTGTAGTTTTCTCCATCTCTATTAATGACAATTCTCCTAAGATATTCAAAATAAACAACAAAAAAAACTTAGTTCCTCTCTTTACCGCACACTTTACATATACCAAATTGCCAATGAATATAGCTGCCACAACTTTCAGAATATCTCTAGAGGTCTACTCTTCACCTCTATCAACTTAATCCAAGCCACCATCATCTCTTGCCTGGATTACTGCAAAAGACTCCTAACTGGTCTGTCTGCCTTTTACCTTTGTTTGCTTAACAAGTGAGTGAGTGAGTGAGTGAGTGAAGTTGCTCAGTCGTGTCCAACTCTTTGCGACCCCGTGGACTCCTCCGTCCATGGGATTCTCCATGCAAGAATACTGGAGTGGGTTGCCATCTCCCTCTCCAGGGGATCTTCCCGACCCAGGGATCGAACCCAGGTCTCCTGCATTGCAGGTAGATGCTTTACTGTCTGAACTGAAGGGTTTAGAGGCCGTCAAGTGGACACGACCTATAAAGGCAATTTTGATGGTTTTACATAGAAATGACCTCTAACGGAAGAGAACACAAATGGGAACTATTTGAGA
Organism: Bison bison bison; assembly: GCF_000754665.1. Lineage (NCBI taxonomy): Eukaryota > Metazoa > Chordata > Mammalia > Artiodactyla > Bovidae > Bison > Bison bison. Next base: position 2,583,999 of record NW_011494740.1, on the reverse strand, counting down.
TACATTTCTATGTAAAATGCTTAACAAAAGTACCCTCAACACATCAGAGTTATCCTGTTAAATAAAATCTGGGAGGTATTGGGGGCAGGAGGAAAAGGGGACGACAGAGGATGAGATGGCTGGATGGCATCACTGACTCGATGGATGTGAGTCTGAGTGAACTCCAGGAAATGGTAATGGACAGGGAGGCCTGGCGTGCTGCGATTCATGGGGTTGCAAAGAGTCAGATATGACTGAGTGACTGAACTGAACTGAGTATAACTACTTTAAAATCTTCCAATAGAGTCTCATCTCACTCTTGATAAAAGCCAGAACTACAAGGTCAAGGTCTGATTTAACTTCATTTCCCACCTCTCTCCCTGGCCACTCTGCTACACTCAGATTTTACCATCTCCTTCTTAAGACTTGGCACTCGCTGCTTCCTTAACCTTGACCCCTTTTCACACCCCTCACATGATTCAAATCTCTGATCAAATGCTAACTTCTCAGAGGTTTTTCCTGGCTATCTAATTTAAAATGGCTTTACTGTCACTTTCTTATTCAGCTTCATTTTCTGCAAAGCACTAATCACTACCAAACATTTAAAAAGTATTAATTTTTATTCTTTTCCACTAGAAAATAGGGAAATAAATGGTTTTGTTCACTGTTATTTCTGGAGCCTAGAACAGTGCCTAGCACAGTTAATTATTCTACAGTCATTAAAAGAAGGACAATCACTAAATACTAGCTTCCAAACCCTACTAGCATGTGTATATTAAATGCTAACCCTGAAGAGCAAAGTATGTGAGAACACTAAAATAGTTTCAAAATTTTCTCGCTAAAATAAGACAGACCACATGAGCATTTTCTCCAATTTTCCTATTTTCAGAACTTGAGGATAAAGAACAAATCAGTGACATCCTCCTGAGCTTTCTAAAAGACTGTCCACTATTGTTTCTCCATCCTCCGTAACGCTCCCATCCCCAATCCTGAGTATGTGTGATTAGACAGCACCCTTAAAAATAAGACAGTGTCAGAGAACTAACTTGCTATTGAATTCTGCCTTCTTAATTTTTTATCTTAATCTTAGGTATTCAGCGTGCTTCTCCTATAATGACTTTGCAATCCTAAATTCAAAATAATGTCTGCAGTCTCTAGTAATTTATACCATTATCGTATAACAACAGAAAACACACTTTCGCTTAATTAATATGTTAATATCTCTTCTTTTCAAGGCCTATCTCTTCTTTCCGAGACCAAGATGTTCATGAACACATTATTTGTAACCACAGAGCATTTCCTACTGGTCACATTCTGGTTTCAAAACTATGCTTTTCTACTAGGAGCATTCTACTTTCTTCTCTTAAATGTGTTATTTTATTAACATATTTAGTTTTCCTAGTTCTCTACATCTGCTCCTTTGTGTGTGTGTGAAAGCACTCTACCTGGCCCCCAACACACCAACACTTCAAATATTTGAAGGAAGTTTTCATGAATCCTAATTCATTTAATCAGTAGTATACATAAATGCCCTAGTATCCTCATACAAATGCCACATGTCCTTCCAATTAAGTACTTATTATTGTCTCTAGACTCCCTTGACACCCTCTGAACAAATTAATTCTATGAATGAATCTTTAATGCCCATCTTAAAATGGTGCATTAAATACAGAATCTAACACTCTAAGGTCAGTTAAGAACAGAGTGTACTATGTTCTACCATCCAGATGCTACGCATGTCTTAACATAGAAAGAGAATACAGTCAGTGTTTTATCTGCCAATTCTGAGGATGGACATTTCCTAAAGACTTGGATTAACTGAAACCTCCATACAACCCCCCTTCACCTGTGAGCCAAACCAGCCCTCTTCATTTGGCAAACACTTAAATACCTACTGCGTGCCAAGTTCTGAAATACAATTACTTCAGTAAGATGGTTAAGATTTCTCTTTGTTTGTCTTGCAGCCTGAGAGTAATAAAGAACTTCAAATCAATCTATGTAATCTTCTCTTCCCTACAGGATGTGTAAACCGCCAATAATGTAGTTGAAGGACCAGGGCTTAGCTCCAGCAGGATAGTACTACCTATTCTCAGTAGCTTCTAGAATAGTGCCTGACATACAGTAAGTAAAGATTTTTAATACTTTTTGTTCCCTAAACAAAACATGAATGACAAGTGATAAAGTTCTGATAGATTAAAAAAAGGCAGTACTATCAGGCCAGTTCCTAAGTCAAGCCTTCACACTAGCTAGAGATGACTCCGACATAACCCTAAATAGAGACATTTCCAACAATGAATATAATTGATATAATCCTTTTGATCATAAAGGAATTGTTGCCCAGTTCCAATGACTCTGAAAATATGAGCCCCTTTTTAAATACTTGACACCTGCCATGTTTGCCTGCGAATTCACTTACTGGCTAGTGCTTCTCTTGGACTGTAAACTACCTGTGGCCAGGAACCAGGTCTTCTTTCCTATGGCTGTCTCCATTTTGTGCAGTCATCGCCATAAGTTATGGTATAAAACAGGTTATCACAAAAACAAAAGCACCTCGACATTCTCTCTTCCAGAGAAAATCCTATCACCCTATTTTTTATGTAACTGTAGAATCCAGGTCCTCTTTTTCTCTAGCCTCAATCACAAAGTAGAGACTGCTATGAACTACTAGTTCCCAGGGCTGCTGGTGACATCCTCACAGCTTTTTCAGCTCCCCATTTCTCCTTTCATCGTGTCTTTGCCCTACTCCCTCTGAAGGCCAGAAATGACTCGGCCACTAACTTATGAAATCTTCCAACAGGAACACTGTTCTCAGAACTGGACAGTAAAGTGACATGCCCAAGGAAACATGTAAAAAGCCTGCCTCTTTGAACCAGGATCCAGGTTCAGTGACCAAACCTCCAGCTCCACCAGCCCTGTGGTGAGGGCCCTGTTCAGTGAATTTGCTTAGGCAACTCCAGAGGGTAGAAATTTCCTTTAAGAAACCCTAAACAAAACCAACCTTCGAGTACTCCAAAGAATGCAAGGGGCCTCAAATTCTGCCTGACCCAGAGACAGCGTTGATGGTAAAGATTTCTCCCACTAGCTGCGTGACCTCAGGAAATACTCCTTAAAGTCTCACCTTCGTCAACTGCAAAATGGGAATATCTAAATTTGGAAGAATCCTTGTAACGATTAAATGAGACTGTGAATTTAAACTACTTAGCACATTGCCTAGCAAAGTAAACTCTTGAAAAGTTAGTTGTCATCACCACTACTAGACTGGCTTTGGCCTCCAGACAGCGCTTGATGAAGCACTAATACGGTCAAGGAACAAGACTTCCCCAGGCGACCCCCAATCAACTAATTCCCATAGGCGCCGTTCTCCCCACTTCTCACCCTTTCAAGCACCTCTGAGGGTTAGGCACTGGACCACCCCAGATCTCCAAAAGTCCCTCTCCGCTCCCTCCGGCTGTCCGACGCCTTGGAGCCAAGCGCGATCGACACAAATGTTCTTGCTGGCACAAACACCTCCTAAAGCTCCCCATAGGTCCGCTTCGTTGCCACGGTGGCCAGTGGCACCCCCACTCCGCCCCTCCCCCGCCTGGCCTCTCCTCGAGGCGAGGCCCGGCCCGGCCTCAGTCCTCGGCCTCCAGAACCTTCCCACGACCCCTCCGACCCCACCCGCCCCGCGCTCGCCGGTTCGAACGAGGCCCTCGCAGCGTTTCCACGTCTCCCGGCCAGCCTGGCCGGAGAAATCTGCCGCGACCCCGTCTCCAGCGGCCATACCGTCTTCCCGAGGCCGCCACTGCCGCCCCTCCGCGGGTCTCCGCTGATCCGACCCCGTGCGAGGCCGCCACCGTCGGGCTTTGGGGCGTTGGGGGAAGGCTGCGGTCACAGCCCACTCGGTTGCCCTCCGGGGCCGCCGCACCTCGCTGGCAGACTCGCGCGGGCCCCGACCAATCGCACTGACCCACCAAGCCTAGCGAGAGCTCGGGCCCAGTACGTGGCAGGTGGGGAACGAAGAGGGGCGGGAATAAGAAGAAAATCTGTCCTTTCGCTCCGCCTCAGAGCTATCGGACCGACCCAGGACGCATGCGCGACGTCGATAGGGCGGGGACTAACGACGCCGGGGTCTGCAGGGGTCTGAGTCTCTGCTTTCTCACTGGATGACTGGATAAGTGTAGGAAGTGCACGCAGAACGGATGGACGCATGCGCGGGGCGTGACCAGGCACTTCCGGTTTTCCTAAGCAGTAGTATTTCCCGTTTCTCGCCCGTGGGTGGGACGTAATTTGGTCTTCTGGACTCTGAGAGCCAAGAGTAGGCGTTTGTCCAAGTTTGTGTTTTTTTGTTGTTTTGTAGCCATTGTAGTTCTCCTAGTCCTATGTAGAAAAAACTAACCTTTTCCCCGCCTTCCTTCTACAAACTCATTCATTCATTATTGGGCGCCTACGCTTTGTCAGGCACTGTGTGGGGAATGGGAATGAATCAGTTTCTGAACAAGGAGTTCCCAACAGCGTTTACGAGACAGGGCAGATTTTATGGATGTGTAAAAGGTGAAGGCTAGGAAATTAGAACTCATTAAGGATCCCAGAGCCATTTTGGAAATAAGATATTTGAGCGTGCATTACATACTCTTCATTTATCTAAAGCATTTGTTTTGAATATGCGTGTTTATATAAGAAGTATGCTGGCTTTAGACTGAAGCCTGAAATTTGGGAGGAGGGGGGGAATAGGTGATGGAATCGGCATGGGGAGGGGAGTGCTATCTTAAAAGTTGCTGGAAACTTTTGCTTTCTAAGATGAAGACTCAGCAAAAATCAATTGGAACTCACTTGTTCCTCAGTTGTTCACCAGATAAGTAAAGTGAATTTAAGGTGAGAAGTTATGCACTTTTAGTAAAGAGTGACATTTTTGCAGTTCTAAGTCTGAAAAATTATGTTTGAGAGTGAAATATTTGATTTTAGAATTCTTTGCCTCTGAAATGTAATTTCCAACATTCTATGTATTATTCTTTGAGCAATTGCTTGGCAGCATTTGGGGAGCAAAAGACTGTAGTAAGAATGAGAAAAGTTCAAGATTTTCTCCAAAGACTTGTTCTTCATTGCTTGTAATTTAGAACTGAATGATGCAGATTTGGGGAAACTAACTTCTGTTGGTAATAGTATTCTGATGTCTTTGAGGTGGTTTGAGATTGGATTAAACCACACAAATACAGAGAGAGATAAAATTCTGGCAAACAGTGAATAACACCACTGTCAATATCCCTAAAGAAAACTCAGAGCTTGAGGCAGAGGATAAGGAGATGAACCTTAGCCTGGCATGAGGGGAAAGCATTTCCTCTCTCTAGGCTCCTGGGCAAAGGGCTTGCCATTGAGAAGAAATAAATTGATCCCTACTACACTGGGGCCGAAGACTGTAGTAAGGGTCAATGCCAAAATCAGATTGATTATATTCTTTGCAGCCAAAGATGGACAAGCTCTATACAGTCAGCAAAACTCCTTATTGCCAAATTCAGACTTAAATGGAAGAAAGTAGAGAAAACCACTAGACCATTCAGGTATGACCTAAATCAAATCCTTTATGATTAGACAGTGGAAGTGAGAAATAGATTTAAGGGACTAGATCTGATAGATAGAGTGCCTGATGAACTATGGACGGAGGTTCATGACATTGTACAGGAGACAGGGATCAAGACCATCCCCATGGAAAAGAAATGCAAAAAAGCAAAATGGCTCTCTGGGGAGGCCTTACAAATAGCTGTGAAGAGAAGTGAAAAGCAAAGGAGAAAAGGAAAGATATAAGCATCTGAATGCAGAGTTCCAAAGAATAGCAAGAAGAGATAAGAAAGCCTTCCTCAGCAATCAATGCAAAGAAATAGAGGAAAACAACAGAATGGGAAAGACTAGAGATCTCTTCAAGAAAATTAGAGATACCAAGGGAACACTTCATGCAAAGATGGGCTCGATAAAGGACAGAAATGGTATGGACCTAACAGAAGCAGAAGATATTAAGAAGAGGTGGCAAGAATACACAGAAGAACTGTACAAAAAAGATCTTCATGACCAAGATAATCCCGATGGTGTGATCACTGACCTAGAGCCAGACATCCTGGAATGTGAAGTCAAATGGGCCTTAGAAAGCATCACTACGAACAAAGGTAGTGGAGGTGATGGAATTCCAGTTGAGCTATTTCAAATCCTGAAAGATGATGCTGTGAAAGTGCTGCACTCAATACGCCAGCAAATTTGGAAAACTCAGCAGTGGCCACAGGACTGGAAAAGGTCAGTTTTCATTCCAATCCCAAAGAAAGGCAATGCCAAAGAACGCTCAAACTACTGCACAATTGCCCTCATCTCACATGCTAGCAAAGTAATGCTCAAAATTCTCCAAGCCAGGCTTCAGCAATACGTGAACCATGAACTTCCTGATGTTCAAGCTGGTTTTAGAAAAGGCAGAGGAACCAAA
>NW_011494740.1:2509121-2577155 GCF_000754665.1 Bison bison bison | reverse complement strand
TGAAAAGGAACTAAAAAGCCTCTTGATGAAAGTGAAAGAGGAGAGTGAAAAAGTTGGCTTAAAGCTCAACATTCAGAAAACGAAGATCATGGCATCTGGTCCCATCGCTTCATAGCAAATAGATGGGGAAACAGTGGAAACAGTGTCATCCTTTATTTTTCTGGGCTCCAAAATCACTGCAGATGGTGACTGCAGCCATGAAATTAAAAGACACTTACTCCTTGGAAGGAAAGTTATGTCCAACCTAGACAACATATTCAAAAGCAGAGACATTACTTTGTCAGCAAAGTTCCATCTTGTAAAGGCTATGGTTTTTTCAGTAGTCATGTATGGATGTGAGAGTTGGACTATAAAGAAAGCTGAGTGCTGAAGAATTGATGCTTTTGAACTGTGGTGTTGGAGAAGACTCTTGAGAGTCCCTTGGACTGCAAGGAGATCCAACCAGTCCATTCTAAAGGAGATCAGTCCTGGGTGTTCTTTGGAAGGAATGATGATGCTAAAGCTGAAACTCCAGTACTTTGGCCACCTCATGCGAAGAGTTGACTCATTGAAAAAGACTCTGATGATGGGAGGGATTGGGGGCAGGAGGAAAAGGGGACAACAGAGGATGAAATGGCTGGATGGCATCACCGACTTGATGGACGTGTTTGAGTAAACTCCGGGAGTTGGTGATGGACAGGGAAGCCTGGTGTGCTGCAGGTCATGGGGTCGCAAAGAGTCGGACACGACTAGTGACTGGACTGAACTGAACACTGGGGCCAGCTGGAAGCTGGTAAGAGAGGTACCCGTACTTTTGCCTTCAGAGGGACTAGGGCTTGTGGACTCTGAAAGCAGCTTAAAGTTCTTTATGTTGTTATTCCCTTGTGCTTCATCCTCAAGCAATCGGTGAAGTCTTGTTTAATCTTAAACTTGTCCCTGACTCATTTGAAAAGACCCTGATTTTGGGAAAGATTGAAGGCGGGAGGAAGAGGGGCCGACAGAGGATGAGATGGTTGGATGGCATCACTGACTCAGTGGATGTGAGTCTGAGTAAACTCCAGGAGTTGGTGATGGACAGGGAGGCCTGGCATGCTGCAGTCTATGGGGTCGCAGAGAGTTGGATACAACTGAGCGACTGAACTGACTGACTGACTGACCCTGGGTACTACTGAGGAAACTGAGAGATATGGTAGTGATGATTCCTCTGGTCAAAGCAGAAGCAAGAGCTGCCTGGGGCAAGAAGTGAGACATCAGATTAGTAAAGCATCATTTGGAAGCCAGATCAGAGGCTAAGGTGACCTGAGACAAGAAAGACTTTTATGCCACATTAAAGCATTTCCCCAGGATTCTTCAGAAATACACATTTAGAAATTTTCAATGAAAAACTTTGTAAAAGATTTTGCTTCTTGCTATGCAGTAGGATGTAGGCTTACAGTACTGTGACTGGGCATGAAATCAAGGATATTTAGGTTTAGTAATATGTTATATGACAGCATGAAATTATTCTCTGAGTTTGTCAAATTTCCCCCTTTAGGTTATAGACACCTTTATAACCAAAACCATATCCTGCCCATTTTCTTGTTTTAACTAAATTACTAAACTGTTCACAAAAACATCAGTGACCTTTTGTGTTCCTGATCCTATATAAAAATTACATTAAAAAATTAATTTAAGAGCCTCATGAACAGCTGGAGTTCAACACCCAACCCAAAGATAAGAACGTTACCCATAAATCATATTTCCCTTTTTGCTCCTCTCTTATGTGGCATTCAGTGAATATCTGTTGAGTCAATGAAATAAGTTATTGCTCTTCTGTAATGTGCCACAGTTGCTGATGATACAGGTCCCTGTACTTAGGCTCCCAATAAATGCTGGTGATAATTGGCCACGGAACAATAGACTGGATTGAGCCACTTGCCACTCTTACCAAGAACATGCTTTCTCCCACTCTGTGTGTAGACACTGATTTTAGTTACTGCTGCCTTTCGTTAGAGAAACCAGAAAAGCTAAGTTATACAATTGCCACTTCCTAAGCACTTAGGGTCACATTTATTGGGATAAGCATCAAACAAACCACCAAGAAGATTGTTCTGGAAACTCCATAAGCACACCTTTAAAGTGCTGTTAGTTAAAAACCCCATCTATTTTTGTGTGTGTGGCATTTGGAAAAATACTGACAGAGTAAATTGAACTTCATGATCACCTGGGCCTCTCCCCTATGTCCAGGAGAATTTGGTTTGAAATGAACACATAGAATAACCCTGAATTAGAAATGTGAAAGGTGGAAGTATGTGAAAAAAGGAGAAACAGTATAAGGAGAGACCTTTAGCTTAGCCTATAGCAAGGGGAGAAATGAGAACTCTACATTTGAAGGTTATTACCAAGTTTCACAGATATCTGAACAAGGGTTATAGCTGTACTGTGGTTTTGAGGAATATAGTCAACTCACTTACCTACCACCTGATCTTTCTCTTCATAAGTCAGCGTGGCTCACAGTCTCCCAATAGAAGAGAAAAAATCCTAAGGGTGAAAAAGGGAGATTCTTTGATAGAAAGTGGGACAAAGATTCGGAGCCTTGTAAACAAGTTGGATGAAACATCTGTTTCATCATGTTCTCTTTTAGTAGTCAGTGTAAATCATTTTGAAAGTTTCAATCATCTCAGCTACCCTCAGAGGAACCAAAGAAATGACGTAAGTTCCTTCCAGGGTAAGAATTTCATAGGAGAAGTTAGATCCCTCCCTGAGAGTCAGCTCTGTGTGGCAGCAGTTGGCTAAATAAGAGAACTCCAAACAGAAGGGGAAACTCATGAGGACCAGATAGGGGCCAGTTGGTCAGGTGAGCCTCCCCACCACTGGCCAAACATAAAGATCTATTTGTGTAAATAAAGAAAGCTGCTACCCCATGTAGAAATAATAAAGGAGAAAATGATATTCTTACTGTATACCTCTGAGTTAGTCATTCTTAGCAAAATACTTAGTCTGTCCTACCAGCTGCATATCCACTGAGACCCACTGCCCTACCATGAGGGCTCTACATCCACCTCTCTTTAGAGAAACTGCTCCTTGAAGGCTGTTCTGTATAGGTGAAGGGGCTGGAACTTTGGCTGTATCTGGCATGCTCTATTTTCTTTTTTAAAGGAATATACTCATGTAATATGTAGGTGAAAAAATAATTTTAAAATAATTTCATCCTGTATTTAGAGTCACAAAATTCTAGAGCTGGTACAGAATTTACCTAGTAGTAGTAATAATGTTAATTGCTCAGTCGTGTCCAACTCTTTGAGACCCCATGGACTGTGGCCCACCAAGCTCCTCTGTCCATAGAATTCTCCAGGCAAGAATACCAGGATGGGTAGCCATTCCCTTTCTCCAGGGGATCTTCTTGACCAAGGGATCAAATCTGGGTCTCCTAAACTGCAGGGGGATTCTTTGCCATCTGAGCCACCAGTCCTGCCTTTTACAAAGGTAGAGCCTAGGCTTATGCCCAGAGAGGCAAATGTCTTGCTTTAAGTCACATAACTTGTAGCTGAGACCACACCACCAGTCCAGAATGCTGCCCTAGTCTGCTATTACTTGGTAGGTACTATGGCAGAAAAATCAAATTTTTGTCATTGCAAAGGTCCAGAAGGTCTCAATATGTCATGATTTCATAGCAGATTATATCAAAGTTCAGCAAATTATCAATGTGATACTTACACGTGTAATGAAACTCTACTGAAAGAAGATAAGAATTGGACTATAGTTCCCTGGGAAATACAGCTTTTAAGAGATAACAGCGTAAGATCATACCACTCTGCTTTCCTTTTATTTTTTTCTTTGTTAAAATAAAGGGCTAACATATCAAGCAATGGGATCTTTCAGAAACATGGTCAACCACTTGCAAAAAGAATTTATGACCTTTTTCCACTTTTTGAAACAATTCAAAAATCAGGACTTTAAATACTAATTCCCGTATATTGCTACTGAGAGTATAAAATGGCAAAACTACTTTGCAAAACTGGCAGTTTCCTGCATAGTTAAATATACACTTACTTTACGACTCAGTATCACACTATACTAGATATTTTAAGAGAAAACATATCTACACAAAGACTTATAGAAGGATGGTTGTATCAGTTTTATTCATGGTTTTCAAAACCTGAAAATGACCAAATGTCCCTCAACTAGTGAATACATAAACAAGATGTGATCTATCCAAACTGAATTTTACTCAGCAATAAAAAGCAAGCCACTGATATATACATATAACATGGATGAATCTCAAAGACCCTATGCTGAATGAAAGAAGGCAGACTCAAAAGAGGATATGGTCCTATTCACATGGCATTATGGAACAGGCAAAACTAACACACGGTGGTAGAAAGCAGACCAGTGGTTACCTGGAGCTGGGAGGGGTGAAGCAAGGTTTAACTGGGGCAGAGAAGGCTACAGGGTGAAGGAAATGTTCTTAATCTTGTCTCACAGGTGTACACATTTGTTAAAACTCATCTAATTACACACTTAAAACGGGTGCATTTTATTGCATGTAAATTATATGGCAATGAAGTTAATTCTAAAAGTTAAAAAAAAAAAGGCAAAACAAAATTAACTCCAATAACCCAAATTAAGGAACACCACTTCTATATTTTTTAAAAACCAAACAAAAATAGTCTTCAGTGACCCACTTGAGAGATTGAAGATTCCTATGGTGCACTGTCTTTGTATTGTATAACTTTTGTATTGTATGCATGTGTGCTAAGTTGTTTCTGTCATGTCTGACTCTGCAACGCCATGGACTGTAGCCCTCCAGGCTCCTCTGTCCATGGGATTCTCCAGGCAAGAATACTGGAGTGGGTAGCCATTCACTTCTCCAGGGATCTTCCCGACCCAGGGATTGAACTCAGGTCTCCTGCACTTTTTATAGCAAAAATATAAGCTCACCAGACATGTTCCTTGGGTATTGATCTTATCCTTCTCTTCTTACTTATTGCTCCTATGATTATTTTCTCTTCTCCAGATTTTCTTCCTCTATTTTACAGCAGCTTTTATATTTTTTTTCAAATACACATTTTAATGTAAGTGAAGTAATACACTTCATGTGTTAACATTTGAATCTCCCTAAGGTTTTTGTGCGTGTTAACAAATAGTTGCTAATCTTCTCCAAGATTTAGTGTTTTATTTTAAGAAAGGGTGGATAGATGCCAAAAGAAAGCATGTTGGAGAGGAAAAAATAACTTTGTCATGGAACTCCACCCAATTGTTACACGATATAATGAAGGGTGAGAGATGGCCTGTGTCTGTAATACATGATTCCTTTGGCCGTGGTTGGCATATTTATACCCCTGTTATTCATTTTAGAAGTTTTTACATAATCCCTAACCTATTCCTTAATACAAAATCATTCCTTAATACAAAATACTCTGCCTGCATGAAGACATTGAAACTCAAGAAATGCTAAACGCTCCCATAAATCTTTTGGATATCTTGAATCAAATGCAGAGTGAGCATTTTATTATATTATAAAGAGAGGAAACAAACTGAGGGGAAATAATGTCACTAAATGTAATAGTTAAAGGGTTAATAGCCATAATAAAAAAGAATTCATACAAATGTATGAGAAAAAATAACAGTTCAATTGATAAATAAACTACATACACATATGAATAATTTTAAAAATAAAACACCACCTAAGTAAACAGTATACAAAAAACTGTTTATGGTAATCCATAATGTTGGTCACATTTTTGTCAAGACAACAGTATATACAAGGAATTTAAATGTTCATCCCTTTGACATGTTTATCATCATCCTTAGAATTTATCTTCAGGAAATAATTTAAAAGGAATATATATATATATACCAGTTTATTAATCATATGTCACTATAATATTAAAAATTGAAATGATCTAGACTTCGTGGCCCTAGTGGTAAAGAACCCGCCTGCCATTCGATCCCTGGGTTGGCAAGATCCCCTGGAGGAGGAAATGGCAACCCACTCCAGTCTTCTTGCCTGGAGAATCCCAAGGACAGAGGAGCCTGGTGGTCCAAAGGGTTGGACATGACTGAAACAATGTAGCACAAAGACATTCCATAACAGAACAACTTGGTAAGGTATGCTATACTATGCAATTATTACAAGAAGTGGGGAAATGTAACTAAAAATCAAAATACATTTCATTTGCTATAATTACAGCTGTTTAAATTCTTATGTATTCACACAAAGAGTAGAAGAGAACATTAAAAAAAAACACAGACATTATTGATAGGTCAGGGAATTACTGATTTTGCTATTTTGAAAAAGATAATTTATAAAGATCTTCTAAAATTGCCATAATATGGTTAGCACAAGGTTTTTAAAAATGTAAACAGGAAGCTTCTTCCTCTCTTAGCAACTGGCCCCTCCCCCTCTAGCCCTCTGTTTCCCACCCCATCCCACCCCCTCACCCCCGCCCCGGGGATGGAAACAATCCTGGTGGCTCTACTTGGACCTCATCTGAGGAGCCAGGTCCTGAAGATCCCAGGGTCACGGTAAGGGGATCCCACAGGGCTAGAGAGCTCCTGTGGTTGACTGGCTGGTATGATACAGTCAGCACTTCTGGCCCAGGTTTTCCAAGCATTGGCCAAGAATGCCAAGCTCTTCTGAAGGAGGCAATGACAGTGCGCTTGAAAATGATCTCCTTTTGTTGGTAACGGGGGAAAAAAAAGAGGCAACATGAACTTCAAAATGGAAAGGGTAAAAGAAAAAGCAATTCAGACTGACGAACAGTAATCTCTGAATTGTTTAGACCCAGGAAAGGAAACCCTTTCAAAGTCAGGATGGTTTTTCCTCTCCAGTTGTATCACTAAACTAAAAAAAGATTCCCAATCAGTGCATGAGGTAAAGGCTTAAATCAACAGAATTATTTCCAAGAGGTAGAATTTCAGGGAAGGCAGGGGAACATCAATGTTTGCCTGACTTAGCCCCCACAACACGCACAGTTTGTGGTTCTTTCGCATTTATGGTAGAGCCTTTCCAGGAATGGTATAGGGAATTTCGGTTTGCTGCACCTCCCAAAATGCTGGAAAAAGTACAGAGAAAACTAAAACCATCAAGGGAACACATGTTTCACCCTCCAGCTAAATGTCTCTCTTTGGTGATTTTTTTTCTACATTTAAAGAGGCCTCCACTTAAGGTTTATTTTCATCTGAATATAAATTCCAGGACATCAAGTAGGTCAACCGCATCTTGTAATTTTCCCAAAGCCCACCCCCTATCTAGGGATGTCACTATAACACCACTAAAAACACTGACCTCAGAGAATTGCTTTACTTATTCTCTTCCTCTTATATTTTCCATTATCCTGTAAGGTCTCAATTATACTACAGATGGAGTAGGCTCTTGGCTCACCTAGAAATCCGACAGTTATTTACAACCATTTCTATAAAAAACACATGTTCTTTGAGGCACGGTGAGAATGGTATGCCACAGCTTACTTGACATTTGTTAGTCCCTTAGCTCAGTGCACTCACAGCAGGTGCCTCGTTCGTGACAAAACAGAACACAGAATTTCAAAGACTATCTCCGAAGTCCGAAGTCCGAAGTCCGGTGGGAGTGCTCTCCAACCCAGTGGAGGTCATTTTTTATTTAGGAAGCCATTCATAATTCCAGTGTTTGAAACCTCATGAGCAGCTGGATCTTTTAGAAGTCATAAGGGGTGATAGTGACTAACTTTTCATTTTCTGAGCCTCACTGTCATTTCATCAATAAAAGGTTAGATGTATCAAGAACTGGAAGGAAATAGAGGCTTTAGCAACCAGCTCATTTTTCTATGTCTCACTTCCCAATTCTCATGGAATCAATTCCTCTGGGCATAAAATATGCTTTTTGTTTTAACAGGAAAAAAAAAAAAAAACCTTTCCAGAGGTTAAATAAGTGCAAAGTTCTTGACTGGAAATAAAAGTACAAGCACATACAAATTTAATATATTCACAGATCAGAAGTATGATACATACAAGCAACTCCTTGTAGTGTTCACCAGAAATCATTTTGTTCTCGGGGGGTAAATTTTTCTCTTCATGTCCTTTTTGGTAAATCATAAAAGAATTTGTTTTAGGTTCTATATTTTTATCAAACTTTGTCACACAGACTTTATGATGTAGGGAGCAATGATAATCGAATTATCTTGAAAGCTGAGTGGAACTCTTCATTTCACTGGGGTAAGACTCTATTGAATAACAGAAAAACTACCAAATCCACCATTCCTGATGATAATAAACAACAAGTGTTATCTAAGTCTTAACTTTAAGCAAAATATACTGAGGGAGATTTTATGAGAAGACTGGATAATAAAGGAAGGAAATGGAAAAAGTGAGCTGAATAAAAAGAGGGCCACAAAAGGTAACAGTTTTACTGTCTAGGTGCTTGGGTTTACTTGATCACTCTCAGACATCTCCTCGCTAAATGTAGATGGCTCCAGCAGCCTAAAACGTTCATTTAGGGCTGGAAATGACCGGATCATGTTATACATCCTCACATGCAGCCTCGGCTTTGACGGCAGCACCTTCACTCTCCCAGCGGTGGACGACAATGACTTCAATACTTCGGAAGCTTTGCTCTGGAAGATTTTTGTTCTCACAGTGTAGAGGATAAAAATTTGCAATCCCTGGCAGACAGAATAAAAGTTTAATATTAGATAAGTATTGAGACACAGAATCAGGGAAGAAATTGTATTTCACCCTGCCACCCCACCCTTCTTTGTGGCTGAGAACCTGAGTTTACCAGTCTGCAACGTACTGCTACATACTTTTTTTTCTATGAAGATTGAGGCAATGTTCTTCTCATATTTGAAGAACTGTATGTAAGTAGTAGACTTAAGAGACCTGAGTTCAGGTCCCCATTTGTCACATGTTGGCTGTGCAAAGGACAGGCTTGTTTTCCTCCTGACACCAACCAATTCTGACACCAACTGGGTGTCCTACAATTCAATTCTGATGCTAACTACACAGAGTCCATGTCAGACCCTACAGGCAAAGGGCTCAGTCCCACAGGACTGCCCTCATAATGGTGCCAGTCATGGGTATTATGTCCCCAGGCAATCTACTCTTCTGTTCAACTTGACTACTGCCTCCCCACATCAGGTTGGGTAATTTGCTAGAAGGACTCACAGAACTCACTCACAACAGAGTTTACTTACTGTTACCTGTTTACTATAAAGGATACAAGTCAGGAACAACCAGTCAGAAGAGATTACAGGGCAAGAGCATGGAGCTTCCATGGTCCCTCTGAGTGTCACCCTCCCAGCACTTCAATCTGTTCACCAACTTGCAGGCTCTCCAAACCTCTTCATTTAGGGGTTTTTATAAAGGCTTCAATGGTACCCCACTCCAGTACCCTTGCCTGGAAAATCCCATGGACGGAGAAGCCTGGTAGGCTGCAGTCCATGGGGTCTCTAAGACTGAGCGACTTCACTTTCACTTTTCACTTTCATGCATTGGAGAAGGAAATGGCAGCCCATTCCAGTATTCTTGCCTGGAGAATCCCAGGGACAGAGGAGCCTGGTGGGCTGCTGTCTATAGGGTCGCACAGAGTCGGACACGACTGAAGTGACTTAGCAGCATAAAGGTTTCATTACACAGATGTGATCAATTAAATCATTAGCTGTTGGTGAATGACTCAATATCCAACCCTTCTCCCATCCCTGGAGGTTCGGGAGTGGGCTGGAAGTTCCAAACTTCTAATCAAGCCTTGGTCTTTCTGGTGACCAGCTTCTATCCTGAAGCTATCTAGGGACCTCAGCCACCCGTCATCTTATTAGCATGCAGAAAACTCAGGGAGTCCAAAGATTAAAGGATCTGTGTGCCAGTAACTGAAGACAAAGACCAAATATTTAGTATACCACAGTAACTTTGTTCTTTTTTTAGTGTCTGTGATCTTCAGTTTCCTAAATGGGTAGATTGACCATGGGTTCCCTAATTCTTCTTACAGTTCTAGTATTCTGTGATTCTACATTTCTTGAATTTTTGGTAAAATACTAGAAATTTGATACATTTAAGGACAAAAAAAAATTTAATCCACTTCTATTCACTGCTTTTCTGTACTTTACATAAGAAGACCAGATATGCATGAGGAATTAAACCACAGAAGACTGAACACTATTTCCCATACATTTTCAAAATGTATAGAACCACTTTTTGCATTCTTATTAATATCAGACACATGCTTGTCATTCAATATTCATCATTTAATCCTCATTTAGTCCTAATATCAACCCTATAAAATAAGGTTTATTACCCTATGTTATGACTTCCCTGGTGGCTCAGAGGTTAAAGCGTCTGCCTCCAATGCGGGAGACCTTGGTTCGATCCCTGGGTCAGGAAGATCCCCTGGAGAAGGAAATGGTAACCCACTCCAGTATTCTTGCCTGGAGAATCCCATGGACAGAGAAGCCTGGTAGGCTACAGTCCATGGGGTCCCAAAGAGTCAGACACAACTGAGCGACTTCACTTCACTTCACCCTATGTTACATATAAGGAAACTATGGATTTTCCAGGCAAGAGTACTGGAGTGGGGTGCCATTGCCTTCTCCTAAGGAAACTACAGTTTAGATAAATTAAGTAACTTGCCTAAAATTAACACAACCAGTAATCAGTAGAGTCTGGAACTAAACTATATGTTTGGCTCCAAAACTCCAGTATCTGATACATTACTCTGTCTCTTGCTTGTAATATAAAGGTCGTATAAAGTACATTATAGCATCTAAAAGACCCCTGATAATTCCTCATTAATATCCTTTGTGGAAAAGTAAATAACATCCATAGTTGAGTTGAGAGTATTGTACCAATGTTCATTTCTTGATTTTAACAATGTTATACAAGATATTATCATTGGGAAAAGCTGGGCAAAGAGTATAGGGGAACTGTATACTGTCTTTGCGATTTCTTATGTAAGACTATTTAAAAATATAAAAGCTATTTTAAAAAATTCATGGATGTCTCCCAGATTGATACCTACTAGGCCCAAGCCTTAAAAAGATTATTTCTAGAATCATATCATATGAATACCATTACAGGAGACTTCTGGTGCTATGGTTAGATAACTCTGAGCGTTTGACTAATAGGATCAATACATATTGGCTAGGGATACACTAGATCTCTGGCCAAAAGCAGGAAGATTAACTTGATTGTTACCCAATGGGTGGTATCTACTCCCCTGAAGAAGGCCTTGATGACACGAGGGTGTTTTCAACGGGACATAGGTTTCTGGAGGACAAAAGTGGCCACTGGTCATCCTGATTATTCAAGGGAGAGAAATTTGCTTTGGAGACATGAAGATCTGGGCCCTGGAAAAGCATCATTTTTGTGCAGTATATGATTTCACCTGGATTTTCCAGAATTCAAACTCTAAGGTAAAGATAAGGCTGGATAGAATTTCTGGTTGTACAATAATTAGGAAAAGACCTAGACCATGAAGAATTCATAAAGACACCATCCTGCAGGATCCTGTGCTCCCTAAAATCCCAAAGATGTTATCTGAAAAGACAAAATGTATGGGTCAAACTAATTCTCGCTAGCACAAAGATCAAATTGTACCTTTTAAGTAATACTTGTAACACTCAGTAAAATATTTATTAGAATTATAGATTATTCTAAACCTAGAAGGAGCCTTCCATGTGAACTAAGCTAGTTGTTCCTACTCCTTAATATCCATAACAATTACTTGGAGCCCTTGTTTAGCATGAAGATTTCTAGCTCTTACCTCACAGGTTCTGACTGAGTAGGTAAGGGGTGAGGCTCAGGAATCAGCATTCTAACACATCATGTAAATTCTGATGTAGGCAATATTCAGGCCCACTTTGTAAAACACTGTGTTAATGTTAACAGCCCCACTTCATTATATATTTTACCTGCCTCAATCAGAAAAGTTGTGTGACTCCTAAAATCATATGAATCATTAATTGTAAAGCTGGAAGATAGCTTAAATCTCTTTTTAGTTCAATGCTCTTGCCAAATGACCACCTTCAACTTTACCATAAAGTATTAACATTTTGTAATGAGTCTCTATTTTGTAATATGTCTCTCCTGTGCATGGAGGAGAAAACATCCTTGCCTAGCTCTTCTTTTAGATACTTTTCTAAATTACCAGTCACATTAGGTGATAATTCCATGATTCGGCTGGCAATCCCAGACTAAGCTTACACTACTTATTGTCCTTCTGGGGAGTTTCCCTTGGGTGTTGCAACCAGTAAAGGTCTGCCTTATAGCCATTCAAATTTGGTGGCAGGCACACATCTACTTTTTTTTTTTTTGAAGGATAATTGCTTTAGAGAATTTTGTTGTTTTCTGTCAAACCTCAACATGAATCAGCTATAGGTATACATATATCCCCTCCCTTTTGAAACATCTATTGTTTAATGGAATTATTCTCAAAAAATGCCTGAGAGGGCTGCCTGGGATACAGGGCGAGGTCCCACAAACATTAAACATGGTGGCAGCAATTCAGACAGCCAAGCAGCTCCCCACACTGCACACAGCTCCCCACACTTGAAGCTTACAGGTAAATAATCTATGTGGATTGTATCAGTGTCACTTTCCTGAGTTTTATTATACATATTATAGTCATATAAGATGCTATCACTGGAAGAGCTTGGTGAAGGCTACATAGGAACTCTCTGTACTATTTTTATAACTTCTTATGAGTTCAAAATTATTTCAAAAAATATTCTAAGGGGTTATATAAGACTGAGAAGAAGAAAAAAATTCTGACCTGTCTCAGTTTTTCCACAACATAAAAATCTCAATAAAGTCTACGCAATTTCAATGGGAAAAAAAAAGATTATTGCCAAGAATTAAATGCCAAGCTAATCTGGAATCCATGTGCCATGGTACCTAAAGAAAAATTATCAGCTAGAAAAGTCCTCATTAGTATTTACTAACTAACAATTAAACAATTACTCCAAAAACATCCTATCATTAATGAGAAATTCATTAAAATTAAAAAGTCAAAATAACATGACATTCCAATATAGAAGGACTGGCAAAAGGCATTGGCGGTAATGTAAGCTGATGCAGCCACTGTGGTACACAGTATGGAGGCTCCTCAAAAAAACTAAATATAGAACGACCATATGATCAAGTGGTTTCACTCCTGAGCATATAGCCTAAGAAAACAAAAACAATAATTCAAAAAGATATGTGCACCCAAATGTTCATTAACAACATTTACAATAGCCAAGATATGGAAACAACCTAAAAAGAAGAGTACATTAATTATACTGAAGTATAAATTCACTCTGCCAGCTCAGAAAAGATGAAACTCCATGTACTGATGGAAAAGCCCTTGTAATACATTTCATCAGAGCAAAAGGCAATGTTCACTATAGGAAGAGGCACAGAATAAGAAGCACAGAGAGAAATTCCTGATCTTAAGGTAAGTCTTTCAATAATGCCTCCTTGTTTTATTTGAAACTTTTGACATTCCCCCTGTATAATACATGGGCTTCCTGGTGGCTCAGTGGTAAAGACTGCATCTGCTAATGCAGGAGATGCAGATTTGATTGCTGGGGTAGGAAGATCCCCTGGAGAAGGAAATGGCAACCTGCTCCAGTTCCAGTATTCTTGCCTGGGAAATCCCATGGACAGAGTAACCTGGCAGGCTACAGTCCATAGGGTAACAAAAGAGTCAGACACAACTTAGGAGCTAAACAACAACAATATATAATACACAAATACGAATGAATAAAAACAAAAATGTTCTGAAGTCAAACAAAATTTTTTATTTTCAGTTACCATTTGGATTCATCTATATGACTATTTTTTCATGATGAAAATCAGAAGGTGACCATAATTCTTAATCTAAATGTTGAGCTTCTCACAGTGGATACTCCCAAAATGTTAACAGAATGGTTTCCAAAGAAGGAAAGAATATAAATTTTCCATTCAGATATTTTAAACAAGTATGAATGAAATTTTTAAATGATTTATTATTTTAAATATATTCTTGAGATAAGACTCAAGAATAAAAGCATTTTCAGTCTTATGTGTGACATCCTACGTATGTCACAAAAACAACTTCATAAGGTTCTGTTCCTATCAAAGCAATTATTTCCAATTATTCTTCAATAAAGTCTTTTAAAAGTTAAATAATCATAAAATTTCAAAAAAGGGAGAAAAAAAATTCAGCCAACCCCACAGGGGTCCAGGCTCCAGGGACCAGTACAACACTGACCATACTAACCACCGTGAGGCTCCTTGGACCTGCTGCATGGAAGAGAAGGAAAGGTGGTGCTCGCCAGGCTAGCTGCTTGACAGAACCCCTTCTGCTTGGAGGACTAACATGGTTCAACTGTATTGAAATTATATTCCATGAACTCCAGCTCAGGAAAGGATATAGTAGATAAGCCATAAAAATATTTTTCTTCCGCTTTCCTCAAAGTGTATTAAGAATAGAGTCACCTAAAGTTAACTAAGCAGTGACCTTCAGAGAGTTTTAAGATAAGAAAGTTTGATCCAGGGTGGTATCATCTCTGCCACTGCATGGTCTGCTACTGAAAGGTTGTTACTGAACGAAAAGACGCCGGGATTCTTGGCCTCCAGAGGAGAAGAATTCAATCCAGGGCCAGAGACAAGGCTTGATCAGATCACTCAGAGCTTTTGTGTAATAAAGTTTTATTAAAGTATAAAGGAGAAAGAGAAAGCTTCTGACATAGGCATCAGAAGGGGGCAGAAAGAGTACCCCACTGTTAGTCTTCAGCTGGATAGTCACTAGCAGTCTGTTAATGAAAGAAAGGAATATCTTAAAACTCAGAATGGCACCAGGCCCCTCATCCATAAGAAGCATTTAGGGATAATCTTGGCACCATATGATTCATCCCGGGCCATAAAATGATTGACTTGAATCTTATAGAAGGGCAGATTACCATACAAATAGTTTTGTTTACATAGATTGCTGCTGCTGCTGCTGCTGCTAAGTCGCTTCAGTAGTGTCCGACTGTGTGCGACCCCATAGACGGCAGCCCATTAGACTCCTCTGTCCCTGGGATTCTCCAGGCAAGAATACTGGAGCAGATTGTCATTTTCTCCTCCAGGGGACCTTCCCAACCCAGGGATCAAACCCTGGTCTCCTGCATTGCAGGCAGATTCTTTGCCATCTGCTGCTGCTGCTGCGTCGCTTCAGTAGTGCCCGACTCTGTGCGACCCCATAGACGGCAGCCAACCAGGCTTCCCATCCCTGGGGTTCTCCAGGCAAGAACACTGGAGTGGGTTGCCATTTCCTTCTCCAATGCATGAAAGTGAAAAGTGAAAGTGAAGTCGCTCAGTCATGCCCGACTCTTAGCGACCCCATGGACTGCAGCCTACCAGGCTCCTCCGTCCATGGGATTTTCCAGGCAAGAGTACTGGAGTGGGTTGCCATTGCCTTCTCCATTACATAGATTAGGGGAACAATATCTGAGTATAACATACTGGTTTGTCAAGTAGGTTCTGAGCCATTAGGCTGAACCAACTTGAAGACAGAGTCTGGGGTAAATGCATAGTACATCAACATAGCTTAAGACAAACATTTCCCTAAGAAAAATGCATTGTTAACTCAAGGTTTGAGAATAGTTAACTTCAGGTGAAACCAGGTGTCAGTATGGCAACACAGCATTTTAAGAAAAACCTCCTTTTAAATTTGTATGGCAAAACCAATACAATATTGTAAAGTAAAAAAATAAATAAATAAATAATAAAACTAAAAAAAATTTTTTGTATAGAGAAGGAAAAAAATATCGCTAGTTTGTTTCCTCCTCCCTCTTAAGAGAGATAAAAAGGTCTGACACTTGCAGCCTATTTCCTCCATTTGGAGACCCCTGGCCTTCCTGCCTGTTACCCTCTCACTACCTTCAGACTAATCCATACCATACCTGAGTTGTGTTGAAAACGCAGAATATGTAGCTGAAGATGAGCCTGATATCATCATTATCAGTTAGCATGAAGTATGCCAGAATCCAAGTAATTCCAAAGACGACTGCAACAGATAATGTGCTAAGAATCTTCTTTAGGGATGAAACCTTCTTTGTGCTAAATAAGAGAAAGCAAGAAAGAAAATAGGGTTCAATTCAGGTTCTTGTTTTTTTAATATCATTGTTAACCTCTTATTGAAAATACATGTCCAGCTCCACATATACACTGTTCATTAAACAACATTATGCTTCAGGTAGAAAAACCTATGTCACTCTGGATAAAATATATGTATATGAAAAGAAAGAGAGAGAAAGAAAGCAAGGAAGGAAGAAAAGAAGACAAAACGGTGGTATCTGTTTAAAAGCTCAAGCATAAATACTTCCTTAAATATAGGCAAATTTCACAAAGAATCAAGTTTTCCTTGGAATGAAATTTGATTTTAGTGATTATTACTACCGGATCAGTAATTCCTTTTTCAGGGATCTGGGACCTTTGCATGCTATAGGTTGATAAGCCTTTAAAGTGTAGACTTTCCTGTCAGGCTGTCTATATTCCTGGTATCTGAGCTGGGCCTTCTGACTTGCTTTGATCAGTGGGACATCAGCATTTGTTCCCCAAACAGAGGCTTGAAAGCATTCTGCTCATCAGAGCATGCCTTTTCTTATTGCCCTTTGAAACCCTGAGAGTACTATGTTAAGAAACCTGGACTGGTTTAATGGACAGTGAGACCACATGGAGCAGAGATAAGCTTCCCTAAGTAGTTCCCACTCAATACCAATCAACTACCAACATCAGCATGAAAGTGACTCATCCTAGATTATCCACCAGCATTCAAACTGGCCAAGACCAAAACAACCACCTGACCAACACTCAAACGTATGACAAATAATAAATATTTGTCAGTCTAAACTGTTAAATTTGGGGGTAATTTGTTATATAGCAAAACTTAACTGATACATAGAAGATAATTTGTTAAAAATTAAATTGTAACCTACTCTTCATTGTAATAAGTCAATTTAAGAACCATGGGCTGTCAGTCAAAATTTTGAAATGAATTTGTTTGATGGCTATGGCCTAAATGATACTCCTCTGTATAAAGGAAATTTAAGAATTCACAATTAGGCTAATAAGACTTTACCAAAATTTTCTTCACTGCTAAAAAACAGGTTTGAATGAGTATAAGTGATAGTCTTTTCCCCACAGCTCCTCTCAATATAGGCTATCATCCATATAGGAAATATGATAATTACTCCTGACTGGTAAAGTACACATTTAAGATTACATTCATACTAATTATGATTGTTTTTCACCCATCTTTTCATACAAAATAGATCTATTTAGTGATCAATAAAGTTCACAGATATATTTACAGTAAGTCCACTTGGATTAAGCAGTCTTATAGAATTAAGCCTGAATTCATAGCTTCATTAGCACTGTGTTCTAACCAGTTCATGCTGTAGGATATGGAAGTGGGAGGACTGTATGTGTTTAATAGTTTCTCTTCTTTGTCTCTCCAATCAAAGCTCTTTCTGTATGTCAGTGATGACAATGAAAATGCTTATTGAGGTCATAAAGGTTACAGAGAGGAATAATCAGTTCACGGGAAGTAATAAACCAGAGTGCACACACCCTATCTGCAGGGAATGTGGGCCCAATCTTGCCAGATGTTCTAATTTTTTCCAAGAAAAAATATAGTTTTTAAGTGAAATCTTTCAATTTTTATGTTTGCAACTAATATTCAAAAATTTAAAGTCATTATGTGATTCAGGCAACACATGTAAGATACAACCTACAGTTACTAGTCTGTGAAATGAAAATACAGTCACTGGCCTCTCCTTACAACCCTCTCATATTTTTAAGTATTTACATCTGATTTCATGAATATTTGGGACTGGGAGATGAAATTTTTTCCTTGATGCCTTTGAGTTTAGTTTTGTTAGGCTTATATAGCACAAAAGTAACTTAAGTAATGCAGTAGACTCACATTATAGCATCGATGTTGGAAGATGAGACGATTTACTTTCTGAGACAAAGTGTAAGAAAAAAATCTGTCCTGAAAACCACATATTCTTGCATTTTCCTGGAGTCTGAAAACTCTTCCAGGAGCAGTGAATATATCACTGTGCTATATTATGTACTATATGAACATGCCTGCCAACTTCTCATTCACTGGGAATCTTACCTTGTCAGATTCTGATTATTCTTCCACAGTACTTTGACTACAATGATAATAAACATAACAATGTTGCTGATGATGATAAGGGTCACAGGTACAATGAATGACCACAACAATGGACTTGCTATCAAACCACTGCTTCCTTGAGTTGCCAGCCAGCAGCTATGGAGAGAAAAGAAATGATTTCAGCAAACTAAGAAAAGTATACAAACTCTTCTCTATGCTGTTCACACTACTGATATTCACTCGACTGAAAGACCTGCTAAAAGTCAGTATCCCTTTGTCTTATATATACTGGAGATGATTTTCAAGAATTCAATTGACTAGAAAAATGAAATGCACTGATACTGCCAAATTTCTCTGTGAGACTGTATTGTCTAGGAGAAAGGAAGTAGACTTCTGAGTCAGGCGGTCCTAAATTTAAAAGTCCCTCTCTGTCACTTAAAAGGTGTTTGATGTTAGGTAAATTATTATTTTATATTTGAATACGTAACACACTCAGATGGCTCAAAATTTTAAAGGTATAAATTATCATAGAGAGATAAGACCCTTCCTACAACTATCCCTGGTCACCTAGTTTTTATCTCTGGTGGTATTCACTGTTTCTTGTGTATTCTTCTAGAGTTAGGCTATGTATACACTGGCAAAGGTATCCATTTTCCTAATTCTGAAGCAAATGATAACATATGATACTTCTTACTTTAATTAAAAACATATCTTAGAGATTATTCCATATCAGAATATAAAGATTATCTTCATGATTTTTCACAGCTGCATATTATTCCATTATTTCATTATACCATAAATTATTTAAACTCTCTTTAATAGACATTTTTTAAAATTTAATGATTAAAATTATTTGATTAGTTCTTTAAACTTGCTGCATCTGTTTATATATATATATATATATTTTTTTTTTTTTTTTTTTGACTGTGCTGACTGTGCTGGTTCTTGGTTGCTGTGTGGGGTTTTCTCTAGTTACAGAGAGCAGGGGCTTCTCTCCAGTTGCAATATGTGGGCTTTTCGTTGTGGTGGATTCTCCTGTTGCAGAGCACGTACTCCAGGCATTCAGGCTTCAGTAGTTGCAGCACATGGGCTCAATAGTTGCTGCTCCAGGGCTCTGGAGCACAGGCTGTACAATTGTGGTGCATAGGCTTACTTGCTCTGCAGTATGTGGGATTTTCCAGACAAGGGATTGAACCCACGTCTCCTGCATTGGGAGGCAGATTCTTTACCACTGAGTCACCAGGGAAGCCCTCATTGCATCTGTTTTTGTCTTTTTGTTATTGTTGGTGGCAGTTTTGGTGGCATATTTTTCCTAATTTATGAAATTCAGTAATCATCTCCTGGCATTGTTATAAGAATAAATTCATTCATTTAATAAGTATTTATAGAGTACATGCTATGTGCCACATTGTTCTAGATACCAAGATATTAACAGTGAATGAAATACCAAAATTCCTTTCTTTAGTGAAGTTATTCTGGTACAGGAAAAATAAATAAAACTAATGCATTAATAAAATATATACCATATATCAGATGTTAACAAGTGCCATGGAGAAAAATAAAACAGGTAGTGAGGGTAGTTACTACCATGTATATGTGTATCTGTGTGTGTTGCATAGGGGAATGGGGAAGGAAGAGTTTCATTTTAAATAGAGTGATCAGGAAAACCCTTATGGAAAAAAATATTTGAGTAAACATCTGAAGTAGATGAAGAGGAAGGGTGTTCTTGGCAAAGGGAACAGCAAGTACAAAGGCTCTGAGCTGAGAGCTTAAGGAACAGCTAAGAGGCCAATGTGGCCAGAATAGAGTAAGTAGATGAGATTAGCAAAAAGATGCAAATTATGTCTGAGTTTTATAGGTGACTGAATGTACTCTTGGCGAGAAAGAGAAACTTGACATGATCTGTCTTTAGTTTTTAAAGTATTATTTCAGATGCAGGAATAACAGAAAAGCACATCCAAAAGGAGAAAGTTGGCTCAGAGTCTACTGCAACAGTCTGGTGGCCTAGACCCAGGAAGAGGAGATGCTGAGAAGTAGTCTGATGCCAGATATGTTTAAAAGTAAAGCAAAAGGATTTATTGATAGGTTAGATGGGAGATATAGGAGAGTTACAAGTGATTCCAAAGTTTTTGGCTTGAGTACCTGGAAGATGAATTCTACATAGAGACTGATCCTTGTAGGAATGGGGTTTCTAGAATTAAGATTCAAGAGTCACAAGCTCAAAGTTGAATCTGATGAACAGCTATGAACCTGAGGTCTGAAGAGTATTATAAGTGAACCTCAGATGAAGCATTTAACTCCTTGGTGATTTTGTCATGAAACATGGGAAAAGATAGCTGTAGCAGATAGAGCATAGCTTCCACAAAATTCTCCCTCAAGCATTATAATTTCGCAATGGTTACTATAACCCTTCAGGAAAGTCTGAAACAGCCTATATGGTGGGACAGAGATCTGGGGGACAGAGCATTAAACAAGCGTGTGGCCTGTCCTGCAGTCACACCTTAGCTGGGTCCTGGCAGAAGTAGCAGTACCTCAAGAGAACTGGGGTAGGGATTTCAGACATGACTGGTAGAACTGGGAGCCATGGTTGGGGGACAGGGAGTATGGTATATTGAGAAGCAATTTCTGGAAGCATAACTCAAGAAAACCCAAAAAAGTCCTTCCTCTTTCTAAATATATCCTGAAGAAATGTGAACTTTGATGGATGTGTACAGGGTGGAAAGGGAGAAAAAGGGTCCAAGATGAAGCTGATATTCATATTACACATCCTTTCCTTTCTTCCCAACTCTTATTTTCAGTTGCCAGGGTCTTGCCTAACATCTAATACTGTACTCAGGAAAGAATCTGCTCTCAGTTCTTTACAGCTCAGTGTAAATAAATTTAAGACAGCAGGCATCTTTCTACTGAAGACTTCTATAGGCGTGGGTCTAACCCTGTGGCTCAGTCAGGGTAGGAAATTAATAATAATGCAATTTGAG
This sequence comes from Bison bison bison, assembly GCF_000754665.1. Classification (NCBI taxonomy): domain Eukaryota; kingdom Metazoa; phylum Chordata; class Mammalia; order Artiodactyla; family Bovidae; genus Bison; species Bison bison. The sequence continues at coordinate 2,556,119 of NW_011494740.1, read as the reverse complement.
GTGAATTACCTCTCCCATGAGATATTTGCATCTTACTCTTGATCTTCAATTGTGGAATTAAAATTTTAAAACCCATCAAAAGATATTTATTCTCAATTAAACAGAAAAAAATAGTGCCTGGAGCATGTGGCTGCTAAAGTCAAGCCAGACAGTTAGATCCCTATTTTACACTTGGTCATGGTCAGCCCTAGAAATAGGTGAGCACCCTGACACTACAGCCTTCCCTTGTGTATACTTGCACATTTCCAAGAGTTCTATTCTGATCTAAGTTGGTCTGAGAATTAAAGCAGAATCCAAGGATAAGAATGGTTGCATTTATAAAATAAGAAGGAAAAATAAATTAAAAAGCAGTTACCATTTGGCAGCAGAAATACACATAGAGCTTTCTTCTCAATTTCCTCATACGAATACCATCTCCTCAAGCAAATACCATGCATTCAGGTACTCCCATTGTTTTTTCCCCCAAACTTTAAACTTTTTATGTTGTATTGGAGTATAGCCAATAAACAATGCTGTGGTAGTTTCAGGTGAATAGCAAAGGGACTCAGCCATACATATACTTGTATCCATTCTCCCCCAAACTCCCCTCCCCCATCCAGCCTGGCACATAACATTGAGCAGAGTTCCATGTGCGATACAATAGGTCCCTGTTGGTTATCTGTTTTAAATATAGCAATGTATACATGCAGGTACTCCCATTATTGACAGTTGATTATTCACGCTGGAGTCACAGAGAGAATTGATAAATCATCATGAAATACTCATTATAATCATATCAACACAGAACTGGTTCATAAGCATGGATAGTGCTCAAGTTATAAAATGTTTTCACACTAGCTTGATCCCTCACAGTAACCCCAGAGCAGGTATTACTATTATTGTTATTCTCAGTTTTTAGATAAGAAACTAAGATAAGGGGTTACTAAGGATTACATTTCTTGTTTCCTATGATTTTCAGAGGTAATGAAAGAAGAAACTTAATATTAAAAAGTTCACATTTATAAATTTAGAAGGAAGGTAATTACTTGCTTTGTAAATGGATTTATCATAGGAAATTTTCATATCATTGCATTTAAAATATAATGTGCTCTTTGAGAATTTGAAATACACAGTTATAATATGACAATTATAAAGTGAGATGCATATTACAAGGACCTTTGGACTCGATGTCATTGAGTAGTTACACTCAAAAAAAAAAAAAACACAAAAAAACGGGCATTTAAAAAATAAAAACTTACATTTCCTCTTGCCGGTAGTCTAACTCCCACTGTGAATTATTTCCATTCTGAGAACAAATAATTCCCACTGTCAGAGCTACCACTATAGCCGGGACTCCTATGTCATAAAGAGAATTGCAGAATAAATAATTTACCCAAACCTGGGGTTAATTATAAAAGACTGTGAATGAATTATATATCTGACCTTTTTCAGGATATATTGTTCTTTCTACTATACACAATGTACTAAGTGATCTACAGATGCAGGTTAACAGTGGACATAGTTTTTCAGTGTTTTATTTTCCCTTTCAATGTTGGCTATGTGTACCAATCCTATACCATTTCCAATCTTTTTGTAACTGTTAACACAATGTCCACTCTTAAATGGCTCAATTTCTCTTCCATTTGAATAAACTTAAATTTAGATAACACTAAAACAACTCTCCTTTGCAGGAACCCATTAAATTTTTCAAATTACTTTTCTTAAAAGAGTCCCTCTGACTGTCTTGAAATATTTTTTTTAAAGTAGTCAGAAGGTTGATTACATGTGGTCTAAATCTCAAGTCTAACTAACAGAGATGTTAAAGGAAATAAACATTTAAAGTTAGCTCATAATGTGTTACCCCACTCCAGTACTCTTCCCTGGAAAATCCCATGGACGGAGGAGCCTGGTAGGCTGCAGTCCATGGGGTCGCTAAGAGTCAGGCATGACTGAGCGACTTCACTTTGACTTTTCACTTTCATGCATTGGAGAAGGAAATGGCAACCCACTCCAGTATTCTTGCCTAGAGAATCCCAGGCATGGGGGAGCCTGGTGGGCTGCCGTCTATGGGGTCGCACAGAGTCAGACACAACTGAAGCGACTTAGCAGCAGCAGCAGCATATGTGTTTAGGACAGCTGCTTGGTCATATCTGCCCTCCCTTCACTAGACAGAAGGCACTCTTAGTGATTGCTGGATTTTCCATCTCCCCTATCTGGAGGCCTTGTACTACTAGGTCTTCAATAGGTGTTTGTTTAAATTAAATGATTTCAACAAAATTAAATTTCTGAGAAAGTGTAGAAGCAAACACTTACCCCATCCAATTAAAGAGTTAAAAAGGATGAAATGCTGAGGAAGAGGCTTCATGGTCCTAATTAGAAGGAAATAGAGCTGGGCAGCACTGAGTCCCATCCAGACAAAGGTCGCTAACCCAAAATAGTGCAGTAAGATAGCAATTGCAGTGCACTTGGGATTCGAGATGACAACAGTGTCTTGTCTGAGCATTACATTACTACTCAAGTCAGTATTATTGGTCTCACTGTTACTTGTCTTTATGTTCTTATTGGAGTTTTCAATTCCAAACACGAAGAAGAGGTTGAAGATCAACATAGATACACACAGACTAACCAACACCCAGGTTACTGAGGTTTTTCGGACTTTCCTGAAAATAAAAAATATAATTAAATAAACAAAACAGCTACAAAAGAGAAACTCTAGTGAAATCGTGAGGTTAAAAAAGGATATTATTACTCATGTAAACCTAGCTCATAGCCCAGTTGGGCCAGCTGGTAGATAGACCTTCCCAACTACATCAGAGAAACAATCTCTCCTCATCTGATTCCCACAAAGAAGTGAGTTCAAGAAAACAGATTGATACCTCCTTTCTTGAAACTGTGTTCTAATCAAAGGTGCTAGCTGTTCTCCAGAAATGCCCTTTTGTGAACTCTATTTGTGCGAATTTCCAGGCCCTGTGTATCTCCCTCCAAGTGACCTGATACAGCTAAAGGAATGCAGTAGACGGCCTGGCAGCCAGGACCAAATATCCATCAGACAAAGTGGTGCTTAGTCCACAATATGTTTATATTTCTATGGCCCACAACAAGGACTTCTAATGTAAAACAGAGCTTCTAATGTATACAGGTCAGGAAGCAACAGTTAGAACTGGACATGGAACAACAGACTGGTTCCAAATAGGAAAAGGAGGATGTCAAGGCTGTATATTGTCACCCTGCTTATTTAACTTATATGCAGAGTACATCATGAGAAATGCTGGGCTGGAAGAAGCACAAGCTGGAATCAGATTGCCGGGAGAAATATCAATAACCTCAGATATGCAGATGACACCACACTTATGACAGAAAGCAAAGAAGAACTAAAAAGCCTCTTGATGAAAGTGAAAGAGAAGAGTGAAAAAGTTGGCTTTAAACTCAACATTCAGAAAACTAAGATCATGGCATCTGGTCCCATCACTTCATGGGAAATAGATGGGGAAACAGTGGCAGACTTTATTTTGGGGGTCTCCAAACTCACTGCAGATGGTGATTGCAGCCATGAAATTAAAAGATGCTTGCTTCTTGGAAGGAAAGTTATGACCAACCTAGATAGCACATTAAAAAGCAGAGACATTACTTTGCCAACAAAGGTCCATCTAGTCAAGGCTATGGGTTTTTCCAGTGGTCAGTATGGATGTGAAAGTTGGACTATAAAGAAAGCTGAGTGCCAAAGAATTGATGCTTTTGAACTGTGGTGTTGGAGAAGACTCTTGAGAGTCCCTTGGACTGCAAGGAGATCAACCAGTCCATCCTAAAGGAGATCAGGCATGGGTGTTCATTGGTAGGACTGATGTTGAAGCTGAAACTCCAATACTTGGGCCACCTGATGCGAAGAGCTGACTCACTGGAAAAGACCCTGATGCTGGGAGAGATTGAGAGTAGGAGGAGAAGGGGACAACAGAGGATGAGATGGTTGGATGGCATCACCAACTTGATGGACATGGGTTTGGGTGGACTCCGGGAGTTGGTGATGGAGAGGGAGGCCTGGTGTGCTGTGGTTCATGGGGTCTTAAAGAGTCAGATATGACTGAGGGACTGAACTGAACTGAATGTAAAAGAGGGCTTCCCTGCTGGGTGAGACAGTAAAGAATCTGTCTGCAATGCAGGAGACCTGGGTTCGATCCCTGGGTTGGGAAGATCTCCTGGAGGAGGGTGTGGCAACCCACTCCAGTATTCTTGCCTGGAGTATCCCCATGGACAGAGGAGCCTGATGGGCTGCAGTACGTTGGGTTGCAGAGTCGGACACAACTGAGCAACTAAACACAATGTAAAACATGCCTGAGGACTGTTCCTTCATCTGAAGATATAATTTGAGGGTGTAAAACCAAGTATTCTTTAAAACTTATGACATATCATTGCTAAGTCACGTCAGTCGTGTCCGACTCTGTGCAACCCCATAGACGGCAGCCCACCAGGCTCCCCCGTCCCTGGGATTCTCCAGGCAAGAACACTGGAGTGGGTTGCCATTGCCTTCTCCAATGCATGAAAGTGAAAAGTGAAAGTGAAGTCGCTCAGTAGACTCTTAGCGACCCCATGGACTTCAGCCCACCAGGCTCCTCCGTCCATGGGAGTTTCCAGGCAAGAGTACTGGAGTGGGTCGCCAGTGCCTACTCAGTTCTCTGTATATTACGGTATGAAAGTGAAAGTGTTAGTCACAACTCTTTGTGACCCCAGGACTGTAGCCAGCCAGGCTCCTCTGTCCATGGAATTCTCCAGGCAAGAATACTGGTGTGGGTTGCCATTCCCTTCTCCAAGGAATCTTCCCGACCCAAGGATCAAACCCAGATCTCCTGCACTACAGGCAGATTCTTTACCGTCTGAGCCACCAGGGGAGCTTACAGTCCTGTATTAAAAAATGTTATAAAATTTCCGCTCACTATCATCCAGACCTTTCTGTGTTTTTTAGACTACAAGGCCTCTTGAAATAACTATTTCCCCTATTAATGTGCTTAAAGTTCTAACACCTTCAAGTACTTCTCTATTTCTAATGTCTCAGAATCTGATGAACAAATCTGTTTGCCAATTATATTAATATATGGTTTATGATTTTATAACATTGATGACAATTAGAAGGAGTAATTACATTAATATATGCTTTATGATTTTACAACATTGATGACAATTAGAAGGAGTGAAATCTTAGGCAAACATATTAATTATACAGCTACCACAACTTTTCAGATGGGATCAAATAAATGTTTTAGTGTCTTTTCAAATGAAAGCACAGACAGAAGAGTTTCACTTTATGTGACAGACTTGTAATTACATGGCATGTAATTTTCCTTCAAGGCACTTACCACAATGTATAATTATATATTTATTTCTGTATATATGTGTATAATGTCTGTCTTCTCCCCAAGAATGTAAATTCCAAGGGAGATGATCTGTCTTGTTCATAGTTTTATATTTACCTCCTCACATGTTGCTTAGAGCCTCACACTGTAGGCCAAAGGTGACTAAAGAGACGCAATAACTAAATAAATTGAGGGAGGTGGAAAACAGCTAAAATAGACATTACTGGAACAACCGGAGAAATGTGAATACATATATTAACATGATAATCTTATATTAATGTTAAATTCTTGAGTTAAATTCTCTGAGGATAATAATATTATGTAGGAGTGCCCTTGTTCTTAGGAGATACATACATGCTTGAAGAATTTAGAGATGATGGTCATGATATTTACAACTTACTTTCAAAATTTCAGGAAAAAACAGAAAAAGAGAGAAAACAAAATATTAATAACTGGTGAATTCAAGTGAAGGGTATATGGGTATTCAGTATTCTCTTTCAACTTTTCTGTAGACTTTTAATTTTTTATAAATCAAACTTTACGGAAAAAAATGTTTAAGTAGCAATACCTTTAGAACAAAAGACCCCTGAATTTACACATCTGAGAAAACAGTTGTGAAGGAATTTATCAGGGAGAAATAATTCTGAAAAAAAGAAGCATTGTGAGACATCTTGAGTTTGAGAAGAAACCAGGTGGGAATGCACAATCGACCCAATTATTCCACAGATATCCCTCCACCATGGGCCAGGTACCGTGCTCAGCCCTGGGAGGGACTTATAAAAACAAGAGAAAACAGCAACAACAAAAGCAAAGAAGGCCACATCAATTTTCATGCTTAACGGGAAAACAGTAGACCAATAAGCTACTAAATGAACATGCTTACATTTATAGATTGTTGCAAATGCAGCATGTGACAAAAAATAACAAGTGCTATGCAAAATTGGATCTTGAGTGAGGAGATCAAGGTAGAAAGAAATATGTGTTTATGCTTATTTTAAAAATTAGTTTTAAAAAAAACTATGTATTTAAAAATCTTTTAAAATGTTTTACCATTTGAAAAATTAATATAGTTTAAAATTTACTTTTATCCTCAAAAACTTGCTAATTAGCAATGTTTCTTTCTTTCGAAAAAGCAAATTGGTAGTTATGCTTCTATTGAATACAAGGAACTATGGCATTAATGAGTTAGTGTTGTTATTTACTTGTATCTGACTCTTTTGTGACCCCATCGACTGGAGCCTACCAGACTCCTCTGTCCATGAAGTTTTCCAGGCAAGAATATTTGAGTGGGTTGCCATTTCCTTCTCCAGGGGATCTTCCTTACGCAGGGATCAAATCTACATCTCCTGCTTGGCAGGCGGATTCCATACCACCGAGCCACCAGGGAAGCCCATTAATGAGCTATAGGACCACATTAATTTTATGTGATAAACATGGTATGTAATTTTCCTTCAAGTCACTTAAATAGTTTGTAGTTATATATTATTTATGAATATGTCTTAGCCTCTCCAGGGCTGAGTATTCTATAAAATGAGCATGATGAACTAAATCTCATTTCCTTTCTGGTTCCAAGAGGCTGTATTCTAATGGAAATATGCTGAGAGGAAATAATATCAGGGTAACAATTTCTCTCATGAGATGAGCCTGCTTCCCTTCTTACCTGGTGCCGATCTGAAATATAATTGTGAGAGCCAGACCAACAATGGACAGTGCACATCCAAATGTGGAAAATACATCTAGTGATTCAGGATATTTATATTTCTTTTTGAAACTCTGGAAAATAAGTTAAGACTCATTATTTTAAAATAGCTACTCTGAAATAGTTATGAAAGTCAACATCACAAAGAGTTACATTGGTTAAAACAGTCTGGATATTGGTCAAAATATCCATATATGTCTTTTTATATAAAGATATATTTTAAAAGGAAATAAATCAACCCCTTCATCTCTAAGCAATATTCATGAAATAGTGGCTTGAGAAAAGTTATCTAATTCAGTGAGGGAAGACATAAACACCATTCCTCAATGTCTAAAATCAAAGCTGTTTGTGTTATCTAAATTGGCTGCTGTTGCTGCTGCTGCTGCTGCTAAGTCTTTCCAGTCGTGTCCGACTCTGTGCGACCCCATAGATGGCAGCCCACCAGGCTCTGCCTTCCCTGGGATTCTCCAGGCAAGAACGCTGGAGTGGGTTGCCATTTCCTTCACCAATGCATGAAAGTGAAAAGTGAAAGTGAAGTCTCTCAGTCGTGTCCGACTCTAGGGACCCCATGGACTGCAGCCTACCAGGCTCCTCTGTCCATGGGATCTTCCAGGCAAGAGTACTGGAGTGGGGTACCATTGCCTTCTCCGCTAAATTGGCTGGAGTTGTTTTATTTACCTGTTACATTATTTGTATGCACAACTGTAATCTAAGGGGAAACCTGAATATCTAAGCTCATGTACTAAAATTAAAGTTGCAGAAGTATTTTTCTGGATATGAAAAGATATTCACAAGATCCTGTTCATTTTTGCTTTTGGAAAGGGGGACCTAACCTTTGTGAAATATATCCATATCCACCCCAGAATTTTAGTATATAGTCTCAGAAAATTATGTTCCATATGAGTATGTACTCTTAGAAATGTGGAGAGGTAATAATGGTGATCACTGGGTGAAAAGAGACATACATACAGAATTATTTTTGCCTTCCTGTACTTTTTAATTTTTCAAATTGTTATTATTAGAAAAGCTGTATATGATTATTTATAAAACATGAAAGTTAAATATAGAGATATAATTTTAAAACACACAAGTTCCTTTTTACTGCTATTACCCCACATCAAACCCTACCATCTCTTCTCCAGAGGTGATATTTTTATTTTTGGCTCCGCCAGGTGGCTTGTGGTGTCTTTGTTCCCCAACCAGGGATCAAACCCATGCCCTCTGCAGTGGAAAAGCACACCCTAACAACTGGACCACCAGGGAATTCCCCAGAGGTGACCTTTTTTTAATGTGTTTACAAATATTACCTACATCTCTTGCACAAATATACAGGATTTTGTTAACATAATCATTTTCAAATTGCTATTTTACTGTTTAAATATCATAAACATTTTCCCATATCAGTATATTTCTGCTTAGTAAGTAGACTTTTACTCTATATGCATTGAGTATGTATTGCTTTAGTAGGAAAAAAATAAAAATAAACTTCATTTTAAAAAAATCATAAGGGCTTTCCTGGTGGCTCAGTGGTAAAGAATCTGCTTACCAATGCAAGGGACACAGGTTCAATCCCTGATCTGGGAAGATCCCACATGCCATGGAGCAACTAGGCCCATCCACCAACCACTGAACCCAAGTACACAACTACTGAAACCCTCGCACCCCAGAGCCTGTGCTCCTCAAGAGAAGCCACCACAATGAGAAGCCTGTGTACCATAACTAGAGAAAAGCCCATGCAGCAACAAAGACCCAGCATAGCTAAAACTAAATAAACATAAACAAAACTATGTTAAAAAAATTATAAGACAAAAATGTCACATTACTTCCTATGTGTAATATACTAAGTAGATGACACAGAATCATAGAATATATAGATCTTTAGATCTTAGAAATCATCTATTCACTCAGAGTTTATCTGCTCTTAAACTTTACATATTAATACAATTCTAATCACCTTTTTAAAAATTTTGCAACTCAAAAGTAATGATAAATATTAATATGTGGGCATTGAAGCAGATTCAGATTTTAGTAAGAACAATTGAAAGTCTGACCTCAAAACAGGAGAAAAAAAACTATGAAAGTATAACCCGTATCATTTAATATGTAAAGCAATCTGAGTTTTACACAGCTATTCAGTAATACTAATGATCTTAAGATATCAAAAACGTTAAAATTGTATCTTTACTATTTACTGACTGAGAAAGCAGATCTCTCTATAATGCAAGTTATAAAATAATCAAAATCAATTTTAAATATTTGGTAATTAAAATAAGAAAATGATAATTACTTCAAAAATATTTTAAAAGCAAGACTCTATAATTTGATAGTCTATGCTATACCAGTATGCTCTGATCCCCATTGGCTTCCCAAATACAAATATTTCTTAGCTACAGAAACTTAAAACATCCACTTCTTTGGAAGATTTACAGTGTTAAGAGCCCCTTAATAAGGGGAAGACAGTCTACACCCCTCCCCACTCCACTGCAGTATAAAAACATTCCATCTAGCATAAAAAATAAATATTTTTCCTTTTGCCAGAATAATAGATTCCTGGAAATGCAATAAACGAATCTCCTCTTCCTAAAAAGGTCAGTTCAAGAACTCTCAAGAGGTGTATAAACACCTGGATACCAGAGCTGTTACCAGTTACTCATACAGGGGAGCACTAGAGTGAAAAGAACACATAGAGGAACTATGGGACAAGTTGAATTAGAAAGCTCTTCCTCTTATACCTTCTGGCATACACTTAGTAACTTAGATGCTTATAATGGAAAAAGCTCTGGGTAACTTATTCAAACTCACCCACAGCTATGTACATACTGAACCATCTTTAGCACTCAGCTATACAGCCTTACCTCTGGCTGTAGCAACTTCATGCTTCAGACATGCAAGTTAGTTGAATGGAGTCTGTCAGCTCCTCTTTTGCACATGGGCTCCCTTCTCATTATTAAATGCACAATACTGAATTCATCTATTTTGAGACTATTTTGCAAAAAGCACTATTCTAATTGCCTTTACCAGCACTTTTTTTTTTTCATTCTCTAACTTCATTCCTTGTTTTCCCATTTAATCAAAGTTGAGTTGAGTGTCTATGTAAACTAATCCCCAAATTATCTCCAGTTAGCACACAACACAATTGCATGTAAGTAAAACTCTTGTCCAGAAAGAGATTACCATGTAAACCCTTACCATCAATACTGCAAAGTTAGTAGTATGGTTGCAGTGGCAGTGTAGAAATCCATCAGTGCCCTCCTGTTTGTGACAGCCATGCGTGTCCCAATCCTTCATGGAAAAATTCCAATAGACGCAGGCATAGGAATGAAGCTGGAATTCTGTTCGGTTGTACTGTGAATAAGACAATGGCAACTGATTTTTTCAAAATGCTTAATTGTGTGGAAAAAAATCAAATAGGCTAAGATAAGCTTGAAGTGAAAGTTTTAGTCACTCAGTCATGTCTGACTCTTTGTGACCCAATGGACTGTACAGCCCACTAGACTCCTGTCCGTGGGATTTTCCAGGTATGAACACTGGAGTGGGTTGCCATTCCCTTCTCCTGAGGATCTTCCCGAGCCAGGGATTGAACCCAGGTCTCCTGCATTGCAAGCAGATTCTTTACTATCTGAGCTACCCATATGAGAAATCAATTGTATGATTATGTATGATATGTACTGATACAAAGCATAGCATCTTTATTACAGATTAAGAAAGAGAATATAAAATTCAAAGTAGTTAATTTTACACTTAGTGTTATAAAAATATGGATGGGGGAGAAGTTAAAGTTAGTCTTGTCATATAAACTTTCAAAGAGGTGTTCTGTGGATTTCTTTTGCCCAAACTGTCCCTGCTTTTGTAATCAAGAGTGGGCTGAATTATTTCTATTAATGGGAAAACTCACCCTTGGATTAAAGACCATTTCAACAGAAGCGCTCTGATCTTCCACATTTTCATCTGTTTTGCTTGAGACAATTTTTTGACTAAAGTCTGATTTAGTTATAAAAGTTTTTGATTGGAAAAGCTTGTTGTTTTGATACACTACAAAGCCACATGCCTTGACATTAGCTGTGAGGGGGGAAAACAGACACTAAAATCAATAAGGGAACCCTAGGTAAGTGAGAAAGTCCCATACCATCACCGAACTGCATGACTGCTTAACACTCCAGTGAAATACAGAAAATAATGGTCTGCTGACTGCCTTTATTTAACTGCAGCATCTAATTAACACATATAACATATGGTTGGCCATTCCATCCACATTAATTTCTTTCCTAAGATTCCTTATGTTCTAAATGGAAACCATAATCTCTGCCTAATCCACCTTAAAAAAAATACCAAAAGGATCTCATGTATAAAGTAAACATTCTTGCTTTCTATGCAGTGAGACAGTGAACACAATGAGCAGGTAGCTCAAGACCATGTTGCTTTGCCCCCTGAGTCATTGAATAAGAAACAGCAGAGAGTGATCATTAGGACAGCAGTGCCTAGAGGACTGCTCTGGGAGGTCTGGCTCCTATGCAGAGGGACTGAGCAGAAACCAGTTTATTAAATCACAGAGCCAGCAGCTCAAGTTGTGCATATCAGGGATTCTTTCAACAGACTAAATACTTTCCATCAGCTCTTGAACTACTGGTCTCTGTTATTTCAAGACAACGACAGGCTTTTGCCCAAGGCTGGAAAATGACTGGGACACATCCCTTCAGGACACTGGAAAAACTGGTCAGCTTTTCCTAAGAGAGCCTGCAGGAGCATGGCTGCAACAGGGGGTTCTGCAGCGGGGCTGCTGGCCATGGCAATGGTCAAACAGAACCACCTTTGAAATGCCTCCTGACACTTCATAGAACTCTTGGCCATATTTAAAACAACAGAAGCAACAACAATGAATATACATTTTAGCTGAATAAATTCCCTAAACTCTGATATCTTTTACAAGTGAAAAGCTTGCATGTATTTGCGTGGGTGTGTATGTGTCTCTGTGTGTATATACATACACACATATATATTATATACTTAATAAGTACAAAGAATACTAAAATGGTGGTGGTGGGACCAGAATAATCAGTCTTGTGCTTTGAGAGATAGGTAGGTAAGGCCCTGACAGCCCCCAACACATCCTCCACAGCCCCCGCTTTGCTCTGTCCTCTTCTGAGAAATAAAGACATTGGCTTCTGAAGAGTTTTTACATCACACTGAGCCCACCAAATTGTTCCTTCTTTGTCACACTAAGTGACAAAGTTAACCATAAAAATGTAGTATGACTGCTTTTTAATCTTATTTTTATAAAAGAATGACATGCTTGATGTAAAATTCAAATCCATATAAGTACATACATTTAAAAAATGAAATTCCCAGTCACCCCTTTCCTCATTCCTACAGGATTCTGGTTGTTTATTAGAAAATCATCTTTTCATCTAGATAATTAGATTCACTAGAACAAATTATACTTACCATTATCTTATGATTTTAAAAGAATCTCCATATTTCAAGATATAATCCTCCTTGATGTTTTTTTATATTTTCTCTTTCTTTTCTTGATCAAATTTATCAGAAGCTTGTGTATATTTCATTAGCCTTTCATGGAATCAATATTTTATTTTGTTGACCCATCTAGCATTTGTTAAGTATGTCCCATTTTTATTAATTTATGCCATTTTATTAATTCTTTTTTTCTAGATTTGCTATCTTACTTTTTATGCCTCTTTAGGTGAATGATTATTTTTTAACAATTTCTCATATTATCTAATAGATTTATTAAGGGAAATACACTTTCCTTTAATTACATCTTTGTCCACATTCCATAGGGTTTCATCTAAGGAGTTCTCATAGCTATTAATTTTCAAGGACTCTGTAATCTGTCCTTTAATTTCCTTTCTAACAATGGTATTTTAAAATTCTTAATTGGATAAAATTTTGGCTATTCTTAATGGTACATTTATAGTTTCATTGCATTGTGGTCAGGAACTATGTCCTGTATAGCTTTATTTTTTAATTAATTAATTTTTAATTGAAGGATAATTGCTTTACAATATTGTGTTGGTTTCTGCTGTACATCAACATGAATCACCCATGGGTAAAATATGCAAGTTTTTCTATTTGGCCTAATAGTTTTTGAAGCACTCCATAGATATTTGAAAATAATTTTTATTATCTATTTTCTGTCTATAAAACTACATACACAAACAAATGTATATAAAGGCCAAGTTTATTAGCTATTTTTTGTCTACTTGATCTTCAGTTTCTGGAGCAACTTTATATTTCTCCCTATAACACAAGGTTGTTGATGTGACCCTGTATTTCCAATAATTTTTGCTTATACACTTCAATCTTGAAGTCTTTTTAAAAAACTTAATATAAAAACATGTTCCTTTCAGTCCAATCTGAATCTTTGACTCTAGACAGTGTTACTTCAACCTGTTTGACTCTAATGATAGTTTATATGAAATCAAAAATTAGATCTACCTTTCACCAAATACAAACACAAATTCCAGGTTCATTAAAGATCTAAATGTAAACATAAACACTAAAAATATTCAGAAGACAATATAGAAGACTATAATTGTGACTTTAGTAGAGCAATGAATTTAAATATCAGTTATAGAAAAAAAGATTGATGCATTGGACTACATTATAAAGTAAAATTTGAGTATGACAAATGACATGAAAAACCAAGTAAAAGATAGCTACAGACTGGAGGGAAGATATTTGCAATTTATATAACCAATAAAGAATTAGTTAGCCAATTAGAATTATATAACCAATGAGAATTATGAATTTAGTCTCTCTAAAATATGTATTTTTTGGCACTGGATTTTTTATTTGGGGAGAAAATAAAAGTAAATGTGTGCATTCAATCTGCTTTATTGTATTCGATTGTCAATTTTAGACTTTGAATAGTACAGGCATGACAAGTTAGACACAAGAATTTCTAAAAGGTTATATGCACAACAATAAGGAGCTCATGATGAGCACCATACAAGGAGATAACTGAAAATTAGTACTGCTATATGCTGACTGTGTCAATTACATAAAATATCCCAAGGACAAGTCAATAGGATGAATTTAAGCCTGTGAGCACCATTCCACTAGTAAACATGGGCAAAGTTTATGACTGAATGCTTTTTAAGTGTATTTTTAAGTATAAAACTGAGCCATTTGGCTACATTTTAGGTGGAAAATAGATTGTGTTCATAAGCCAGAGCATTTCAATTCTGTCACCCTCCAAGTGTTTTTGAAAAGACAGGGGAAGAAAATCATCTCTGGGGCTAGAATAATAGACTTGAGATTACCAAAATTTGTTAGAGCTCAAACATACTCACATGCAAATTACTCAGTATGTAACTTAAGTAAACATAATTTCTTGCTCAATGAATTTTAAGCTATTAATTACATGAATTTGAGTGCATTTTTCAAGTAATGTAATTTGAGACCTACTTTTCGAGGTGTTGAGCAAGAGCTGAAGTTCCGTCTGTTCGTTGGGATTCAGTTTGTCTACGTCCACGTTTACACGTGTGGAACCAGGAGTCAGAGAATTGCTAGTTCCTACGAGAAGGAAAAAAAGCAGAATTTTATAAAAGTCTACATTTTCATGAATAGAGCATATATTGGTAGCAGAATATTCTCTGCTATTACAAGAACTTAAAACAAACAGCTGACCTTTCAGTACAGTGAAGAGAACACCTGTAGACCCCTCGTTGCCTCCTGAATAGACATTAACTGACTGTATTGCTATATTAGGTTCTACCACTGGCTGGTCGCTCAAAGACAAGGAATAAGTCTCCATTTGCTCAATAAGCCTGCATAGAAAAAAACATTAACAACACACTATTATTGAAATTTGTTATAAAATCAGTTGTGTGTGTCCCACATTCCAGTGGAAAGGCATGCCCACAGAACTCAAGCAATCACAATATTGGCACAATCCTGTAACAATATCGATTTTTTTTTTAATCAGAGTCTTACTTTGTTACATGTACTTTCTTCTTCTTTTTTTAACTGATTCATGTTGATGTATGGCAGAAACCAACACAATATTGTAAAGCAACTATCCTTCAATTAAAAATAAATTAAAAAATAAAGTTATACAGGACATGGTTCCTGACCACGATGCAGTGAAACTACAAATGTACCATTAAGAATAGCCAAAATTTTTCTGGTAAACTTTCCCCACTGTAGGGTACCTTGGACATAGATGCCAGAAAGCTGGAATTCAAGAAGGACAGATTTCCCAATAGAAACAGTCTTTGTTACGTTGGTCTTCTCATAAAAGGACTGCACTGCCATGCCCTCCCATTGACCAGTCACGTGATTGTTGTTTCTCCAGTGTTGAGACTCAATATTCACTTATTTAACTCTCTCCTCTCACCCAAAGCCCACAGTTTTCAAACCATTTAAGTGCTGACTCCTGAGGTGACAGTTCATAGGGAATTATGGAAGCACAGAACACTGAGCTCATTGCCTCAGCTATTAACTAAGCATTGCAGCTTCTCACAATATTTGTTTCTACTCTGGATAAGTTTGAAGATAGATTAGATGGACAATGGGAGGGAGTGGGGGGAATCTTAATTTGGTGTTCTCCAAAGATAAATTGGCTTAGACAGTAAAGAATCTGCCTGCAATGTGGGAGACCCGGGTTCGATCTCTGTGTCTGCAAGATTCCCTGAAGTAGGAAATGGCAACCCACTCCAGTTTTCTTGCCTGGAGAATCCCATGGACAGAGGAGCCTGGTGGGCTACAGTCCATGGGGTCACAAAGAGCCAGACATGACTGACTTTGACTTTCAAAGATAAGTCATAAGATTGTTTCTTTTTCCTGTTTCCCATAAAAATATTTGCACTCTTTCTGTTCTTGACAAAGCAAAATGTCTATGTCTAAGACAACTGGTTCAATCTAATTTTCCCGGTAATGAAAGAATTTCATTAGAATGTAATTATTCTTCATTCTAAAACTTTATTCCTTCCATTAATATATCTTTTCCCTTCCCCAAGTGACATTAAAAAAAGAAAATTTTAAATAATTAAATTTCATAAAGAGAATGTGGTAACCATTCATAAGGAAACAGTCAAGTAAAGTCATAATTTCAAAAGTTTTCCTTTCCTAATACTATTTTCCATAATTTTCAGCGATTCACACTATGTATTTCCCACTTAATGAATAACAATGAAACCTGAGAGCTGCTTTCAACAGGAGGAACACCTAACAAAGCTCCAATCTGCTAGGAACATGATTCATCCAACCAACAGTATCTGCTGAGCATCCAACAAAAAGCTCAGTACCCGTGAAACACTGAGGATACTAAGGGAAGCTCCTTCAGGCATTGAAAACTAACAGGAAAAATGTGCTAGATGCATGAGAGTGTTTGCCGTTTTTAAGAGTTGCTCTCACCATGGCCGTGTGTAAGGGGTTTATTCCTCCCATATTATTCTTTCCTCCTCTTGTCATTATGATTGGATGATAGGTGGGTGCCGGTCAGGAGACTGGCCGTCAACCTGGTACAAATAACTAGAAAAAGCAACCAGATCCCCTTTCACTCAGGAATCTTCCATTAGTGCAGCAATGATATCAGAAAAGCCTGGCTTTAACAGGGCCCCGAGAGGTCATTATGGCTGGCCCTCCTTATCTCAGGTTTCGCATCCGTGGTTGGTTGAATCTGCCAATGTGGAGCCTCCCGCTGATACAAAGAGCCAACTACACCAATTTATATAAGGGACTTGGGCACCTGGGAATTCTGGTATCTGTCAGGAGGAGATGAGGTAAGAGAGAGTGTGGTCCTGGAACCAACCTCCCATGTCTACTGGGGAAAGACAGCATATCATTGTAAGGACAAATACAAATTTAAAATGAGAGGCTTAATTATTCCTGTTGAAAATAAGGGAAGGTATTTCCCTCCCCTGGGAATGAAAGAAGGGAAAATCAGAATGAAATGCACCAGGAAGGTTGGTGTCTATCAGGAGAATTTGCACCTGGTCTCAGGTCAGTGGAAGAGTTGCCTCGAGGAACAATATCCTTCCAAGGGAGAGAGGAGAGAGAGTACCTTTGCTGGCAGGTCACCAGGATTTTTCTCTGGAGGAGAGCTAACAGGTTGGTGACCTGATCTTAGGGCTGGAAGCTGAAGATGAAAGTCTTATCTACATGAATAAAGACCTGAGTCCATAGCAGTTTATGCAAAAGATCACCTGGGAGAGGGTAAACTGATAGCCCATCATTAGAAAAATAAGTCGACTAGAAATTCAGAATGGGAGGAAGGAGGGTCTGAGTGTGGTTATATAAATTCATATTTCAACACGTCCTATATTTAAATGTTTCACTTTTTCCTTTACACACCTTCTTTGATGCCATTTGGAATTTACACATAAATCACACAGCCTTTTTTTTATCCTTCCATGCCTGCTGCTAAGTCGCTTCAGTCATGTCCGACTCTGTGCAACCCCAGAGATGACAGCCCACCAGGCTCCCCCGTCCCTGGGATTTTCCAGGCAAGAACACTGGAGTGGGTTGCCATTTCCTTCTCCAATGCATGAAAGTGAAAAGTCAAAGTGAAGTCGCTCAGTCGTGTCTGACTCTTAGCGACCCCATGGACTGAAGCCTACCAGGCTCTTCCGTCCATGGGATTTTCCAGGCAAGAGTACTGGAGTGGGGTGCCATTGCCTTCTCCCCTTCCATGCCAGAAGGCAACAAAAATCATAACTGTTTATGTTGTGACTGAGACAGTGTTGAGACAGTGTTTTCGTCTGTCTCATCACCTGTGACTTTCTCAGCCGAATCCCACAATGGCTCTTTCTTCAGCCTTCTCACCAAAAACATCCACTTTTCCCCTTTGCCTCCAGCAAGACTGCAAACACAGAGCCTCCAGCTCTGAAGGGAGTTCACTGGATCTCATGGCTGCAACCTTCTCCAACTCCAAGAAAAAATGGGAGCATCAACACTGCCAGTGAGAATGATCCAGACTCCTAGAGAAATCTGAAGTCATGAAATATACCAGTTCAATTGTTTACACCTCTACCACCATCTCTCAGAAGTATAATCTTGTGAATGTCCTGTTTCCTGTTTTTGTGCCTTTTCCACTTTGGAGACTCAATACTAAATAGGTACTGGTCATAATTATTAAAGAACTGAGAACTACTTCTAGGAAATAATAGGTGATGCAAACAAAGATTTCGTACAAGAATGTTGATTGCTCAAAATATCAAAAGACCTGAAGCTATCTAAATGTTCAGCAGCAGAGAACTGCTTAAATAACAGTTCATTCATATTATGCGGTAATCTAAAACATGATGTAGATGCATAGGTACTTATATTAATTAGATGTTTATAAGGTATTATAAAGTGACAAAAACAAGTTCTATATTTAAAAAACATGTAGTAGAGACCTCCCTGGTGGTCCAGTGGTCATGATTTCACTTTCCAGTGCAGTAATGTGGGTTCAATTCCTGGCCGGGAAGCTAAGATCCCACATGCCATGTGACCAAAAACCAAAACATAAAACAGAAATAATACTGTAAAAAATTCAACAAAAGACTTTAAAAAATAACCCACATCAAAAAAATCTTAAAATAAAAAAAAGAGTATGTAATAGGATATACACACACAGAGGAAAAAATCTTGAAGAATATATACCAACAGATTAAGGTGAGACGATATTTAAAATTTCACTTCTCTACATAGTTTCTTTTTCTATTATGAGCATGCATATTTAATTAAATTTTTAAAGAGTTAAGAAAACTGTATAGAAGATAAAATCACATCGAATCCTAGTGAGAGGCCTCTATGAATAAAGTACACAAGTTTTAGTATAAATGCACAACCAGAAGTAATCTGTGACACAGGAATCCAAAAGAGAGAAAGCAGGCAGAGTTGGATCCTCTTTTTTTTTTCAGTGTAGCCTTGAGAAAGCTAAAGAAAATTTAATCAAACTACACTAGGATCTTGGGGAGAACTACACTAGGATCTAGGGTGGGGTTGGGGGCGCAGGGGAGCTAGAAATGTGTCTTGCAAAGCTATGCTGTTATTTGCAGTTCTGTGCACTGAGAAAGGAGCTAAAAGAATTATGCACACAGTGGTTCCTGGGCCATGCCAAGCTAAGGCTGGGAAAACAAATCCTAATCTGAATCATCCCAGTTACTCTATATCCCAGGCCATGCCCACCCCTGCAATGAGGAGTTAGAAAGCTATGGCTTTAGTCTGCACTCCAGAGAATTAGCCATTTTGTGTATCCACGAGAGAAATAAAGACACCCCTGTTAATGCTGTAACCTGGGAAAGTAAGCAGCAATGCATTAGGTTTTCCTTCCAAACTGGAATTGTACTTACGTTGAAAAGGTATCATCACTATCAGCAGCAGTAGCAGCTCTTTGAAAAACATCTTCACTAGCATCTAGAAGTTGACTCACTGTTGTCACAGCAACTTTTTTCGCCTGCCAGGAAGAAGGCATTGATTATCACAGAAGACACATTGCACACCACCATCATCATTATAGTTACCACGAATTATTACCGTATCAAGTGGCACCATTGGTATGGTAATCTAGAGATGTTTTTCAAAACTGAAGTTTTGAAAGTATTCTCTCTACCTAAGAAGGCAGAGAAAATAAAGGTAAGGCACAGTGAAAATATAAACTGAGTTAATTAGGAGGCTTAGGTCTCTGAATCTCACCTCATAGCAAGGTGTTTTACAGAACCTCCACCCTTACCCCCAACAGCACAAAAGCAGGTGCTTGGATACAGAAGCAGAAACAAAATAAGAAGAATACAGGGCTCTTTAAAACATTACAGTCCATAATACTTAATATAAGACCTTAATTATACTTACTCTAACTGTTAGTAACTATTAGGCTTAGTAAAATTATTTCCAGTTTTCTTAAAATTAAAAACTCAGAAGTATGTCAGACACAATGTCTCCACACCTGGTTACATTTTAACTGCCTTCTTTATGGATATTGACACCATTCTGTCCTTATGGGCTAAGCCTGTCGTAAATTCTATGTTTGGTGGTCATTATATTTCTTTCAATTCCATATTTATTAACTTGCGATTCGAATCCCACTTTCTTTCCAAAGGACCTCAGATAACAAAAAACATTTTTTAAAATAAACTATTTAAAGAGAATAGAATAAAACAGATGTTTTCAGGCCATGCTGATATCTAACTAGCAGAAACTGGGTCCTTCCATATTGGTGGTTTATAAACCCTGCTAGGCACAGTTTATAAACTGTGCCAATTGGTGAATGCTGCCTGCAGTTCTCATTTTCAGGTACCAGAGTTTAACAGGTTATGATATCAGAAGTGTAAACTAGGCTCAATTTTTTGGAAAACCAAGACTAAAATTCAAATATGCTCAACAGAAAGGGATCCCAGTTTAAAACAGCATGATCTAAAGTGAGTTTCTTAGAACTCTAGTTATTTGGAATTGAATAGAGGTGAGAGGTCAAATACAATTGATAAACATGTTAATAAAGTAAAATAGACTTGTTCATTCCAGGACTTCCCAGAAGATTTAACATGATAATCATTTGTGACTATCCCAAAAGAGAATATTTGGACAAGCAGCTCTTTTTTTATCGATATTCCTTTGAACATCTCTCAGAGAGAGTGCTCTGCAAAATGGTTTTGAGCAGCTAAAACCCTGCCCAAGTCCATACTTTGTAGTAAGGAGTAGAGTTTGAAAGGTCTTTCTTTGTTCCCCTCCCTTTTTTAAAAACCATATGAGTTTTACCTCAGATGAAGCATTTCTGGATGTGTTAAAAATCTGTCCGACCACTCTAGTAGCAGACATGATGTTCTCAGGAGTTAAGTTACTGGCATTCGATGTTAAAATCTGGGCTTCATTAGAAATATTTTGAGACTGTGTTGAGATATTGACAATCTGTTAAAAAAAAAAAAAAAAAAAGCCCTAACTTTATAAACTATATCTGAACACTTTGCAAGCAACACAGTTGAATAAGCTGGAACTGAATTGACCCTCAACCTCATGAACATCACATCCACTCCATTTTTCATTTTTGCTTTTTCCCTTGCATAAAGGACACAGTACATGTAGGCCAGTGGTTTTCCCAGCCCTTACTATTAATACTTGCCAGGATTAATTAACTATGCCAGGTCAGGGCTCCTCAAGGTATAACCCATGGACCAGTGGTGGTTCACTGATTGCTACAGGGTCCAAAGGGAGATAAAAGCAGAAACTGAAAGTGGTCAGAAACATAACAATTCTGTGCTGTTGAATCTAATAATTTGTAAAATGGATTTTTATCCTATAAGCATTTTTTGTTTTACTTTCCTAGTAATTCATTAGTATTTTACAAAATTATAGCCTGCAATGGGCTGGAAATTTTTTAAGCTGGCTTTGCAGCACGTAGAGTTAGGGAAGTTAGGAAACCTCTCCAGGTACCAGTGAACCTTCAGGCTCTAGGTTGTGAGGCTAAACATATTAACCCATATTATCTTTAGTGGAGCCAAGTGTTAATACGTATGTGTCTATGTGGCTTAGTTTTCACTAGATGGCAGCATCATTGCAAAAATCAAACCAAGGTCCCAGACTATTTACTCTTGTGGAAGAGTCAGAAACAATGTCGAATCAGTAGAAACAAGGTTCTCATTCAAAGGCCAGGTCTCTGCTATGTGTAAGGCATTTAACTAGATGTTTTATAGGGGTTATCACATTTAATATGCAAAACAATATTGCGAGTTGAGCACCCTCATTCCTATTTAAAGGCTTGGAGGGGTTATGGAGCTCACCCGAAGTTCATGCAGCTTACCAATGACAGAAATGACGATCAAAAACTGGCTTATCAGACTCCAGAACATGAAGCCTTTTCCCCAATCTATGTGAAAGTGCAAATGTTAGTCACTCAGTCATGTCTGACTCTGTGTGACCCCATGGACTGCAGCCCACCAGGCTCCTCTGTCCATGGGATTCTCCAGGCAAGAATACTGGAGTGGGTTGCCATGCCCTCCTCCACAGGATCTTCCCAACCCAGGAATCGAACCCGCATCTTTTGCATTGCAGACAGATTCCTTACTGTCTGAGCCACACAATCTATGTGGTTGGCAGCCATCTCCACACTCTACCCTCATCTTCACCCACTCCCTTGCCCAACTGAGATTAGGGAGCCAGTGTGGTACAGTGTGGACTTTAAAGACTGGCTCCATCACTTTTTGGCTGTGGTTCACTGAGCAAAATAGGACACTCTCAGAGACCGTTTCCTCATCTATAGAATGAACACATCAATGCTGATCTATATAGTCACTTTTCGGAGAAAGCAATGGCACCCCACTCCAGTACTCTTGCCTGGAAAATCCCATGGATGGAGGAGCCTGGTAGGCTGCAGTCCATGGGGTCACTGAGGGTCAGACACGACTGAGCGACTTCACTTTCACTTTTCACTTTCATGCACTGGAGAATGAAATGGCAACCCACTCCAGTGTTCTTGCCTGGAGAATCCCAGGGACGGTGGAGCCTGTGGGCTGCCGTCTATGGGGTCGCACAGAGTCGGACATGACTGAAGTGACTCAGCAGCAGCATAGTCACTTTTAAAATTAAAATAACACACATAAAATGTTCAGCACAGTATTTAGCATGCAGTTAGTACTCAATAACATGTAAGTGTGATTAGCTAGAATAATCTATAATATGAGAATGAAAATATAACTCACAGAGGTTGTGTGTGTGTTAGTTGCTCAGTCATGTCCGACTCTTTGTGACCCCATGGACTGCAGCCCACCAGGCTTCTCTGTCCATGGAATTCTCCAGGCAAGAATACTGGAGTGGATTGCCATTCCCTTCTCCAGAGGAACTTCCCAACCCAGGGATCGAACCCTGGTCTCCTGCATGGCAAGCAGGTTCTTTATCGTTTGAGCTACAGGTTATGTAAGGACTAAATGAGATAACACATGTAACATGCCTAGTGCCAAGAGGAACACATACATATAAATTTCTTCTTCCTCCCCTTGCTCAATCCCAGGTACTAACAATTCCTTGCATTTGCATTTGAGTATATCCTTAGTCAAAATAATCTAATTTGCATTAAAGAATAATTATATTTCCCACTTCACCTGCTCATGAATACAGCCCCTGAGACCAGCATCAGGTTCTGAACTTCCTGTTTCAAAGGGGTTTTGATCATAGTTTGTTTCTCTTTATTCTGATCCAAGAGACCATAAAATACCTTCCTTTTGGTATCAAATGTTAGGTATCTATTTTCAGTCAAAACTTCAGTGGTCAAACATATGAGGCCATTTAAAAAATAGTTAAGGATTTAGGGAATGTCTTGTACACACTGCTATATTTAAAATGGATAATCAACAAGAACCTATTGTATAGCACATGGAACTCTGCTCAATGTTATGTGCCAGCCTGGATGGTAACAGGGTTTGGGGGAGAATGGATACATGTATATGTATTGCTGAGTCCCTTCACAGTTGACCTGAAACTACCACAACATTGTTAATTGGCTATACCCCAATATAAAATGCTTTTGGTGCTAAAAAATAAAATTTTATTAAAAAATGTACAATACCAAAAGTAAAGTGAGAAAAGACATATTTTCGTTTTCTTTATAATATATATCAAATGTAAAATGCAGCTATTTAAAATACTGAAATAGTTCTAAAAAATAAAATATGATATAAATTATCATTTGCTGACCTTTGCCAAACAAACATGTCCAACTGTCCGTTTTCACAAATGGATATCAACTTTAAAATATAAGGATGGTTTTAGTTAATAGTCTTTGCTATTTCTAGTCTGAGAGTTTTGAAAGCATTAATTTCGCATCAAGTATCTGAAGAACAGAGAGTATGTACAGTCTGAACTTTTCCCCATTGCCCATCTCATGGAACATATAGCCTACCTGATTTTCCAAGGTTTCCAGAGTTTGATTACAATTTCCTATCATCACATTTTGTAATTCTATCTCTCCATTTTCATTAAGACTGCACTGCCGAACTGCCAACGGATTGCCCGCTTTAATAAAAAGAAGAAGCAGGGAAGGATAAATTATGATTATGGGATTAACAAGTACATACTTCCATATGTAAAATAGATTTTAAAAAACCCAGGTTTATTGTTTAGCACTGGAAACTATATTCAATGTCTTGTAATAACCTACAATGGAAAAGAAACAAACAAAAAAAGAATACACATACACATATTCTTAGTTGCTCAGTCATGTCCAACTCTTTGTGATCCCATGGACTGCAGCACGCAAGGCTCCTCTGTCCATGGAATTCTCCAGGCAAGAATACTGGAATGGGTAGCCTTTCCCTTCTCCAGGGATCTTCCCAACCCAGGGATTGAACCCAGTTCTCCCTCATTGCAGACGGATTCTTTACCATCTGAGCCACCACAGAAGCCCCCCTGCCCACATATATATATATATATATATATATATATATATATATGAATCACTTTTCTATATATATGAAACTAACACAATATTGTTAATCAACTATACTTCAATTTTAAAGAAAAGAAGAAATAAAGAATACTTGGAAAAATCGAAGCAACCACCTACTCCAGTACATAACCCCTTCACAATATGATTTTACTGCTCCTCCCATCAAGAAGTGAAGTCTGTTCCTCCATTTCCTGAATCTTGCTTTGATCAACAAAATGTGGTAGAAATAACATTGTTTGATTTCCAAAACCTAGATCATCAGGAAGACTTGAACTTTAGGTCTTCGCCTTCCTGGAACACTGTTCTGAGACCATCATGTAAGGAAGCAGGTCTAATCTACTGGAGGTGAAAGGCCATGTGAAAGAGACCTGAAGACCTCCAGCCAACAGGCAGCACCAAAGCCTCATGTGAATAAGATCATCTTAAACCTTCCAGCACAATCCAGCTGCCACAGTCAACCCACAGGACTATGAGGAGCTTATATCTTTATTGTTGTCAGGCAGTAAGTTTGGGATATTTTGATACACAGCAAGGGAAAAGTGAATCAGCCAGTCACTGCATGAATATTTCAGGCAGATACCACTTGTCTAGATTTTTAAATCTGGAATTCAAAAGATCAGTCAACTATTTTCTTCCTTTGAAGTCTGCAAGGAAGGTTTGCCTTCCAAAAACAAGGGACATAAGGGCATTGAATTGGATATGACAGAGCATACTAGTCTGAAAGACCAGAAACAATGTGAAAAATTCCTCCTAGAGATTGAACTATATGGGCTTCCCTGATAGCTCAGTTGGTAATGAATCCGACTGCAATGCAGGAGACCCTGGTTCGATTCCTGGGTTGGGAAGATCCGCTGGAGAGGGGATAGGCTACCCATTCCAGTATTGTTGGGCTTCCCCTGTGGCTCAGCTGGTAGAGAATCCACCTGCAATGTGAGAGACCTGGGTTTGATCCCTAGGTAGGAAGATCCCCTGGAGAAGGGAAAGGATACTCAGTACAGTATTCTGGCCTGGAGAATTCCATGGACTATATAGATACTGAATTCTATAGTGCTCTTTCCTTCTTCACCCAAATCTGGGTAACACGTGAAAGGCAAAGAGTTCCACAGTTTTTGCAGCGTCTACAGAGTATGTTACTGGCTCTCAATAAATCATCAGGTTTATTTCCTAGGATTATCACCTGAGCCTCGGCATCTCAACGTCCTCCTCTGGCTAGTACTTAAGAGGCTGTAAATAGATAAAATCACTGCCAGTTGTCATTAGTGGGACAGCTGATCAGTAGGTGAACTCTTCTCAGGACAGCTTTGGGTAGCTGCTTAAGGGGCAACCACTAGAAACACAAAAACTAGAGGTTGCTCCTATAACACTTAAAGCAGAAGGTTAAATTCACTCTTATATGATCACTCCACTTCTACTCTATGGCATAATGAAAATTTTAAACATTTATGTAGGATATTATTTTTTATGTGGCCATAGTTCAAATGCATCTTTTCCTCTATATTACTTACAAGTATGAATCTATCCACTCAGAATCATTAAAAGTATTTTATAAAGCCAAATTAATTAGAAGTAATTATTAATATAATACTAAAAGCAAATTTACCAATTGTTGACATCTATATCGTTTTTTAAAATTTATTTATTTTTAATTGAAGGATAATTGCTTTACAATATTTTGTCAGTTTCTGCCATACATCAACATTAATCAGCCATAGGTATACATATGTCCCCTCCCTCTTGATCCTCCCTTCCTAGAAATCTATATATTTAAATTATTTTATGGGCTCAATCTGAAATTCAAAGATAAGTGTAACAAACATTTTCATACTAATTACTAAGGAAAGAAAAATACATAACCAAGTGAAAGGTGGTGATTCTCTTGTTCAAAAAATGTAATATATTTCAAGCAATTGTGATATCCCTTGATGGGTATATAACTGATATTTTTACTCTTCCCAGTTCAATAGCACAGTTATTTTTTGTAGCCACATCTCTTTTGTAAATTATAATGAAATATTTAAGACATAAAAAACATAAAAATTAAGACATTATGTATCTATTGACATATCACTGGAAGTAAGGACCAATATAATTGAAGCTCCTCTTTTACCTCTGAGCTCTTATCAAGAAGCTAGAAATAACTATGTAAAGAACAGAATAATGAATACTTGAATAAGTGTAATATATGTGGGCAGAGGCAATTTAGATTCGGCAAATGGAAAGCTGGTCTCAATAATCTCTTAGAATAAAGCAAAGAAAGGCATTGGAAGGAGCAATACATGTAATTTATTTAGTGCTTCAAAGAGTACTTGACACATATAGAAATAAATATCTAAATAAAATGTGAACATTTTCTCAGTTTCATTATTGGCAGAAGTTCAATCAAACACTTGCATAAAAAAGCTAGAGTTAGTTACTGAGATATCCGGTTCTGCAGGAAGTGAATGATGACCCACAGGAAGGTATGAGAGGCAAGGGGACTGGTCAGATAAAAATCAATACTAACTAAGAGCTGTTAAAACATTTAGGGAAATCACATGGCACAGTGGGCTCTAAGCTGTCAGGAAAGGAGTCCATGAATTTAAAGGGCTACTCTTAGAAGATATTACCCAATCTGGCATTAAAATCACATATGTCATCAAAATCCTGGATATCATCAGAATGCATATCAGAAATAAAAAATATCATTTGCTCCTTTATTCTTGGAAAGCTTTTATGCAAAAAACATTGTTACACTTCAGGAAAGGTATGCTGAAGCTAGAGAATATTCCAAGATGAAAAACTAAAATATTCAAATAGGTGAAGGACTACTAACTGGACAGACTCAACTGCATTTCTACCTAGAAAGATGAAGTCTCAAAGTAGATATGGTATAAATCCACAGTCTAGCTAATCTTTAAAATTGAGATAAATTATGTAACTGAGAGAACAGATCTCAACTTGGTCAAACTCCAGGAGATGGAGGGGGCCTCAAGAATAAATCAATTGAAGAAGAATTAAAAGGAATTTACTACTGATCTATATTTTAGTTTTTAGGAAAATTGGAATTATGTGTTAACACCCAAAACTCTGAACACTGGCATCATGAAAGGGAGCCAATGCCTTCAACAAAATCTTCCCTGATGCCTCTTTCAGGGATCTAAAATTAGTTGGAGAGATGATAGGTATGATCCCGTGGCGCAATTCATATGCCTAGACAGAGGAGATGCTTGGGAAAGCACATACCATTTAGAGTGCTCTTATCACATACTTGCAAGGAAGATCCATATCTTCCCACGGGAATTCTGTTAAAAGTAAACCTCCCATACGTACTGTTTTCACAGAAATTAACTGTAATGGAAAGAAAAAATATTTTTCAATCATAAATTCATCATCATCAAGAATTTTTCATTATTAATTTTCATCATTTTTCTTTCTGAATTTCAAACCAGACTAAAGCCAAAGTTCAAATCCTATAGAGTGTAATTTGAAGGGTAACAGAAGGCTTTTAGGCCTCACTGACCACCCAGCAACCTCATATTTTCTTATCTACTTAAGTTACTACCATTACAGTAACTAGTACATTATATAACAGGTTCAGTTAAAATGTGCACAATATATAACTCAGTATAGGTAGGATGTGATCACTAACACATCAGAAAGGATAGTGTATTACATTAGTTGGAACCTTGAAAATCAAAGATATAGAGCCTACAGTGGCAAAGGGATCGAGGGTGGAGGTTAAAGCAAACAGCCAAAGGCATGGGTTTCTGTGGGGTACCCGGGCTGTTCAGAATGTTGTAAATTATAGGAGTGAGTTCTAAGGCTCTGAATCCTTAGCAGGCAGCATGAAGTGTATAGAGTGCTGGGAAGCACACTGCAGATCAAGAAGTGCTTTTAACTTTGATTCTGAGATACCATTGAGTGAAGTCAAGCCACTGATTTAATAATATCTCTCCAAGAGAAAGATAGAAAAAACAAAAACTTCACCTAAGTAGATATTTGGACAAGTAGATGCATCTTGACTTCAGAAAAGTTAAATATGTTAGAATTATGATATTTGAAATGATGTAACATGGCATATTCGGAGAAGGCAAAGGCACCCTACTCCAGTACTCTTGCCTGGAAAATCCCATGGATGGAGGAGCCTGGTGGGCTGCAGTCCATGGGGTCGCTAAGAGTCGGACACGACTAAGCGACTTCCCTTTCACTTCTCACTTTCATGCACTGGAGAAGAAAATGGCAACCCACTCCAGTGTTCTTGCCTGGAGAATCCCAGGGACAGTGGGGCCTGGTAGGCTGCCGTCTATGGGGTCGCACAGAGTAGGACACGACTGAAGCGACTTAGCAGCAGCAGCAGCAGCAGCAACATGGCATATTACCATTTGAAAGGACCTGGGAAAACCATATTACCCATTGCCCTATAGTAGACACTGCAGTCAGAAAGAAGAGCAACCATTAGTTTTACAGAGAAACTTGACAGTTGGAAAATAAAGGCAGTGTACTGAACATACAGGTAAATAGCACAAGAAAACTCAGTTTTTACTCTTCAGCTAATAAACACATCTTAAATTCGTGATCATTATGCCCATTGTTACTATGGCAATTGACAGGAACTTCGAGAAGCTTTGCTGCTGTCCTTAGAAACGTAAGATTCACCTAAATCTCACACCCTAGTATTATCCCAAGTAACTTACTGATTGTACATCTCAGTCCTTTCCACTCTTCTGGACAAATGCATCTGCCATTTTGCCGGGTTCCACCATTCTTGCAGAACTCTATAGGGGTGCTTGACGTAGAGGTAACTGTTCCTAAAGAAACAATAAATAACAGAATAGTGTATGAACTGGCTGATTAGTTTCCTTTTTGGGGTCTGTGGCCTTTGATTTCTATATGTAAAATCACTATGTTTGAAGACCACTGCTGAAAAATATTCTTTGTAATATGATCAAAAAAAAAAAAAACAGAATTTACACAGGATATACAATGCTTACTAGATGCTATGGATACCAAAAAAAAACCCCCATATTTCAAAGATATAACACCCTGTCCAAGGAGATTTGAATCTACTGAAGGAAACAGGAGGTTATGTCAATAGATTAGATAGATATAGTCAAAACATGTCAATGCAGATTTACAAGTGCTATAAGAACTCAGAAGAGAGATGAAAACAGAGGCAGACCATCCAGGAAAGACTGGTAACTATTCCAGAGAAGAGCGGATGTTAGTATCAGGTTTTAAGACTAAATCTAGAAAAGTCAGATAAAACGTAGGCAGGATACAAAGAACAAAAAATTCAAAAACATGGAAAGTTCTAATGTGTCCAAGTACAGAGAAAAGCCTAACACATCAGGAGCATTGGTTCTTCGTGGATCAGCAGCAGAACATAAGTGGCACTGTGAGCAGCTTTATAGACCAAGCCAAAAAGAGTTTATCCTGCAGGAGCCTGGGGCAAGGGGCTGGGGCGGGGGAGGTCTTAAAACAAGGGAGTAACATCATAAGGAAAGTTTTTTAGGAAGACACCTCAAGCAGTATGGGAAATGACTGAGGCTGGGAGGCAAAGGAGACCAGCTAAATGAGAACCTGATCTAAAACAGTGGCTCTAAGGAAGTTAGGGATCAATCAACTCAGGAGCACTCCTGAGACAGGATTTGGATCTAGTGACTGGTTATTTTGAGCTGAGGACACTGGGACTCTAAACCAAAAGACAGGGTGGATGGTGAACAAATTAACCAAGCTTAAGAATACAGGAGGCAGAGTTCTGGTCCAATAATGATGGAGTCGATGGTACCATATTAATCACCCTACAGGTGATAGTTTAAAACTCTGGACAAAAATTTTAAAATAAGTAACTGAGGACATTGGACAGCAATAAAAAACAGAGAGAAACTGAAGTCTATGGCAAGTTTATAGAGTTCCCCTGCTAAGGGCACTACCCAGTCTGTATAGCAGGAGTGGCTGAAACACCAGCAGAAAGCTACAATCTTAATGGGTGAAAGTATGAAGATCTGGGGTTACCACACAACTGGAAATTGAAGGGAGATAGCCCAGAAAGGAAGGAGCTATATAAAAGGGAGACACGAAGTCTGGCTGTAAATTCCCCTCAAATCTGAAGAAAACATATATTTTAAAAAATAAACAGAGTTTCTAGGACATGTGGGAAAATATCAAGAAGTCTAACCTATAAGCAAATACAGTCCCAGAAAGGGACATGAGAAGGAATAGAGCAGATAAATATCTGAAGGAATAATGGTCGAAACTTCTTAAACTTGATCCAAGAAATTCAGTAAAGCCACAAGCAAAATAAACACGGGGGAAACCACATTTAGACACATCGTGGTAAAACTGCTAAAACTCAAAAATAAGGAGAAAATCCTGAAAGCATCCAACCACCAGTCCGGACAGTTTTACTGCTGAGTTAGGGTAGAAATAATACCCATCTTATACAAATTCTTTTGGAAAATAGAGAAAGGGAGAAACTTCCCAAATGATATTATAAAGCCAGGATAACCCTGATACCAAAATCTGACAAAAACACCTTAAAGGAAAAAAAATTACAGACCGATAAACTTCATTTATCGGAGAAGGCGATGGCACCCCACTCCAGTACTCTTGCCTGGAAAATCCCATGGATGGAGGAGCCTGGAAGGCTGCAGTCCATGGGGTTGCTGAGGGTAGGAGACGACTGAGCGACTTCACTTTGACTTTTCACTTTCATCCATTGGAGAAGGAAATGGCAACCCACTCCAGTGTTCTTGCCTGGAGAATCCCAGGGACGAGAGAGCCTGGTGGGCTGCGGTCTATGGGGTCGCACAGAGTCGGACATGACTGAAGTGACTTAGCAGTAGCAGCAGCAAACTTCATTTATACAGATGCCAAAACCTTTTTGAAAAGTAGCAAATCAAATCCAGCAGTATATAAAAGTGACAATCCATCATGACAAAGTGAGATTTATACCAGGAGTGCAAAGTTGGTTTAACAGTAGAAAATCAATTATTTAATTCACTATGTGATAGAACAGAGGGGGAAGACAATATAGTCATTTCAATAATCATAAATTCAAAAATCATTTCAATAAAGGTGGCAAAAAACACCTGACATATTTTTTTAACCTCTCAGCAAATAAGGAATAAAAGGGAACTTCTTCAAACTGATAAAACAATCATCTATGAAGAACCTGCCTCTAACATCATACTTAATAGTGTAATATTAGATGCTTTTTGGACTTTCTGGGTGGACCAATGGTGAAGAATCCTCCTGGCAATGCAGGAGATGAAGGTTTGATTCCTGGGTCAGGAAGATCCCTTGGACTAAGAAATAACAATCCACTCCAGTATTCTTGCCTGGAAAATCTGGACAGAAGAGCCTGGAGGGCTGCAGTCCTTAGGGTCGCAGCAGGACACACCTGAGCATGCCTGCACATTGAATACTTTCACCCCTGAGATTGACAGAAATAGTTTAATATAACTGCTATAACCACTTTTATTCAACATTGTGCTGAAGATGCTGACCAGTGATATGAGTATGAAAAAGGAATAAAAACCATAAAGAAAGGGAGAAGTAGAATTGTCTTCTGTTGCAGATGATATCATCAAATACATATAAAATCCTAAGGTGTCTCAAAAAGAAACACTACTAGAATAAGCAATCCCACTGCTGGGCATACACACCGAGGAAACCAGAATTGAAAGAGACACGTGTACCCCAGTGTTCATCGCAGCCCTGTTTATAATAGCCAGGACATGGAAGCAACCTAGATGTCCATCAGCAGACGAATGGATAAGAAAGCTGTGGTACATATACACAACGGGGTATTACTCAGCCATTAAAAAGAATGCATTTGAATCAGTTCCAATGAGGTGGATGAAACTGGAGCCTATTATACAGAGTGAAGTAAGCCAGAGAGAAAAACACCAATACAGGATACTAATGCATATATATTGAATTTAGAAAGATGGTAATGATAACCCTGTATGAGAGACAGCAAGAGACACAGATGTATAGAACAGTCTTTTGGACTCTGTGGGAGAGGGCAAGGGTGGGATGATTTGGGAGAATGGCATTGAAACATGTATAATATCATATGTGAAATGAATCACCAGTCCAGGTTCGATGCATGATACAGGATGCTAGGGGCTGGTGCACTGGGATGACCCAGAGGGATGACATGGGGAGGGAGGTGGGAGTGGGGTTCAGGATGGGGAACACGTGTACACCTGTGGCAGATTCATGTTGATGTATGGCAAAACCAATACAATATTGTAAAGTAATTAACCTCCAATTAAAATAAATAAATTTATATTAAAAAAGCAAAAAAAAATAAATGAAGTTATATTTATTTCCACATGCTAGCATTAAATGTAGAGAAGGAAATGGCAATCCACTCCAATGTTCTTGCCTGGAGAATCCCAGGGACGGGGGAGCCTGGTGGGCTGTCGTCTCTGGGGTCACACAGAGTCAGACACGACTGAAGCGACTTGGCAGCAGCATTAAATAATTGGAAAATAAAATTATTAAATCATCTTCATTCAAATTAGCTTAAAACTCATACAATTTTTGGAAATAAATTTAACAAAATGTGTGCAAGACATCAGTACTGAAAGAAATTTTAAAGGGTCTAAATAAGGGGCCTCCCTGGTGGCTTAATAGTAAAGAATCCACCTGCCAATGTAGGAGACATGGGTTCCACCCGTGGTCTGGGAAGATCCCACATGCTATGGAACAACTAAGCCCGTGGGCCACAACTACTGAGCCCACACTCTCTAGAGCCCATGCTCAGCAACAAGAGAAGCCACCACAATGAGAAACCCATGCATCACAACCAGAGAGTTAGCCCCAGCTCACTGCAACTAGAGTGCAACGCGAGTGTTGCTCATGCAGCAACAAAGACCCAGAAAAGCCAAGAAACAAACAAATAAAATTGTATTTTAAAAATATCTAAATAAGTGGAAATATAGACCATGTATGTGTCAAATACTCATAGTTGTTCAAGAGTCTATTGTCCTCAAATTGATAAAGCCAAAATCTAAAACAAAAGAACTTTTTTTTGTAGAAAGTGACAAACTGATCTCAAGATGTTATGGAGGGCTTCCCAGGTGGTCCAGTAGTTAAGACTCTGCACTCCCAATGCAGGGGGCCTGGGTTCGATCCCTGGTCAGGGAATCTGGATCCCACATGTAGCAACTAAGATCCAGTGCAGTCAAATAAAATTTTTTTTAATATTATGGAAATGTAAAAGACCTGGAAAAGCCAAAACAAACAGGGAACTGTACTCAATACTCTGTAATGGCCTATATGGGAAAAGAATCTTTAAAAAAAAAAGTGGATATTTGTATATAACTGATTCACTTGGCTGTATGTCTGAAACTAACACAACACTGTAAATCAACTAAAGTCCAAAAAAAATTAAAACAACAAAACAAAGAGTTGGATCACTGACATTACTAATTTTATGATTTATTATACAGCTATAGCAATCAAAACATTATGAGATCATCATAAAACCAGCCAAACACACCATTGAAATAGAATAAACAGTTTAGAAATCGATAAAATATATATAGTTGGTTGATTCTTTGAAAAGATTCCAAGGCAATTTGGTTGGAAAAGGAAAAATGTTTCAACAAATAGCGCTAGACTAACTGGATAATATACCACGCTCAAATGTCAGGGCTTCCCTGGCGGCTTGGTGGTAAACAATTCGCCTGCCAATGCAGGAGACACAAGTTCCATCCCTGATCCAGGAAGATCCCACATGCTGCAGAGCAGCTAAGCCCACGCACCGCAGCTACTGAGCTTGTGTTCTAGAGCCAGGGAGCCACAATGATCGAAGCCTGCGAGCTCTAGAACCTGTGCTCCACAGCGAGGGAAGCTACCACAGTGTGAAGCCCACGCACCACAACGACAGAGCAGCCCCAGCTCGCTGCAACCAGAGAAAAGCCTGAACAGCAATGAAGAGCCAGCACAGCTGAAAATAAATAAAAATTAATATTTTAAAAAAACTGGAGCCTATTATACAGAGTGAAGTAAGCCAGAAAGAAAAACACCAATACAGTATACTAACGCATATATATGGAATTTAGAAAGATTGTAACAATAACCCTGTGTACGAGACAGCAAAAGAGACACTGATGTATAGAACAGTCTTATGGACTCTGTGGGAGAGGGAGAGGGTGAGAAGATTTGGGAAAATGGCATTGAAACATGTAAAATATCATGTATGAAACGAGTTGCCAGTCCAGGTTCGATGCACGATACTGGATGCTTGGGGCTAATGCACTGGGACGACCCAGAGGGAGGGTATGGGGAGGGAGGAGGGAGGAGGGTTCAGGATGGGGAACACATGTATACCTGTGGCGGATTCATTTTGATATTTGGCAAAACTAATACAATTATGTAAAGTTGAAAAATAAAATAAAATTTAAAAAAAAATAAAAAAACACAATACGAGATGGACCTGAGACACAAAAGCTAAAACTACAAAGCTTCCCTGGGAAAACAGGAGATGAATATCTCCACAACTTTAGGACAAAGATTTTTATTTAAAGAAGATGTAAAAAGCACTAAACATAAAAGAAAAAAATATTGATAAACTGTACTTAAAATACTGCTCATCAAAACACACCATTAAGATAATAAAAATAGAAGCTACAGACTGGGAGAAAATATTTGCAGTACTTCTCTGTCAAAGAAAGTGTTGCTATAACTATAAATTAGGACTGTAAATTGTAGACAGTACACATTATTAGTAACACAAACAACCCACTTTTTTAAATGGGTAAAAGGCTTGAATACATACTTCATAAAAGAAGATATACGGAAGGGCACTAATTACATGAAAATGATCAGCATATTAGTCATCAGAGAAATGCAAAGTAAAACCGCAGTGAAATATCATCTCACACCCAACTAGAATGGCTAAAATTACAAAAGGATGATGCCAAATGTTAAGGATGTGAAACAACTGGAACTCTAGCAAACTGCTGCTAAGAATTTCAGATGGTACGACCATTTTGGAAAGCTGTTTGGTACTAACATGAAGCTCAATAAAGATACACATACATATGATGAGAAATTCCATGCCTACATAAATATGCAAAATAAAGGAAATATATGTCCACAAAGAGACTAGAATGTTTCTAACACCTGCAGTAAATGCAGTCAATCATATGCCACCTTTAGGATTGAAGCACTCACTCCTCCAGCTTTGAGTAAGTTAAGTAACTAAGTGTTAGTCAATCAGTCGTGCCCTACTCATTGCGACCCCATGGACTACAGCCCACCAGGCTCCTTTGTCCATGAGATTTTCCAGGCAAGGATACTGGAGTGGGTTGTCATTTCCTTCATCCAGGGGATGTTCCCAACCAAGGGATTGAACCCGGATCTCCTGCACTGCAGGCAGATTCTTTACTGACTGAGCTACCCCCAGCTTTGAGGGATGTTGACAACTAAGAAAACAGCTGAATCCTTTTCTAGGAATTGCCCTCAACTGAAGAGAATCAGCTCATACAAGAGCCTTATGACACATGCCATGACTAGTCAATGCTAGGGAATAAAGTCTCATTCCCCAGCCTCAATGCCTCAAAGAAAGTATTTTCCAAAGACAGCTGTACTACATGTTCTATCTCATTCACTCTTCTTGTAATGATGACACTTCTCCATCGATAAGCAGGTTTATGGTCTCTCCTTGGATCCAGAGGAATTTTGTATCTGTCTTGACTAATACAGTGTGAGAAATGTGCTGTGTGACTTCCAGATGGGATCATAAAAGGTGGTTTGGCCTCCACCTAGCTCCTTCTCACTCAGAGGGAGATGCTTTAGAAGCCTTGAGCCTATAGGATACATGTAAGAAGCCTGGCTACTCTGAAGCTTCCATGCTGGAGATATCAAGTGGGGAACTACACAGACACAGGAAAGCTGGAGGAGCTTCAGCTGTTTCAACTTTCTGAGTCTTCCCAGCCCAGGCACTGCACATGGGTGGAGAAGCATTTAGGTGACCCCAGCTCCAGCCACCATCTGAGGGCAACTTTATGAGACATCCTAATCCAGAACTACATAGGCAGGCTGCTTCCAAATTCTGAATTCTGACAGATAATAAATAATTGTGGCTTTAAGCCACTAGGTTTCGGGGTGATTTCTTCTGCTGCAAGATAGCTAATACACAGAGGGCAACTCTGAAGGGCCAGCCCAGCTCCCACTGTGTTGCAGTTCAGTTTCTTCTTTCACCCTATCCTGCCTGTCATTCCCCATGAGTACTGATCCCTACACCACCTGTTGAAATTTTTAATATAGTAAAACTAAAACCTTCAACTCAGAATTTGTTTCCCAGGGAATCCAATCTCAGAAGTTTTCAGGTTTTTAAAATTTTTTTTATTTTTTGGCCACACTGTGGCTTGTAGGATTTTAGTTGCCTGACCAAGGATCATCCCAAGCCCCATGTAATCCTAACCACCAGACTGCCAGGGAAATCACTCGGAAGTTTTATTTATTGTAGTCAAAAGGGAAAAAAAAAAAGGAAACCACCATCAACAGCAGACTGAATAAATGAATTATAGTATATCCATATAATAGACTATTCATTGTTTAGTAATAAAAAGATATACAACATCAATGAATCTTAAAAACATGTTAACAAGAGTATTCAGACATAAAAGAGTAAATCTTATATGGTTCTTTTTTGAAGTTCAAGGATAACAATTAATCTACGGTGATACAATCAGAACAGTGTTTGCCTAAAGGGTGGGAAGTAGTGGTGGGAAGACTGACTGGCAAGGAACACCTACAGCTACTATAAATAGAAAACACAGCCTAACATAAAACCTCACATTAAAGGCACCTCAATCTCTTTTACCTAATACATCATGTCAGATTCTCAACTAAAAATTACAGGGCATGCTGATAGGCAAAAAATGACTGAAGGGACAAGCCAACCATCAGAACCAGATTTATAGACAGCAGAGATTCTGGAATTATCAGACCAGGAATTAAAGATAATTATTATTAATATACTAAGAGCTTTAATGAAAAAATGGGCAAACTTTAAGAACAAGGAGGTACTATAATCAGATAAATGGAAATTCTAAGCAAGAATCAAAAAGAAATGCTGTAATCAAAAAACACTGACAGAAATGAAGAATTCCTTTGCTGGGTTCATCAGTAGACTGATAAGAATCAGTGCGCTTGAAGAATTCAGTAGAAGCTTCCCAAACTAAAAAGAGGAAAAAAAAAAAAACTGTGAAAAATAGAATATCTAAGAACTATGGGACAAAAAGTATAACATATATATAACGGGAATAGGAGAAGGAGTGGTGGTGGTTTAGTCGCTAAGTCATCTCTGACTTTGCAACCCCATGGACTGGCCTGCCAGGCTGGTCTGTTCATGGGATTCTCCAGGCAAGAATGCTGGAGTGGGTTGCCATTTCCTTCTCCAGGGAAATCTTCCCAACCCAAGAATTGAACCCAGGTCTCCTGCATTGCAAACAGATTCTTTACCGAGTGAGCTATAAGGGAAGTCCAACAGAAGTAGAGGAAAGAGCAAAAAGAACTGAAAAGACATTTTAAGTTTTGATGGCTGAGACTATTCCAAAATAAATGACAGACACCAAATCACAGAATCAGCAGTCTCAGAGTCAGAGAACACACTAACTCAGATAAAAGTTAAAAATAAAACAAAACCCTATACTTAGGCACCTCCTATTCAAACAGCAAAAAATCAAAGACAAAAAGATCATTTCAGAAGAAGTCAAAAGGGAGAAAAATACCTATAAAGCAACAAGTATAAAAGCTATACTGGAACTCTCCTCAGAAATCATGCAAGCAAAAAACGAGTAGAGTTAAATATTTAGTGCTGAATGAAAACAACAAAATATTCTGCATCCAAATAATTATCCTTTAAAAGTAAAGAAGAAAGACATTCTCAGACAGAAAAATTTAGGGAGTTCATCACCAGAAGACTTACCTTGCAAGAAATGTTAAAGGAAATTTATTCAGAAAGAAGGAAATGATACAGGTCAGAAACTCAGATCTACATAAGAAGAGAATTAGAGAAGGAATAAATGAAGGTAAAATAAGTCTTTCAGTTTTTTTTTTTTTATTCTTAATCGATCTGATAACAGTTTGTTCAAAATAATAATAATAATGATACATGAGATGATTAAAGCTTATGGACAAATGAAATGAATAACAAGAAATGTTATAAAGAAAGAGAATGAGGAATTGGGAAGATCTGCTATAAGGTGGTGGCATTACTCATGGGACTATATATTATTACTAGAAAGTGAATTTAGATTAATCATAAATATATATTGCAAACTTTAGGATGCTCCTAGGCATTCACCCAAATAAGTGTAAACTTGTCCCCACACAAAAAGCAGCACCTGAATGTTTATAACAATGGTATATATAATCACCTAAAACTGGAAGCAAATTAGATGACCTTCATGAATAGATTAAAAAAAAATAACACCTGTAGAATATCCATACAATGGCATATTATTTAGCCATAAAAAGGAATGATCTATGAAGCCCACAAAAGATATGGAGGAATATTAAACATGTTTAGCTAAGTGAAAGGAGCCAGTCTACATACAGTATGATTTCAAATATATCATTCTGGAAAAGCCAAAACTACAGAGACAGTAAAGAAATCAGGGGTTGGGGAAGGGAGGGTAGGATGAATAGGTGAAATGAACTGGATTTTCAGGGCAGTAAACTATTCTGTATGATCCTGTAACAGTGACTATCTGTCATTATGTATTTGTCAAAATCCACACAACACTATAACAGAAGAGTGAACCATAATGTAACCTATATATTAATAATCATGTGTCAACATTGGCTTGTCTATTGAAACAAAAGCAACACATCAGTGTAAGATATTAATAAGGGAAACTATAGAGGGGGACAGGTGATGAGAGAGAGAGACAGTAAATGGGAATTCTCTGTACTTTCTGCTTAATTTTTCCGTAAACCTAAAACTGCTCTAAAAACCACTACAATATTATAAAGTAATTAGCCTCCAATTAAAATAAATAAATTAAAAATAAAAAATAATAAAAATAATTAGTTTTTTTTTTTTTAAAGAGATATGGATTCTGGTCTCAAACAGCTTACAATCTAGCAAGAGAAATTTAACTGTAACTGTTATGTGAAAAACTTCTGTGTAACCAAGGAAATGTGAAAAACTTTTTAAATTATAAAATATTTAAAATATGCAAGGTATAGGAAATAACAAGACATCTCCAGCTACCATATCCTGGTTTAAAAGAGTAACTTTCTCTCAGATTTGCTTCAGACATTAGGGCTTCCCTGATAGCTTAGTCGGTAAAGAATCCGCCTGCAATGGAGGAGACCCTGGTTTGATTCCTGGGTCGGGAAGATCTCCTAGAGAAGGGATAGACTTCCCACTCCAGTATTCTTGGACTTCCCTGTGGTTCAGCTGGTAAAGAATCCGCCTGCAATGTGGGAGGCCTGGGTTTGATCCCTGGTTGGGAAGATCCCCTGGAAAAGGGAAAGGTTATCCACTCCACTATTCTGGCCCGGAGAATTCCATGGATTGTGTATGAGCAATGAAACTTTATAGAAAGAGCTGAAACCCTTTGAGTTCCTTTATATTAATATTTCTTCACCCGCACCTACATATAACACTATTCTGAAATTATCTTCCCTGTCACAGTTTATATTATAAATATATCTAAGATAGTCAGTATGTAGCATTCGCATGTAATTTCTTAATTTAAAAAAAACCTAATAACTTTTAATGGTTACAGTTCTATTCTTGTTTCGTCTCTTCATTTTGGAGTAAATTTTAGTCATTTACATTTCTTTAAGAAAACTGCCACTTGACCAAAGTATCCTACCAAAGTAGGATAAGGTTTTCCATGGTATTTGCTTATGAGTTTCCTCACTAGTTTCTGTGTTTTTTTTGAAATCACTGTCTTATTTTAATATATATTTTATTAGGTAATATTTCAGAGTTGAAATATAAAAATAACACTTATCCCCATCCACAAATATACACAAGTAATTTCTACTTTTTTTTCCAATCTTTCTTTTCACAAGGATAAGCAAATATGAATCTATAGTCTTATTTTTTTCCCCCGTTTTCTGTAGCTTGCTCTTACGCTTAATGAATGTCAAAATCTTTTCACGTGGTTCAGAGAACTTCCACATCTTCCTTTACAGTTGCATTATATTCCATTATCTGATTGTGTCCTAACTTACTTAACCCCTTATCGATGGCACTTTCGTTGTTTTCAGTTGTTGCTTCAAAATTGCATTCTACACATTTTACTTCACCCGTTGTACAAATCCATTTGTAGAATCAATTTCCAGACATGAAATTACTGAGCCAAAGAGTACACATTCGCATCTTGAAAGTAATTATCATCTCGCCACAGGAGTGGTACTAATTTGTATTTTCGCCAGCAACACAAGCCTATGTGAGGTCTGGGACAAAGTACAATGAAGACCTACCTACCATTTATACAAAAGGAAAAGGAAACCTCTAACGCCGTGATAAAATACCTTCATAAGGACCTGAAAATCCAGGTCTGAATTTAGAAACCGTGGGTTCCTCGGAGCCCTACCTCAGAAGGGCAGTGGCTGGCAGCTGTCCCTCCTTGCCTTCTGTCCGTCCTGCCCCACATTCAGGCAGCCTTGCGCTCACACAGGCGGACACTCCAGGCCACACCGGCAAGCTCTTCTCACACCACACTGTGAACAGCCTCCCCTCACAGTCAGGGGAGCCGGAGCAGCATGGTTGGCCCCAGAGTGGATGACGAGAAAGGGAGGCACAGTCCCAGACGCGGGGCAGGGATTCTGAGGGCCCGGAAGCTGACGAGGCGTGCAAGGGTTAGAACTAGTCTTAAGGAATCTCGCCGGAAATATATATATATATATATATTTTTTTTTTTAATTTATCTTTCCGGAAAACTAGCTTCTGGTTTTGTTGATCTCAGCTCTTGTTTCTTTGATTTCCATTCTATTAATTTGTTCTTATTTTCATTACTGCGTAACATAGTTTAGAATTTACTCTTTTTTTAACTTCTAAAGTTAGAATGCTTATTATTTCACTGTCTTGATTTTTAATATATACCTAAAGCTATGTCATTCTAACTGTATTTTTATTTTATTGGAATATAATTGCTTTACAATGTTGTTTCTCCTATAGAACAATGTGAATCAGCTGTATATAGACATACATTCCCCTCCATGTTGAGGCTCCCTCCCACCCCTCCCCATCCTATCCCTCTAGGTCACACAGAGCACCAAGCCCAGCTCCGAGCTCCGTGTGTTATGCAGCAGCTTCCCACTAGCTATTTTACACGTGGTAGTATATATGTCAATGCTACTCTCTCAATTTGTCCCACCCTCTCCTACATCTTCTGTGTCTTCATCAGTTCAATTCAGCTTAGTTCAGTCACTCAGTTGTGTCCAACTCTTTGTGACCCCGTGGATTACAGCACGCCAGGCCTCTCTGTCCATCACCAACTCCCAGAGTTTACTCAAACTCATGTCCATTGAGTTGGTGATGCCATCCAACCATCTCATCCTCTGTCATCCCCTTCTCCTCCTGCCTTCAATCTTTCCCAGCATCAGAGTCTTTTCCAATGACTTAGCTTTTTGCATCAGGTGGCCAAAATATTGGAGTTTCAACTTCAACATCAGTCCTTCCAATGAACACCCAGGACTGATTTCCTTTAGGATGGACTGGTTGGATCTCCTTGCAGTCCAAGGAACTCTCAAGCGTCTTCTCCAACACCACAGTTCAAAAGCATCAATTCTTCTGTGCTCAGCTTCCTTTATAGTCCAACTCTCACATCCATACATGACCACTGGAAAAACCATAGCCTTGACTAGATGGATCGTTGTTGACAAAGTAGTGTCTCTGCTTTTTAATATGCTGTCTAGGTTGGTCATAACTTTCCTTCCAAGGAGTAAGCGTTTTTTAATTTGTGTTCTATTGTCTGCCTCTCTATTCTCACCCTGTTGACAGGTTCTTCTATACCATCTTTCTAGATTGCTCACATGTTAATTAATATTTAATGTTTGATTCCAACTATATTTTTAGCTGTGCACACAGTTGTTATAGAGAGTGCCTCCACTGAAGTTCTGAGTATTTTGTAATTTTCATTTGATTTCTTCTTTGCATCATTTAAAACAGTTTTTTCAACATTTATTTGAATTTTCTTGGTCAGTTTATACGTTACCTTCTAATTGTATTGCATTGTAGTCACAAAACATAATCTATGAAATTGATTCTTTGGTACTCAGTAAGACTTTCTTCTGAAAATAATAAATTAACCTTTTTTTCCTGGCAATTCAAATATGTAAAATCTACTGTCCAGTTTGTTAGATATAGTTTTCAAATTTATGAACCTTTATTCATTTTCTCTACTTCATCTGTCAGTTTCTAACAGGAAAGCATTACTTTCAACCAACCTAATTGTAAATTTATCTGAATAAGCTTGCCTGTTTTGTTTTATATATTATGAATCTGTGTTATTTGATATAGGCACAGGGTTGGGCTTCCCAGGTGGCTTAGCAGTAAAGAATCCACCTGCAATGCAGGAGACATAGGTTGGACCCTGGTCCAGGAAAGTCCCATATACTACCGGGCAACTAAGCCCATATGCCACAATTATTGAGATCGTGCTCTAGAGCCCAAGACCCGTAACTACTGAGTCCAAGTGCTGCGTCTACTGAAACCTGCATGCCCTAGAGCCCGCGCTGCACAAGAAGAGAAGCCACTGCACTGAGAAACCCAGGCACTGCAACTAGAGAAAAGCCCAGCCAGCAATGAAGACCCTACACAGCCAAAAATAAAATAAGGAAAATTATTAAATAAAAAAGAATACTACTTAATAGTGGTATTTTTCTTTTCTCATTTTCTTTTATAACTCCAGTGAGATAATAACATTTCCTTACATTCTTTTAAATTGTGATAAGTAATACTTCCAGAAATTCTAGCCCTATTTTTATACCTTAATGCACATTATGGAAAATTAAATACTGGACATATGTGACACATTTCATGCTGCTTTGAAAAGTAGCAAAAAATACTTAAAATTCCAAATGGAAAATATGAATTCAATTTCTTCTCCTAAACTAGACAAAATTAGAATCTATTTTGAAATGTCTAGTTTGATTAAGTGGGGAAATAAAAATATCTTTTATTTATTAGTCAAAGAAATTCCATCAGGAAAACTCTAGTGTCTAGCTCAGAGTCTTTAGGGATTTAAAAATCCAGGGATCTGTCGTTTGTCCCAGACCAGGAATTTGAAATATTTGGGTGAAGATAAAGTTTATTCTTAAATGAGAGGACAATGTTTATGAAAGCTTACTCCACAGTGGGGAAAAAAAACTAAAAAACTTAAATAATACACAAAAAGTATAGCCTTTAAGGTGAAATTTGTTCAACATTAACTACCTGGTTACATATTCCAATAAACTAGTTAAATGATTGAATAAAAATTTCTCCTATGGTCTGCTGCTGCTGCTAAGTCACTTCAGTCGTGTCCGACTCTGTGCGACCCCATAGACAGCAGCCCACCAGGCTCCCCCGGCCCTGGGATTCTCCAGGCAAGAACTCTGGAGTGGGTTGCCATTTCCTTCTCCGATGCATGAAAGTGAAAAGTGAAAGTGAAGTCGCTCAGTCGTGTCCGACCCTCAGCGACCCCATGGACTGCAGCCTTCCAGGCTCCTCCATCCATGGGATTTTCCAGGCAAGAGTACTGGAGTGGGGTGCCATTGCCTTCTCTGCCCCTATGGTCTAGTGAAGTGTAAATATTGAAAAACAAGAGCAGGGAGATATGGCAGTTCTTAGAACTGTTTCTGTTTCTATTTGAGCTAGTCAGCTGAAATTTATGATTAAACTTACTGCAGCTCCAGCTTGATAAGCTGAGTTTCAATCCAAAGGTCCAAACTAGATCAAGGGCATCTATTCAAGGTACATATCTGGGAGTGGAGAAAACTGCACTAAATTATCTAAAAATACATACATGAAAAATTTGAGTACCTACAGTGTACTAGATATCATCTTTAAATTGTAAATGTATTAACTAATCCTCATAACAGCCCTATAAGATGGGGTTTATATGTTTATTATATTTATAATACAATTAATAGAATGGAGGTACAGAAATGTTGAAACTGGCTCCAGTTTACTTAGTAAAAACCAGGCAGTCTGGCTGCACAACTTTTTTCCCCTACTCATGTAATTTTTCGACAACTATTATGTACACACTCTTAGTCACCATGTTATACAACAGATGTTCTTCAATAATATGTGTAATCAAAAACCCATGGGTGAGGTTAAATTCAGAATTCAAAAATCAAGGAAAAATTCACTAAACCAAAGTTCTGGTCTCTTAATTTAAAAAAGTGACTTGTAAAATGGGATCAGCTTCCCTGATAGCTCAGTTGGTAAAGAATCCGCCTGCAATGCAGGAGACCCTGGTTCAATTCCTGGGTCAGGAAGATCCCCTGGAGACAGGAAAGGCTACCCACTCCAGTATTCTGCCCTAGAGAATTCCATGGACAGTCCATGGGATTGCAAAGAGTCGGACACGACTGAGCCACTTTCGCTTTCAATC
This sequence comes from Bison bison bison, assembly GCF_000754665.1. Taxonomy (NCBI): domain Eukaryota; kingdom Metazoa; phylum Chordata; class Mammalia; order Artiodactyla; family Bovidae; genus Bison; species Bison bison. The sequence goes on along the minus strand of NW_011494740.1, from coordinate 2,511,146 downwards.
CTGATGTTAAAACAATGCGTGCCCATCAGCCAATTACATAAGAAAATTTCTTCCTCAAAAAAGCCCTTCCCTTTCATAGGAATTATTTTCTTGATTTAAAAAGCGATTATATGAGGAAGCAAGAAGGGAGATTGGAAAAGGAGCAGAACAGAAGTGTACAACAGCAAGATTAAAACTAAATGAAAGTATAGCTGCCTAAAACCCAATTTCCTCCATACTGGACTTTTTTTTTTAACCCCCATATGGAGTCTGTCCTCTACAAACAGTCACCTGAGTTTGATTTATTATCAAGTTTGTCTCTTGAGCAAATATGTACTTGAGTGAAATGAAAGCCAGGGCTTTCCAGGTGGCTCAGTGGTAAAGAATCCACCTGCCAAGCAGGAGACTTGGGTTTAATCCCGGGGCTCGGAAAATCCTCTGGAGAAGGAGATGGCTACCTACTCCAGTATTCTTCCCTAGGAAATTCCATGGACAGAGGAGCCTGGTGGGTTACAGTCCATGTGGTTGCAAAAGAGTTGGACATGACTTAGCAACTAAATAACAACAGCAAAATGAAAGCCAAGTATCTTTAACATGGATATTAAAAAAAAAAACTCCCTCAAAGATACTTGTTAGAATTAACTGAGAGAAGGTATGTGAAGTTTTCAGCATACTACAGTAAAAAAAAATAACTGTAAGTTTTATAATAGTGAAATACATACATTAAAGTTCATTCTATAACCAAGCAACAGCAACTCCTAATTGAAATTTACTTACAGCAGAATTTAAATTTTTTTCTACTTTTTCACACAGAGGCCATTACTTCTTCATGAAAAATAAAAATGAGAGAGACATAATTGCCTAAACATTATATTAAACATAAACCATGGAAATATATTCTGTTTATATTGAAAATAAATTTTGAATGTGATAAAATTAATTTACCCCAAATTGTATGTATATGTTTATTTTTTCTAGGGAAGGCATTCATAGTTTTCATCAGTTTCTCAGAGATATCCAAGACGCTCCCCTTAAAAAAATAAGTTTAATAACAATTCACCTTGGGATTTCCCTGGCGGTCCAGTGGTTAAGAATCCACCTTGCAATGCAGGATACATTGGTTCAATCCCTGGCCGGGGAAGTAAGATCCCACGTGCTGCAGGGTAACTAAGCTCGAACATCACAATGACGATCCAATGCAGCCAAAAATTTAAAATAACAAAAACAACAATTCATCTCTATACCCAGTAAAGGGACAAGAGTGAGAGCATTCGATACTTCCATGAGATAGAATGGGACAGGATAGAAAGCGGTGGCAGAGAAGTGGAAAGGAAAGGAGTGAAGTGGAGGAACCAGAACTTCCTAACTAAGGCCATGTCCAACCATTGTGTACAAGGCAAAACAGTAACAGCAAACAGTACCAGTATTTCAATCTTTGTCTTTAGATGAGAACCCCCTTCTTTTCCACTGCTGCTGCTGCTGCTAAGTCGCTTCAGTCGTGTCCGACTCTGTGTGACCCCATGGACTGAAGCCTACCAGGCTTCTCTGTCCATGGGATTCTCCAGGCAAAAACACTGGAGTGGGTTGCCATTTCCTTCTTTTCCACTAGGTTTACCCAAAACTGAGGGATGTCCCTTACATAAAAAGCCTTCTTAAAAAAAAATCTGCTAGAGCAAGGAAATGTTTGTCTTTTCTGAAGAGCTGGTATGCTTTTATTGTTAAACATGAGTTCTCTGTTATTATGTTACTTGGATCTATGTTACTTATTATGCATTTTTGGCATAGTCCTCAGGAAACACAGGGATATGTTTTGTATTTGTTTTTAGCAACTCATTTGATTTTTATTTACTTTCTATCCTCAGTCTTGTCCTGTTCTTGTAGTGTTTTTGTACTTTGGTCCTTGTTTTACGGCAGATGGTGATTGCAGCCATGAAATTAAAAGACGCTTACTCCTTGGAAGGAAAGTTATGACCAACCTAGAAAGCATATTCAAAAGCAGAGACATTACTTTGCCAACAAAGGTCCGTCTAGTCAAGGCTATAGTTT
>NW_011494740.1:2501115-2509021 GCF_000754665.1 Bison bison bison | reverse complement strand
ACCAAAGAATTGATGCTTTTGAACTGTGGTGTTGGAAAAGACTCTTAAGAGTCCCTTGGACTGCAAGGAGATCCAACCAGTCCATTCTAAAGGAGATCAGCCCTGGGTGTTCATTGGAAGGACTGATGCTGAGGCTGAAACTCCAATACTTTGTCTACTTCATGGGAAGAGCTGACTCATTGGAAAAGACTCTGATGCTGGGAGGGATTGAGGGCAGGAGGAGAAGGGGACGACAGAGGATGAGATGGTTGGATGGCATCACCAACTCGATGGACGTGAGTTTGAGTGAACTCCAAGAGTCGGTGATGGACAGGGAGGCCTAGCGTGCCGCGATTCATGGGGTTGCAAAGAGTCGGACACAACTGAGCGACTGAACTGAACTGAACTGAACTGATTGTAGCTGTGGTCTTTGTAAGTTACCACAAATTTCCCTTTAAAAGTAGATATCTTATAAAGGAAGAAAAGAAGGGAAGGAGGAAGGAAGGGAGGTGGGAGGGAAGGAAGGGAGGCAGTTCTTAAAAGTATATCCTTTAGATAAGGTCTTATAAATTTAGTGGCCTTAATAGGATAAAACCTGCAGTTCATATTTTTTTTAAAACCTCAAATTATTTTACAAACCTTAAATAAAGAAAAACAAATTTTCATCAAGTTTGAATTTTACTGTTTTTGTTCTGATAAATTTTCTCTTGCTTGTTCTTTAAACCCTACCAATACTGTGTTCTCTAAATATGGTCTTTGGGGGAGAAACACCAGATCTATTCTCAGCTATCACTCCATAAGCAGCCAACATTCATGACTCCTTTTGCTCTCAACAGTGGATCTTTGCAGGTATGCCCTGTGTTCCTGCTGGGTCCCTCAGCCTTCTCCCTGAAATCTTCTGTCTTCACCCACCATTTCATTAGAAACTATCTCTCTCTCTCTATCTCTTTTTAAATAAAAGGGAATGCTCAGAACATCCAGCTTTGAATCCCTTTATGGAAAGGGACTAGCATTAGGATTATGGAAAATCTTTGTTATGAGGTTCTAGGGCTTTCCTTTAACATCATTCTTTGCTTAACACTGCTGCCCTTTACCTCCCTTTCTCAGGGTCAGCTCTACCATGTAACAGGTGACTAACAAATATCTATTGACTAAACAGGAAAATTGTTTTCTAAATGACATTAATTTTTAAGTAGCTTTCAATACCTGAAAAGTAGGAACTTTGTGTGAAAAACATGGTCATTTTATTTACAGTCCTAGTGAGAACATTCCTAAACTTTCTTCTTGAAATGAACTTTCATTCTGCATATGTTTAATTATTTGTGTATGTGTGTGTCCAAAACTATTTTTCTTCCTTAAAAGAAAATGAAAGTGAAAACTCACTCAGTCATGTCTGACTCTTTGCAACCCCATGGACTGTAGCCACTAGGCTCTTCTGTCCAGTGAATTCTCTAGGCAATTCTACTGGAGTGGGTAGCTGTTCCCTTCTCCAGGGGATCTTCCCAGGGATTGAACCCAGGTCAGCCACATTGTAGGCAGATTCTTTACCAGCTGAGCTAGCAGGGAAGTTTGTTAAGCTTGGATTTAGCTTAACAAACCTAAACATGTGCTACTAATGATCTTAATTATTACTCTGCAATTCATTTAATCAGGTGTTAAAGGAGCAGGAAGAGGCCAATTCAACTGGTTGCTCATCACCTTGCGCACTTACACACACACACACACACACATGCACTCACACACTCATGTATATACAACCATATGCTAGCCATAAATTGACCCTTGTCTTTTATATTTCATAAATGATTCTCAGCCTCAGCCTGGACATGGCACTTTCTAGTACTGATATATCAGGTGGCAGCACAGAGGCTCAACACCTTCTCTTACTCTGAGTTAAAAACAGCAGGACAACATTACCTCTCTGGATCCTGATCACAAGCCTCCAGATGCCCAGTCCCAAAACAACAGCAGTCAGCAGCCCACACACGACGGCCACCAGCACCCTGAGGTTACAGACGTGGCTGGAAGCCATGGGGAATCCAAACCACAAACCAACGTCTGGGTGAAAGACAACTGGCTTCTTTTCTTCTTCAGCCAAGAACTTTAATCAAAAACTCTTCCAGAAAAACCACAATTGCTTCTCTCAGGGTTCTGTCAGTCAGATATCTTCATTAGGATTTCTGATGTTAATCAGGCAGGAAGCAGTTCGAATCACCTAATAAAAGGAACACAGTCTGCTTGCTATTTCCTCATCCTTCACTGAATGGGATCATGCAAAAAATGATTGGTGTTATGAGGAAGAAAGATAGCTCAGGGCAATAAAGGAGAAAGGGAGGGGATAGCTTAACAGAGTCAAAGTGCAAATGTCCTGACAAGCAAAAAGTAGGGAAGAAAAAAAAAAGGAAAAAACACAAACAGAAAAGTCAGGAAGGCAGTGGACCTGGAGGGTCACCTATAGTTTAGCTTCCTTTTTTTTGTTAGGAGCCTCTAGCAGAGGTAGAGGAGAAGGCGGTGGCACCTCACTCCAATACTCTTGCCTGGAAAATCCCATGGACGGAGGGGCCTTGTGGGCTGCAGTCCATGGGGTCGCTAGGAGTCAGACACGACTGAGCAAATTCACTTTCACTTTTCACTTTCATGCATTGGAGAAGGAAATGGCAGCCCACTCCAGTGTTCTTGCCTGGAGAATTCCAGGGACGAGGGAGCCTGGTGGGTTGCCATCTATGGGGTCGCACAGAGTCGGACACGACTGAAGCGACTTAGCAGCAGCAGCAGCAGAGGTAGAATCACAAACTGGACTCAAGACTGCCAGGAGAAATACCAATAACCTCAGATAGGCAGATGATACCACTCTAATAGCAGAAAGTAAAGAGAAACTAAAGAGCCTATTGATGAAGGTGAAAGAGGAGAGTGAAAAAGCTAGCTTGAAGCTCAACATTCAAAAAATTAAGATCATGGCATCTGGTCCCATCACTTTATGGCAAATCAGTTCAGTTCAGTCGCTCAGTCGTGTCCGACTCTTTGCAACCCCATGGATTGCAGCACACCAGGCTTCCCTATCACCAACACCCAGAGCTTACTCAAACTCATGTCCATTGAGTCAGTGATGCCATCCAACCATCTCATCCTCTGTCATCCCCTTTTCTTCCCACCTCCAATCTTTCCGAGCATCAGGGTCTTTTCCAATGAGTCAGCTCTTCGCATCAGATGGCCAAAGTATTGGAGTCTTAGCTTCAACATCAATCCTTCCAATGAATATTCAGGACTGATTTCCTTTAGGATGGACTGGTTGGATCTCCTTGCAGTACAAGGGTCTCTCAAAAGTCTTCTCTGACACCACAGTTCAAAAGCATCAATTCTTCGGCACTCAGCTTTCTTTATAGTCCAACTCTCATATCCATACATGACTAATGAAAAAACCATAGCCTTGACTAGATGGATTTTTGTTGGCAAAGTAACGTCTCTGCTTTTTAATATGCTGTTATGTTGGTCATAACTTTTCTTGCAAGGAGTAAGCATCTTTTAATTTCATGGCTGCAGTCACCATCTGCAGTGATTTCGGAGCCCAGAAATAAAATCTGTCACTGTTTCCATTGTTTCCCCATCTATTTCCCATGAAGTGATGGGACCAGATGCCATGATCTTAGTTTACTGAACGTTGAGTTTTAAGCCAACTTTTTCACTCTTCTCTTTCACTTTCATCAAGAGGCTCTTTACTTCTTTGCTTTCTGCCGTAAGTGTGGTGTCATCTGCATATCTGAGGTTATTGATGTTTCTCCCAGCAATCTTGATTCCAGCTTGTGCTTCATCCAGTCCAGCATTTTTCATGATGCAGTCTGCATTTAAGTTAAATAAAAGCAGGGTGACAAAATACAGCCTTGATGTACTTTCCCGATTTGGAACCAGTCTGTTGCTCCATGTCCAGGTCTGACTTGCTTCTTGACCTGCATAAAGATTTCTCAGGAGGAAGGTGATGGCAAATAGAAGGGGGGAAAGTGGAAACAGTAACAGATTTTATTTTCTTGGGCTCCAAAATCACTGCAGATGGTGACTGCAGCCATGAAATTAAAAGATGCTTGCTCCTTGGAAGGAAAGCTATAACAAACCTAGAAAGTGCATTAAAAAGCAGAGATACCATTTGCCAACAAAGGTCCATATAGTAAATCTACTGGTTTTTCCAGCAGTCATGTACAGATGTGAGAGTTTTTCCATAAGGAAAGCTGAGTGCTGGAGAATTGATGATTTTGAATTGTGGTGCTGAAGAAGACTTTTGAGAGTCCCTTGGACTGCAAGGAGATCAAATCAGTAAATCCTAAAGGAAATTAACCCTGAATATTCATTGGAAAGACTGTTGCTGAAGCTAAAACTCCAATACCTTGGCCACCTGATGTGAAGAACAGACTCATTGGAAAAGACCCTGATTTGGGGAAGGATTGAAGGCAAAGGAGAAGGGGGTGGCAGAGAATGAGATGGTTAGATAACATCATCAACTCAATGGACATCAATTTCAGCAAGCTCTGGAAGATAGTGGAGGAGAGAGGAGCCTGATGTGCTGCAATCCATAGTGTCAAAAACAGTCAGACACGACTTAGAGATGGAACAATAACAAAAGCAAAAGGCAGAGCCGCAGGTTCTCCAGGCTGCCTAGAGATCAAACAGTGATGCCCACACATGATTCCAGTACTTGTGCTTCTTTAAGGAGCCCACGCTTATGACAGTGACAGTTGGTGAGTGGGCATTATTGGCCCAGTGTGAATTTTGAAAAGCATGGAAGCCCAGCCTTATAACCCATCTGCTATGGGCTGAATTGTATTCCTCTAAAAATTCATATACTGAAGTCCCAAACTCCAGTACCTCAGAACGTGACCATAATTGGAGATAGGGTCATTAGAGCAGTGATCAAGTCAAAGTGAGGTCATCAGAGTATCCCTAATCCAATCTGATTGGTGTCCTTATAGGAAGAGGAAATTTGGACACAAGTATGCTTTGAGGGCAGAGAAGGCAATGGCACCCCACTCCAGTACTCTTGCCTGGAAAATCCCATGGATGGAGGAGCCTGGTAGGCTGCAGTCCATGGGGTCGCGAAGAGTCGGACACGACTGAACGACTTCACTTTCACTTTTCATGCATTGGTGAAGGAAATGGCAACCCACTCCAGTGTTCTTGCCTGGAGAATCCCAGGGATGGGGGAGCCTGGTGGGCTGCCGTCTATGGGGTCACACAGAGACAGACACGACTGAAGTGACTTAGCAATAGCAATAGCAATGCTTTGAGGGAAGAAGATATAAAGGGGGAAAATGGCCATCTACAAGCCAAAGAAAGAGGATGGGGACAGAACCTCCTTTCCCAGCCCTCAGAAGGAACCAATGCTGCTAATGCCTTTAATTTGATCTTTTAGTCTCCAGAACTACAAAGCAAATTATTTCTATTGTTTAAGCCTCAGCAGCTCGAGCGAACGAATCCACCATCTGAGTCACGGTCAGCTGGTGTCTCTGCTGCTGTTACTCTGACCCTCTCCTGCCCACGGACCCATCTTCCCTACCCTTCTCCGTCCTCAACTGAAAGAATGAATGAATGCATATCCACCTCTTCAGTTATAGTGGATTGCAATTAGAGTTCTGTTCCTGGTAGAGTAGGAGAGGGTTTACAGAAGAGGACACATTTAAGCTGACTTTTCAACCCGCAAACAACTATGTGTTTTCCCTATTCTCTACAACACTCACTTAATCAAACTAAAGCTTGGATGGGCAAACCTATGGCTGATTCATGTTGATGTTTGGTAGAAACCAACACGATGTTGTTGTTGTTCAGTGCCCAGTCATGTCCAACTCTGGGACCCCACGGACTGCAGCATGCCAGTCCTCCCTGTCCCTCACCATCTCCAGGAGTTTGCCCAAGTTCATGTCCGTTGCATCGGTGATGCCATCCAGCCATCTCGTCCTCTGATACCCTCTTCTCCTTCTGCCCTCAATCTTTCCCAGAATCAGGGATTTTTCCGATGAGGTGGCTGTTTGGATCAGGTGACCAAAATACTGGCACTTCAGCTTCAGCATCAGTTCTTCCAATGAGTATTCAGGGTTGATTGCCCTTAATATTGACTGATTTGATCTCCCAGCTGTCCAGGTACTCTCAGGAGTCTTCTCCAGCACCACTGTTCAAAGGCATCAATTCTCTGGCTTTCTGCCTTCTTTACAGTCCAGCTCTCACAACCATACATGACCACTGAGAAGACCACAGTCTTGACTATATAAACATTTGTAAGCAGAGTAATGTTTCGACTTTTCAACACACTGTCTAGGTTTGTCATAGCTTTCCTGCCAAGAAGCAATCACCTTCTGATTTCATGACTGCAGTCACTACCTGCAATGACTTTACAGCCCAAGAAAAGGAAATCTGTCACTACTTCCACATTTCCCTCTTCTATTTGCCATGAACTAATGGGGCTGGATGCCATGATCTTAGTTTTTTTTTAATACTTAGTTTCAAGCTGTCTCTTTCACTCTCCTCCTTCACCCTCATCAAGAGGTTCTTTGGTTCCTCTTTGCTTTCTGCCATTAGAGTGGTATCACCTGCATATCTGAGGTTATTGATGTTTCTCCTGCCTATCTTGATTCCAGCTTGTAACATCCAGCCCTGCATTTTTCATGATGTGCTCAGCAGATAGGCTAAATAAACAGGGTGACAGCAGACAGCTCTGTCATTTTCCTTTCTCAATCCTGAACCAATCAGTTGTTCCACACAGGGTTCTAACTATTGCTTCTTATGTTTATTGTGTTCTAACCAACATCTATTTCTGCTTTAATGACTATGCCAAAGCCTTTGACTGTGTGGATCACAATAAACTGTGGAAAATTCTGAAAGAGATGGGAATACCAGACCACCTGACCTGCCTCTTGAGAAACCTATATGCAGGTCAGGAAGCAGCAGTTAGAACTGGACATGGAACAACAGACTGGTTCCAAATAGGAAAAGAAGGACGTCAAGGCTGTACATTGTCACCCTGCTTAACTTGTATGCAGAGTACATCATGAAAACGCTAGGCTGGAAGAAGCACAAGCTGGAATCAAGATTCCTGGGAGAAATATCAATAACCTCAGATATACAGATGACACCACCCTTATGGCAGAAAGTGAAGAGGAACTAAAAAGCCTTATTTAACTTGTATGCAGAGTACATCATGAGAAACGCTGGACTGGAAGAAGCACAAGCTGGAATCAAGGTTGCCAGGAGAAATATCAATAACCTCAGATATGCTGATGATACCACCGTTATGGCAGAAAGTGAAGAGGAACTCAAAAGCCTCTTGATGAAAGTGAAAGTGGAGAGTGAAAAAGGGCTTAAAGCTCAACATTCAGAAAACGAAGATCATGGCATCCGGTCCCATCACTTCATGGGAAATGGATGGGGAAACAGTGGAAACAGTGTCAGACTTTATTTTTCTGGGCTCCAAAATCACTGCAGATGGTGACTACAGCCATGAAATTAAGAGACGCTTACTCCTTGGAAGGAAAGTTATGACCAACCTAGATAGCATTTTCAAAAGCAGAGACATTACTTTGCCAACAAAGGTTCGTCTAGTCAAGGCTATGGTTTTTCCTGTGGTCATGTATGGATGTGAGAGTTGGACTGTGAAGAAGGCTGAGCGCTGAAGAATTGATGCTTTTGAACTGTGGTGTTGGAGAAAACTCTTGAGAGTCCCTTGGACTGCAAGGAGATCCAACCAGTCCATTCTGAAGGAGATCAGCCCTGGGATTTCTTTGGAAGGAATGATGCTAAAACTGAAACTCCAGTACTTTGGCCACCTCATGCGAAGAGTTGACTCATTGGAAAAGACTCTGATGCTGGGAGGGATTGGGGGCAGGAGGAGAAGGGGATGACAGAGGATGAGATGGCTGGATGGCATCACTGATGCGATGGACGTGAGTCT